>NC_141934.1:11205188-11510188 GCF_057802395.1 Ceratotherium simum simum | reverse complement strand
CTTCACCAGCGTGCTTTTTAAAAGGATGCTGGACACCCTCCTTCTCCCTGGAGCTTTCCTTCCAAGTCTCTTTTATTTGAATCCGGGGGAACTGGCTGGATACAAAGCCATCAAAACCGAAGTGGTCCAAGCTGTCCCCCTGGCCCAAATTGTCCAGAAAATGAGTATTTCCTGGCTGTCACAAGGGCTCCGTCTGACCCGGGGCCCTGAGACCTCCATCCCTCCTCTCCCCAGGGACAGGCAGACGCAGCTGGCTCTGGTCATTCTCCCAAATTCCTAGGCCGGCAGTGGTTAAAATGTGATCCCTTTTATTCGAGTAATAGAGACGAAGTTCCCGGGCCTTCAAGGAGCATCAATCCCGAGATTTATTAACCAATTTAAAATACTATTGTCTTTCACTCAGAGCAAGATTGAGGGGTGGTGTTGGAGGAATGTAAAGGCAGAGAGACTGAGCCTCAGAGCCAGGAGGTGTCTGTACCTGGGACTCAATAGATATTCATGAACATTCCCGTATTTAGTGAAGGAAATAACTTAATACCGACAGTGCGATGGAATAATAGCTATTTCCTGGCTGACTTGCAGGCCTCAGAAAATGAGATTGCGGTGGCTCCATTTTTCTTGTCTTTTCCCGCGCTCCCTGCCAGAGAAGGCGGCTGTGCTGGGATTCTCTCTGCATTTCCAATGAGCTCGAGCGAAGGCCCCTCCCAGCCCTGGCGCGTTCCTGGTGACCCCTCTCCCTGCCGTGACCTTGGCCTGGGCTTCCTTGAGAGGCCACCCCGTGCCCTGTTTTGTAGCCCAGATGGGGATTAAAGTCGTTCAAGCTTTATTCAGGTGGAGGGGCAGGCAGACTGGTCCATTTTGGATGGTTTCAACATTTGTTCATTCATTAATTCATTCACTCATTCATTCATTCAGTATTCGCTGAGTGTCTCCCATGTGCTGGAGGCTGAGGTCACAGACGTGAATGCTCTCAGGTGCTTCTCTCTTGGAGCTCACAGAGCACTGATGGAGATGCACAGGAAAGCACTTTGGGGGTCCCTAGAGCTGTACACTCAGTGAGCCTTGAAGAAAAGTGGGGTCCTGATCCTGAGAGGGACAGATGGTCAGGAAGGGCACTGTGAACAATTTGCCTCTTAAAACTTGCCTGTAGTATGATTCCAGTGCCCCCTGCCAGGCCTCTAGAGGCATCATTTCATTCAGACCTCATAACAGCCCCACAATGTGGACTCCCTCATCCTCCCCGGCTTACAGGTGAGACAATGGGGCTCAGCTGGATGAGCCGAGGAGGTCCTGCAGCTAGGAAGTGGCAGAAACCGAATTGGAACCCAGGTTTCCAAGCTCTGCATTGTCTCACTGTCCTGTTGGTCTTTGCCCAGGGGTGGGTGTTCCAGGGGTGGGAACAGCCTGGGCAAAGGCACAGAGATGTGAAATGACCTGGTGCTTTTGGGGAGCCGTGAGAAGTGGCTTATAGGTTGAGGGTAAGATGGAAGTGGGTACCAGAGCAGAGTAGGGTAGGGAGAGGTCTAGGGAGTGAGGGGCAGGGGGCATCCTGGAGAGTTTGGTCCTTAACTTGTGGGAAGCTAACCAATGATTTCAGCCTGAGGATGGGGGAGGTCTATGTGGGATATAACCTGTTTCCCCCTCCAGACCAATCTCCATCCTCCACCGTCCTGCCCTGAGCCCGGGAAGCTGACCTGCGTGGATATGTCAACAGGTTCCCCTGCCTTGTGGCCCTGGCTGGGTTCAGCCAATGTGGATCCTGGCAGATCAGAGGGCAGGAGGAGCAGGAGGTCACCTGGCTTCCCCGGCTGGCTGTGGCCTTTTACCGAAGGTCATTAAGGCAGGGCTGCTTTAGCACCAATCTTCTCCCGGGTTACAGTAACCTCGAGAGGTGGTAATAGTTCAGCTGCCACCAGCCCAGGTTCCCTGCAGCCCACCCACGCCTTCATAATGAGTCCCTTTGTAAACAAACTCTCCCTCAACGACCTGAACTTGAGAGTACCACCTGTTTCCGTCTGGGAGCCTGACTGACACAGCTCCTTTGGACCATTTAGGTCAGAAGTCCTAAAATCAAGGTGTCCGTAGGGCGGCATTCTTTCCAGAGACTCCGGGGAGAATCAGTTTCCTTGTCTTTTCAGCTTCTAGAGCCCACCTGCATTCCTTGGCTCATGACCTCTTCCTTATCTTCAAAGCTAACAACAGAGCATCTTCCAATCTCTCTCTCTCTTTTTCTTTTGCCCTGACAACACTTTCTCTCTCTTACCTGACCCTCCTGCCTCCCTCCTATAAGGACCTTTGTGTTTACATTGGTCCCACTTGGATAATCCAGGATAACCTCCCCATCTCAAGAGTCTTAATTTAATCACATCTGCAAAGTCCCTTTTGCAATGTAAGGTAATATATTCACAGGTCCTGGGGATTTAGGATGCGGACATCCTTGGGGGGCCAGTACTCAGCCTACTATAGCCGGGAAGGTTTGGACCCAGAAATCAAGCCAGGCCAACATCACAAGTAGATCTATACTCCCACTCAGCCCTGGGAATTAGCTTATATGGCCATGAGGGCATGCCCTGGTTCTCGAATTCCTGAGTGACCTTGTACAAGTCACTCAACCTCTCTGAGCCTCCGTTTTCCTATCAACAAATTGAGACTTGCCCTGGATACGCTCTAAATCTGAGCTCATTTCCTTAAGAAGCTTTCACACGAGCATATATGCTCTCAGGGAATCAGTATCTACAGTAATCCATTTGGACAGAAAATGATAAACCCACCTAACCACACCCCAACCCACACCCCTGCCTTGGGAAGGAAGGATGTGCAGGTGCTGTTGGAGACTAGAGCACATCTTAATGCACCGGTGCAGCTCCACAGAGCTTGTCCGCCCCACGAAGCAGCAGGAAGGGTCTATGACTCTCCTTCTCTGAAGACCCATCACTCGTGCCGCTGACTCCTGCCTGCTGGTTTTGCTCTTCACCCGCTCTTACTCTTGTGTCTCCTCCTGAAGTGGGGAGGACCAGCCCAGCTCAGACAGCTCCCATGACTCTCATCGCCTATGGGAGAGCCCAGTGTGACCACATTAGGGTTGGGGAGTGCCTGGAGCTAGCCTGGAGAGGATGTGGGTACCAGGTCAGCAGGGTTGTGTAACCCGGGATAAGGGGGTTAGGCTCAATTTGCAAGGCAATGGGGAGCTATGGAAAGTTTTTAAGAGGGGCTATTGATGCAATTTGCATTTCAGAATGAGCCCTCTAGACGCTGATGGAGAACCAGTTCTAGGGGGACAAGAGTGGAGGCAGGGGGATCATGGAGGGGGCTGAGGCAGGTGTTCAGGTAAGAAATGATGGTGCCTTGGACAAGGGTGGTCCCAGTCAGGCTGGAGAGAGTTGGGAAGACTTGAGCAAGGCCAAGATGTCTACTCAACAAGACGTGATGATGGACGTAGTGTGGGGGCTGGGAGAAAGAGCTGATGAGGATGCTCTCTGGCTTGGGTGACTGGGTGGGGTTGGCCCCATCTATGAAGCTGGGGACCTGTTAAGAGAAGCAGGTTGGGATGGAAGGAAGATGATGAGTTTATAAAGCAAGTTGAATTTGAGGAGCTGTGGATCATCCTATGAGAACTATCCAGATAGGTACATGGGTGTAGGTAGAACATCATGAGTGTCAACAACTCAAGATGGTGGAAGGAAATATCCAGAAGCTAGAGTGATACTTTAAAAAATAAATCAGTTCTGGCCGCTCCTGTGCTCAGTGGTTTTCCATCTCATTCATTCTTACCAGGTGCAGGTATTCTCACCAGGGCTGCAAGTTCCACCTGGTCCACCTGCTGTGTCCTCTCTGCCTTTATCTTGTCCTCTGTCCTCACTCACTCTGCCCCAGGTGCGTCCCCTCCTTGCTGTGCTACAAGCTCAACCCGCCATGCCTGGTGGAACCTTTGTTCCCCTTGACCTGTCTTCCTCCTCTCCCACAGAAAACCATCTGTCTTCTATGGCACGGGGATTATGGGATCATGGAATTATGGATTATGCATCCATAGATGCCTCCAGGAAACGTCTTCCAGCCCTGAACGCCCCTTACTTTTGCTCTGCGCCGTCACCCCTGGGGTTGGCTGTGTTTCCTGGTCAAGGGCAGAAGGTCTGTCTCCTCGAGAGTCTCTAGGGGCCATCACAGTCAGTCCCCAAGCTGGGCCCCCCAGCGGCTGCCAGGACAGGAGGGGCTGTGCCCCACCCTGGGACTTGTAGGAAGGATGGAGACAGCGCAGCATCGGGGGTGCCTGTGGGGTTCCATCTCCAGGGCTGCTGGAGGCTGAGATTGTAGAGAGCACTTGACAGGAAAAGAGATGAAGAATGCTTTGTTCATTGGAGGTCTTTTTGAGTCAAGTCCCTTCATTCATTTAAAAAATATTACTGAGCACCTACCACGTGCCACGCATTGTTCTGTGAACAAGTTTGTCGAAGACCCCACTTTCCCAGAGCCTACATTCTATAAGGGGCAGACAATACGCCAGGAGGACTTAATGTTAGGTAGTGAGAGGGTGACAGAGAAATACAGAGGAAGAAGTGGGCTGGAGAGAGACAGGGGTTCCTGTAGTCAGGAGGTCGGGGAAGACCTCTCTGAGGAGGCGGCATTTCATTAGGGCCCCAGCGAGTGGGTAATGAGGCACGTGGCAAGAATATTCCAGGCAGAAGGAACCAGTGCAGCAGTGCGTGGGGAGTCCAGGAGCTGGGAGACGTGCAGAGCGGCTGGAGAGGAGGTGGCGAGGTGGAGAGGTTGGCAGATCCCAGACCATGCACGACTTTGAGGCCGTGATCAGAAATTGGCCAGTGTCCCAGGAATGATGGGAAGCTCTGTAGCGTCTTAAGCACGAGGTGACACTATCGGGGTGGTTTTGACAAGATCCCTCCTGGTGGGAGAAGGGAATGGGAGGGAGAGCGGAAGTGGTGGTGTCAGTCTGGAAATGATGGCCATCAAGAGTGGCCTGGATGGGCCGGGTGGGGAGATGGAAGGCCAGAGGGCAGTGGGCAGCCAGCGGCAGATCTGGGGGAGGGGGGAAGAGGCATTTCCAGCTTGTTCCCAGCCCCTCCCATGAAGCTGAAGGAAGTTGTTTTAGGATTAAATTACAGACAGTCTCGTTTGCAAGACCAGTTTGCAGTATCTAGAAAACTTGCTCTATTAGAGACGGCCTGGGGGAAACTGCTCCTAAATGTAAGAAGATGCAGAGACACTTCCTGGTCCACAGATTAGCAGCAGGTCTTTAAGGGAAATTCCTAGCACGAGCGTGGGGCTGGCAAGCTGCTCTTAGGGACAGTAAGAATAACACACGATAGTGGAAAATATGTTTATTTTTACCCTCCCAGGTATCTGTCTGGAATCTCATAGCATCTATGGGAGGGGGAATCAGACTCCCTCCCCATTTTCAAGACCAGGAGAATCAGAGAAGTTGGTGACTTCCCTGAGCCCACACAGCTCGTTGAAGACAGTGTTGGGATGAGGATCCAGGTCTTCTCTACTCTGGATGTTTTCCACTGTCTAGTTCCAAAGAACTCTGCTTATGTCCCTCCCTGGGTCTCAGTTGCCACATCTGTAAAATGGGGATAATTCCTGTGCCTGCCTCCAGGGGACGCGCTGAGTTTTAGGTGCAATAGGTGATCACACTGGCTTCCCTGGAGTTAAGACCGATGTCGAAGAGCATACTGCATATGTTTTCTTCTAGAAGTTTTAGGGTTTCAGGTCTTACATTCAAATCTTTAATCCTTATTGAGTTAATTTTTGTGTATGGTATAAGATAATGGTCTTCTTTCATCCTTTTGCATGTGGCTGTCCAGTTTTCCCAACGTCATTTATTGAAGAGACTTTCCTTTCTCCATTGTATGTTCTCGGTTCCTCTGTCCAAGATTAGCTGTCCGTAGATGTGTGGGTTTATTTCTGGGCTCTTGATTCTGTTCCATGGATGTGTGTCTGCTTTTGTGCCAGTACCATGCTGTTTTGATTACTATAGCTTTGTAGTATATTTTGAAATCAGGGAGTGTGACACCTCTGGCTTGGCTATTCGGGGTCTTTTGTTGTTCCATATAAATTTTAGGATTCTTTGTTCTGTTTCTGAGAAAAATGTCATTGGAACTTTGATAGGGATTGCATTGAATCTATAGATAGCTTTAGGAAGTATGGACATCTTAACTATGTTAATTCTTCCAATCCAAGAGCATGGAATATCTTTCCATTTCTTTGTGAATTCTTCAATTTCTTTCAACAATGTTTTATAGTTTTCAGTGTACAGATCTTTCACCTCTTTGGTTAAGTTTATTCCTAGGTATATTATTCTTTTTGTTGCAATTGTAAATGGGATTGTCTTCTTGAGTTCTCTTTCTGCTACTTTATTGTTAGTGTATAGAAATGCAACTGATTTTTGTATGTTGATTTTGTATCCTGTAACTTTACTGTATTTATTTCTAAAAGTTTTTTGGTGGATTCTTTAGGGTTTTCTATATATAAAATCATGTCATCTACAAAAATAGTGACAGTTTCACTTCTTTCCAATTTGGATCCCTTTTATTTCTTTTTCTTGCCTGATTGCTCTGGCTAGGACTTCCAATACTATGTTAAATAGGAGTGGTGAGAGTGGGCATCCTTGTCTGGTTCCTGTTCTTAGAGGGATAGCTTTCAATTTTTTTCTATTGAGAATGATATTAGCTGTGGGTTTGTCATATATGGCCTTTATTATGTTGAGGTACTTTCCTTCTATACCCATTTTATTCAGAGTTTTTATCATAAATGGATGCTGTGCCTTCTCAAATGCTTTCTCTGCATCTATTGAGATGATCATGTGATTTTTATTCTTCGTTTTGTTAATGGGGTGTATCATGTTGATTGATTTGTGGATGTTGAACCATTCCTGCATACCTGGAATAAATCCCACTTGATCATGGTGGATGATCTTTTTAATGTATTGTTGTATGTGATTTGCTAGTATTTTGTTGAGGATTTTTGCATCGATGTTCATCAATGATATTGGCCTGTAATTTTCTTTATTTGTGTTGTCCTTGTCTGGTTTCAGTATCAGGTTAATGTTGGCTTCGTAGAATGAGTTAGGAAGCTTCCCCCTTCTTCAATTTTTGGAAGAGTTTGAGAAGGATAGGTATTAAGTCTTCTTTGAATGTTTGGTAGAATTCACCAGGGAAGCCGTCTGGTCCGGGACTTTTATTTTTGGGGAGGTTTTTGATTACTGTTTCGATCTCCTTACTGGTGATCAGTCTATTCAGATTCTCTGTTTCTTCTTGATTCGGTTTTGGAAGGTTGTATGATTCTAAGAATTTATCCATTTCTTCTAGATTGTCCAATTTGTTGACGTATAGCTTTTCTTGTTTTCTCTTATAATCTTTGGTATTTCTGAGGTGTTTGTTGTAATTTCTCCTCTTTCACTTCTCATTTTATTTATTTGAGCCTTCTCTCTTTTTTCTTGGTGAATCTCGCTAAAGGTTTGTCAATTTTGTTTATCTTTTCAAAGAACCAGCTCTTTGTTTCATTGATTTTTTTTCTATGTATTTTTTTAGTCTCTACTTCATTTATTTCTGCTCTGATTTTTATTTCATTCCTTCTACTGATTTTGGGCTTTGCTTGTTCTTCTTTTTCTAGAAACTTTAGGTTCACTGTGCTTTTAATTTTAAAAGAATTAAAATATTTTCATGGGCCTTGGATACTCTGTCTACTGCATGTAATGTTGGCCCTGATCGATTGAGCTTTTACCAGACACTGTCGTGGGCTCAGAGCATCCATTATTTCACTTAAACCACACAGCAAACATTTGTAGAGGAAATGATTATGCCCGTTACAGAGATGGGAAAACTGAGGCTCAGAGAGATCGGTCAGCTCACGCAAGAGCACAGAGTGAGTCCACGGCAAAGCTCACATCTGTCTGACAGTCTGCCATGTCATCACAGAAACTTCCAACAAGGGCACTCTCTGGCTGTGCTGAGGATGAGTTCCATGTGGCAGTGAATTTGTCACAGTGTCAAGATAAATGTGAGACTGGAGCAGGGACGGCCGATGGGGCAGGGAGATTTGGGTGACTCAGATGGGTTCTTGCTCGACTTCTGGCCCCAAAGCAGTGGCGGGGGGTGGGGGCCGAGGAAGGGCCAGCTCCTTCCCCTTGGACTTGAACTTCCGGGCAAAGGTGGTGGCCTCTGCTTCTGTGACTGCTGCGGGGATGGAGACTGGGGCTATTTATGGGCTGGGAGTGATTGCTTCCCGCTCGAATGCAGGTGTTGGTGATGAGGTGGCTGCTCGTCCTGAGCTCAGCGGGAAGTTAACGAACACCGTGGCCCTCAGAGAGCAAGTGCAGACTGAGCGTGGAGTAGGAGGGAGAGCCCAGAGGCAGCAGGGGCGAGCTGAGGGGCAGCTGCCCCGAGGACACCCCTCCAGACCCGCTCCACCTCAGAAGCTGCTGCAGAGTCGACGGTCCAGGCTCCTGCAGTGGCTCAGCTGCTCCCTGGGGCGTGACCTTGGCTGAGTCGCTTCACCTTCTGAGCCTCGTCTGCCTGTTCTGTAAAATGGGCTAATGAGAACTAAAATTACAGCTACAGCACCAACTGCACAGGCACGCCACGATGCTTAAGCCCGGCGTCCTGTCGTGGACCAATATGTGGGGCTGCTATAAACAGGTCTTCTCAAAGCCAGGGGACCTTTCCGCTGTGAGTGAAGAGCTGGAGGCCTACTGATTCAGCCCACAGGTGCTTACTGAGCTCCTGCCACGTACCGGGTACTGAGCTCGGTGTTGGACATGCGCACTACACCAGACAAGTCCTCCCGGGCCTCACATGCAAATGGTGGGGGACAGAAGATAACAAATAAGCAAGGATTCTACCCTAAGTCAGAGGGCAGCAGTGAAGGAGGGGAAGAGGGTGAGGGAGAAGTGGGGGCCGCTCTTTTATTAAGGGGGATCAAGGAAAGACGCTCTGATAAGGTGCCGATCGAGCAGAGTCCTGAAGACAGTGAGGGAACGGCTGTGGGACTAGCTGGTAGCAAAGTGCTGTAGAGGGACTGGCAGGAGCAAAGGCCCTGAGGTGGATGGTGAGGTTGTGTTTGAGGAACGAGGAGCCAGGCTGGCCGAGTGGGGGAGGAGAACCGAGGTCTGAGAGGTACAGGGGCCAGTTGGGTGGGGACTTCGTTAAGACTCTCTTTAGGGAAAGGCCTTGTGGCAGCAGCAACTGCGTATGCTGTCATCAACCAGTGGCTCTCAGCTGCGAGCTGCGTTGGGGATCACCCAGCTGCAGAGAGCCAGCCTGCCCTTCCTCGCTGCCCACACCCGGTGACCGACCCCGGCAGGGGTATAAGGGCCTGGCGATTTCCCCCAGGGTGGGCTGACTCTGCTGAACCAGTCTAACCCCGGGGCCCCCACGGGCCTGCGTCTCCACCTGGCTTCTCCCTCTGCCCAGTCCTCCCTCCCTCCCCTCCCTTCTAGGCATCCATCTCAAGGGCACATGCTTGGCTCCTTCTCAGTTTCTCCTTTCAGAAAGTGAAATCGATGACCCCAAAGCTTCTTCCATCTCAACATTCCAGATCCTGTGATAAAAGGCCATTCTGGCTGGGATCGGGGGTGGGGACGGCCCTCCTGGTACCTTTTTCTTCCTAAAACCGAACCTGGGAGAGCCTCGTAGGGCATTGTAAGGACTTAGGCTTTTAGTGAGATGGGGAACGCTTGGAGGGTTGTGCCTAGAGGAGGGACGTGGTCTGATCCGCCCTTTTGAAGGATAGCCCTGGCTGCTGTGCAGAGGACAAGGGAGGACTCAGGGAGGCTCGTGGTGGGGGAGACAGACACATTGATGGGAGATCGCAACACGATGAAGAGTATGCTGATGGGGAGTAGGGGAGCTGTGGATGCACAAGAGAGGCACTTAGGCTAATTTGGGGGTGGAGTAAGGGAAGAGGGGGTGATGTCCCAGCAGGAACAGAAGCATGAGTGGGAGTTAGCAAGGGCGTGTGGGGAGGAAAGGAGTCCCAGGCAGAGGGAACAGCTTGGGCAAAGGCTTGGGGATGAGGGAGTTCGGGATTGTTCCTAGGAGTTCAGGTGTTTCAAAGTGGCCGGGCGCAGAGTTGAGAGATGAGGCTGGAGGTGGAGGGCGGAGGGGCTGGTTGTCGTTGCATCAGGAAGGGCTTGTCTAAGAGTTAGGACTTTATCATCCTTCAATGCTGTGGCTGCTCACATAAACAGTTTGTGGTCCCCGTTCTGGTTCTCATGCCTAAAAAGGCACCCAGAGGGCCCCGCCCCACTTACCCCAAGGATGGCCTTTATCACACAATCTGGAATGTTGAGATGGAAGCACTCTTGTCAGTTCCATTTTCTAAATGGAGAAACCGAGTCCCAGACAAGAAGTGACTTGACCAAGGACGCACTGCAAAGTTGGGCCACAGCGTAGGGCTCAGGCTCTTTCCTGAGGGTTCGTCCCTAAAGCTTTGCAAGCAGCTAAAACTTGGCTAAAGCCCCTGGTGTGGCCTGGCACACAGTAGGTGCGCAGTTAATATCAGTTCTCTTTCTCTTTCCTTTCATGAGTCCTAGCTGTGCTGCCACTCCCTGGCTGTGCAACCTTTGGGCAAGGCCTGGCCCTCTCTGGGCCTCCTCTGCTTGATGGGAAGGTGGGAGGAGGAGCCACCTGGGACATCTTCCAGGGCTGACATTCTGAGAATAGGAAGGGACAGAGAATTATTGGGCTGCTGGGATAGTCACACAATTCCATTTCTGCTAAGATTTCTGCCTCCCAGGCAGCCTGGGACATTTCGCTTTGCCCACAGGCTGGGGTGCACATTGAAAACAGGGGTGGGGGGCCAAAAGGGAGCATCCACAAAGGCCGAGGTGGCCCACGGAGTGTGTTTGCATTTGGCTTTCGTCTCTACGGAAGTCATTTCCAAGCCGCAGCTGCCCATCTCCTTTGGAGATCCTCCGCGGCAGCCGCCATCCGTCACCGCTTGGCGTGACGGTTAAGGACCAGCGCTCAGAGCCAAGGGCTGCCGGAAGGGACTCCGGGAGGGGTCAGCCCAGGGCAGGGAATTAGAAAGAGGCAATCAAAATAGAGGGGCTGGAGCAAGCTGGTCAACGCGCAGGCTGTGAGTGAGGCGGCCCTGGGTCTCACCGCCGTGTGGTGGGCCACTGCAGTGCGGCCGCCGCACGTCACTCTGTGGGTTTTGGTAACAGATCCTTGCTTTTCCTCTCTGGAAATGGTCCTCTCCTACCCCCTCAACCCTTCTCCAGCCTCAGCGCTCGTCCCGCGACCCTGGCTTGGACAACGCACAATCCAATCCTTCAGTCCACAGAAAGCAGGTTAGGTGGTCACACGATCCCAAATGGGTCCAATGAGACTGGGTTTTCTGTGGTGGTTGCCAAGTTGGTTTGAGGTACGCCTAGAGCTGCTTTTGGTCATCTTATCTCCTGGAGGGAGGGTTCGCCTGAGAGTAAAATTATCACAAAAGAAAATACACCCAGAGATGGAGAAAGACAGAGACCTGACGGCCTGGATCCAGCCATGCCTGATGCTGTTCCCTTAGACTTTTCTGCAACATGAGCCTATAAACTCCTTACATTGACTTAAGGTTTTTTTTTTTTTCATTGAATTTATGCCAAGAGTAGCCATGAGTCCCCACTATTACAGTCATTAAATGTGATTTCACCTCTCTGGACTTCAGTTTTCTTACCTGTAAAATGGAGGTGACAATATCCTGTAGGGTTGTTATTTAGGTGAGCTGAAAACATGTATGTAAATAGCTCATCACGGTGTCTGACCATAATGAACACTCAGTTCAGCTATGATGAAGCCATGCCCCTCCTGTTCAGGTCCACAAGGCCTTTCTTGGCCACTTGTTCTCATAGGAAGAGTTCCTGTGAGGTTCAAACGAAGTGTCATGAATGTGAAATGCCCACTGTGTAGTCTGGGACATTCAAGTGTGGCTGTTGAATGGTTAGAAAGTTATGGAGGCTCAGGTAGCTGAGGAACAAATGAATTGCCAAGACTGCAGGGCCAAGGATGGAAGGCGAGGAGAGGTGGTCCGAGCAGGACAAACCATCCCCTTTGGGGACAGGTGAGAGACCATCTTGACCGACAGCACGGCTGCTGTCTGCTCAGCTCTGGGCACAGTGCCTGAGACCCTGGGACAACGGAGAGTGTGAGTCGTGAAAGAATCAATGATGGTGGCAACCCCAGACGTGACTTTGACTTGATCCCATAGATGAGGGGAGCCGGGGAAGTTCTTGAGCCGGAGGCTGACAGGAAAGCATCGTCTACAAAAGGTCCCTCTGCAGCATGTAGTGCCGGCTGGGAGGCAGGGGACCAGTGAGCTGAGTGTGGCGAGGGTCGTCTGGGGTCGGGATTAGGATGGACACATCAAGGACCTGGACGAAACGAGGGACTCGATGAAGAAAGCTGGGTGCAGGACTGTGTGTTTGTGGGAATGTGTGACTTGGTTCTTGAGGGACCTGTGTGTGCGAGTGTATATGTTGGGTGTGTGTGTGTGAGTGTAAGTGTTGGTGGTGAGCTTATGTGTATTGAGTGCGCGTTGAGTGTGTTGAATGAATGGGACTGCATGAGTTGAATGTGTGTGTGTGTAAGTTCATGTGTGTGTGTTGGTGGTGAGCTTGGGTGTGTAAGTGCATGTGTGTGTTGGTGGTGAGCTTGTGTGTGTGAGTGTATGTGTGTATGTTGGTGGTGAGCTTGTGCGTGTGTAAGAGCATGTGTGTGTGTTGGCGGTGCGCTTGTGTGTGTGAACGTATGTGTGTGTTGGTGAGCTTATGTGTGTTTTGAGTGTGTGAGTGTGTTGGTGAGGGTGTGGAACTGTGTGAGCTGAGTGTGAGAGTATGCGAGCGTGCGCGTGAAAGTGTTGACGAGTGGGTGTGGATAGGTGAGTTCAGTGTGTGAGTGTGTGTGAGTGGCAGCTGTGAGCTGAGTGGGCGTGCATCTGAGTGTGTGTGTGTCTGCCGGAAGCGCTGGGTGGACTATTCGCGGTACCCAGCTCTGTCCACGCTCTATTGCACCCACCCGAATCCCCACCAGACCGAGCCCTTGCAGGCGGCGGGCGGGCAAGCGAAGCTCCGTGGCCTCAGCCCCCGCATGCGCATGCGCAGGTTGCTCCGTAGATAAGTGTGGGACGAAGGAGCGAAAAGGCGGAGGAAAGGATCCCTGCCCTGCTCCAAGGAGCTCCTGCTGATCTGGCAGGAGCATGGGCATTCCCGAGTAAGGGCCGTGTCCGCTGTGCTGCTCTGAAAAGCTCTGCATGATCATCTGATGGAATCTTCACAAGGAGGCCAACTAGACCTATATCTACATGTCGCCATCTATACCAGTAACATTCCTACTATTTAAAGAACTATATTCTGATTGAAAATGCAATACATGCTCATTGCAGTGAATTGGGAAATTAAAAAAAAAAAGAAAACCCATCCATAATTCCACCCTCTGGAGATAATTACTATTCTCATTTTTATGTATATCTTTCTAGACTCTTTTAAAACATATGCACATTACTTTTTTTTTTTACATCATTAGGGCTCAGGTAGCAATAACACTTGTAACTCACCCAATCACTCCTGAATAATCCCTGCATCATAAGTTACTCTTTGTCAATGCTATTTTGACTGGCTCTGTCGAATTCCATGATTTCCAAAAACATTTCTGTACTTTGGCCATTTTTTCCTCCAATTTTTGGCCATTCTAAATGAAGTTGCTGGAATGTGCTGTTTTCTTTCCTTTCTGGGTCCTCATGTGGGCTCCTCCCATCTTTCCTTAATGCGAGTGGTCCCTGAGGTCACAGCCCAGATGCACCTCCTCCAGGAAGTCTTCCATGATGCACCAGTTCTGGATCAGGTGCCCCCTCTTCCTGCAGATCCCTCTCCTGCTCTCATCACAGGTGTGATAAGGATGCGTGTCAACGGCCTGCTCCAGGCTGGAGAGGGGTTCCGGGGCGCCCAGGGCCGCATCTTATTCCTGGCAGGAACTGGTACAGTGTAGCACAGAGTAGGCATGTGTAAATATCAGATAAGTGTTGAAAAAACACTGCGACACACATCCTTGGATCATCGTGGGGAAAGTGCTGGCACCCCCATTTGATCGATGAAGAGCTTGGTACTCGGAGAGACGGTGAACGCGGAAATGAGGCCGAGCTGCCCTCAGAATCCAGTTTCCTCTAATTCAAACTATTGTTTCTGCTTTGCTGCACCTGCTCCATCCCGGCACCTCTGGTTGCTTCTCCTGCCCGTTCCCCGGGCCTCCCAGCTTCTGGAAAAGGCTGGAGACAGAGCAACAGAAGCCGGGGAGAGGGCTCCGTAACCTGGGAAGCAGAAGGCGTCACCCGCTGCAGCAGGAGGGAGCGGGGAACACGCGCACGATGCCAGCGTTTCCCGTTCTTTCCTTCCGGAGGAGAACTTGGCCTGCTTCCCCGACGCCGGGGACTCACGAAATCCGATCTGAAATCTACTCAAGTGTACATTAACCCACTTCCTCTTGGCAGGGGCCGGGGAGCCTATAATTAGAGCAGACACCATGCCACTTAGTGGGTTTCGTTCCCGCGAACAGAAAGAGTGCTTGCAAGGGAGATGGCTCGAGGAGCAAACTGGAGAACATTCTCTGGAGGGCTTGCACTTGCCGAGTGCCAAGAAGATGCCTTTCTAAGTTCAGAGATCGTGGGCGGCTGAAGGCGGTGGGGATGCCGCCCCGGGGAGGCGATGTCATGAAGTCCTTAAGCAAGTCCGGCTCTCTGGTACCCAGACCCCAGTTCCAGCACTCAGGTAAGCGACCCAGCCTCTCTGAGCTGGTTCCCCATCTGTGCAATTGGGGCATCATCACCAGCCTCACGGGGTTCTGTTGTCAAAGTCTAAATGACATAGCGTACAAATAAAACCAGAGCAGGGCTTCCACAATAACAACAACAATGCTTATTATTATTGTTGAAACCACCATCACCAACCAAAAAAACCAACATTTATTGAGCACCTATTATGTCCCAGACTCTCTTCTAACACTTTAATGCATTAACTCAATTTCACAACAATCCCATGTGGCAGGTAATATTAATATCTTCATTATACATTTGAGGAAACTGAGGCCCAGAGAAGTTATGCCACTTGCACACGATCACTCAGGATGACGGCTTTTAGTTAATATTTCAAAGGTGGGGGAGAGCCTGACAGTATGACAGTGTACGGGGTTGGCTCATGGAACATATGAGCTCATCAATGGGAGGATCCACATTTTCCTTATTAGGGTACTGGGCCCCAGAAAGGGGAGAGAGTTTGAGGTAAACTCTCATTTATTCAGTGTATCTAGGTGCTTTTACAGGTATTATTTTATTTCATTCTTCTCCCTGGGAGATTGCAGATGTGAAGGAACAGACTCAGAGTGGGGCATGTCTTGCCTAAGGTACTGCAGAGATGTGATTAAAACCCTGGTTGGTCCAATTACAAGTGAATTGCTCCTTTTACAATACCGCAAGATCCCCTGAACTAGTCAGGACCCTTTTGGATACAGAGGCTAGCTTAAGGGAAAAAGGAAATTTGTTGGATCATCTAATTGCAAACTCTAGAAGTAGGCCTTCAGGCATGGCTGAATCCAGGTGCTCAAATAAAGTGCACTGGCATTTATCTTTCAACCTCTCTTTCCTCTGTGATGGCTTCATCTTCAAGCAGTCCCTCTCCTCATCATGGTGAGATCTCCACTGGCCTTTTGATATCTGCACTGGCTGACCCCCACTCCCCAGCTTCATTATCTTATCCCAAGCTAGAGGACCAGGTGATGCAGTCCCAGGGGTCAGGCTCTTGGGACTTGGAGGAGAGCAGGGAAGGAAGGAGCATGGACTTGCCGTGGAGGGCCAAAGGAGGATAAGCAACACTCTCTCCTACTCCCCATGTCCAGGCTCTAGTCTTGGTTCCCTCTTAAGCTCTACAGATTTTCTGTCCACACTGGAGATGGCCCTGCAGCCCAGTCTTTGTCCTAGGCATTGGGTGCTCTTCACTCTCCCAGGCATGGGCTGGGCCCTCCTCCTGATGGACCAATCAGGAGGAAGCATGAAAGCACTCTGCCTCTGGCTTGGAATCTCTCTCTGTGAAAACCCAGTGCCCCAGCCCGGCTGCCTAACGTTGGTTTCCTCCCTTGCCCAGCAGCCCACTCACCTCTTGCCCAAGTCCATCCAACTCCAGCGACTTCCTTGGGCTCCGTTTTTTCCTGCTTGTACCCCAGCATCTAGCTCTTTTTCTGCCGGACCATATCTGCTCCTCACCACCCCATCCCCTCCCACCAGGTCCTGACTCACAAGCCCCTTCTGTCTTGCTCCCGTCACTTTCCAGATGTGGCGTTGGGGACCAACCTTGCTTTTCCCTTCTCTGTTTCTTTGGCCCTCGCCCAACCGGGCACCACTCACCCACTGCGTGATCGAGGGCAAGTCACCTTCTTGGGTCTCAGTCTTCTCAGCTGCAGAAACGGGGATGATCCTCTCTGATCAGCTGTGATGGGAGCCAGAGCTTGGTGATCGTGTTTACAGTCACATGAGCACAATATGTGAGGAATTACCAGGAGGCTCCCGGCCGCCGCGAGGCCGGATTTGTACTGATCTCGCCCCATTATGAGGTGTCATGTTGCATTTGCAGGAGGCGGCTGTATGGAATTCCACTCTCTCGCACTGTAGGAAATGTTCATCTGCCTCCTCTGGAAGGGACAAGGGTTCCTCTCTGCTTCCTGGCTGCTCCACCGCCAAGGGAGCCAGGCCCCAGGATGCCGCTAATACAAGATGCCACTAGGACCCAAAGCAGAGCATTGGGCGCCTGGGACAAACAGATGAGGCTGGGGGATGGTGCAGAATGGAGGGAGGGGACACGACACCTGTAGTGGTCTTGGGCCCATTAGAGCCTCATCACTCACCTGCTCCCTATCGGCAAAGACACATGGGATTGGAAGGAGTTATGGGTTGAATTGTGTCCCCCCTAAATTCATATCTTGAAGTCCTAACCCCCAGTGCCTCGGCATGGACACTATTTAGAAATAGGGCCACTGCAGATGTAAATAGTTAAAATGAGGTCATGCTGGAGCAGGGTGGCCCCCTAATCCAATATGTCTGGTGTTCTTATAAAAGGGGGAGATTTAGAGACAGACACCCGCATAGGGAGAACTCCATGAAGACGGGAGTGATGCTTCCACAAGCCAAGGAATGACCAGAAGCTCGGAGAGAGTTCTAGAACAGATCCCTTCCCTAGTGCCTCCAGAGGGAGCGTGGCTCTGCCGGCATCTTGATTTCGGGCTTCTGGCCTCCAGAACTGGGGGACAATAAGCTTCTGTCGTTCTGAGCTGCTCAGTTAGTAGTACTTTGTTCCAGCAGCCCCAGGACACTAACATATAAGGGAATTCCCAGATGGTCTGGGGGCCAAGGGGGCGCTACCCGGGCAGAACGCAGAGGATGGACTTCAGGGTCAGGCAGAAATGGCTTGGAAACGAGAGTTGAAGTTTTAGGAGGGAATTTAGCATTGAGCGTCAGAATCCGGGCCCTGGAGCTAGAATGCAGACATTCTAACTTCCCCACTGTATGGCCCTGGGTGACTCCTGTAAACTCTCTTTGCCTCTGTTTTCTCATCCATAAAATAGAGACAACATGCCTCGTAGTATTGCTGGGAGATTAAACGGTGTAACATCTGTAAAGCAATCAGCATAGTCTCTTGCATGCAGTAAGCATCTGAAGCATGTTAACTTTCTTCATTGCTAGCTGAGTGACCTTGGGCAAGTCACTTTGCTTGTATAGGCCTCAGTTTTCTCATCTGTAAAAGGGGGCTAATAATTCTGGCCTCATATTTTTGTTTAAAGCATTTAATAAGGTACACAAACATTTGTCCCAATAACTGACAGATAGTAGGGGATAAATACTCGTTTAGCTTCATTATTCCTGTTGAAGTTTCCCACCCATGTAGTTGCCCAGTTTCTGCTTGAATACCTCTAGGGATGGACAACTCATTACCTTTCACAATGTTCCTTCTGTAGGGAATAGAAGCCTCACCCAATCCTTATTCAAGAAGACTTTCTAAAGTCCCATGCATGTGTCTTCTTACTCCTCAAGCCCCCATTTTATAGACGAGAGACCTGAGGTCCAGGGACCAAAGAGAAAGATCAGAGATAAGGTCTCCCAACTTCCCCCGCGCCCACCCCATCCATGCTCTGGCCTGCACACAGGGCAGCTGTCCCTCCTTTTCGTCTGCCCATCGCCTCTTGAAGCTCTCTGAGTGTGTGTCAAAATGGGCAAATGAGCGTGAATGGGTGAGAGTGTGCGAATATGTAGGTACGTGGCCCACAGCAATCACGCCCTTTCTGACTCTCTTTCCCTCTTGCCTCTTCCCCTCTATGTCCTCAAACATGAATCAGCTCACCCACTCCCTGCTTCTAACTTTCAGTGGCTCCCCATTGCACTCGGAGAAAATCCCAAAGGCCTTTGCTTGGCGAACAAGGGTGCACGTGACTCTGCTTTTTTCCGACCCCATCTGGGGCCATTCCGCCCTCAGTTACCTCACTCCAACCTCAAGGCTTCTTTTCGTGTCTTCAGACAGACCACTTGTCTGGTCACCCTGGGGCCTGCCTCCCTGTGCCTTCCTTCTGTCTGGGCATCACATGACTGCACCTCTCACCCTCAGGTCTTGCTCTAAAGCTCACCCCCTCCCAGAAGCCCCTCCCACCCCGTATCTCCCAGGTGGGCCAGCCCCCCCCACGTTACCCTCCCTCATCGTACCTGTTCATTTCCACACTGCACATGGCACCAATGGGGCTAATATATTTATTCTGTGCCTATTTGATGAATGTCTCTCACTCTCGCCAGACCGAAGGCTCCAGGGAAACAAAACCCATGCCTGTTTTATTCACACTTGGCCCCTCGGTAGCCGGTAGGTACTCAGTACTGTCTTTTTAATAGCTGTGCTGTAAACGTGTGAGTTTGGGTGTGGGATGTGTTTGAGGTGGTATGTGATCGTGTCTCCCAGGGGACCGACGTATGTATCAGGTTTGTAACTTTGAGATGACAAATGGGGAGTGACCGGGACCGTGTCCTAAAAGAAAACAGGTCAAGAAGTTGCATGTATTAAACCTGGCAAGGAGTGGACTTGGGGAATGTGAGAAGTGTCAGTGACCCCATTGAAGACCAGGACTGTTCCTGTTCACCTTTGTGTCCCCATAATCTAGCCCCGTCTCTGACACAGAAAATAAACTTCAATGAATATGTGCTCAATGGACATCTAAAGAGAGAAGAATGCCTAAGATGAGTGAGGTTCAAGTTGTAGGGACACACATCTTGTCTCCATCAGAAAAAAAATCTTCTCATGTTTGGAGCTGTCCAGAGCTGGCACAAGCTTGGGGGATAGCGGGTGACCTTCACCGGGTCTTCGAGTCTTTTCCAGCTTGGAGATTTAACACTCTAGGTGACCTTTCCCTGGCTGGGCAGAAATGGTCAGAAGACAGAGTAGTTTTCCCTCCCTTTGTAGGGAGCACTGGGCAGGAGGAGTGGAAACAGACCAGCGCTTCCCTCCTTGGCCAGAGTCTGGTCCTATTTGTCTCAGACCTGGGCCTGGAAGCCACCGTGCATTCCTTGGGAAGGGATTTCCTCCTTCTCCCTCCTACATCCTCTAGCATGAGTTCTAAGCAAGCCTTCTTGCCTCTCGGCTTGTTTAATGATTTCCCCAGGTCTCAGAATGCTTGTTATCGAAGTCACAACAAACAATCATAGGCCTCCTAATTAAAAGCCAGTTTAAGTCTCTCTGCTTGGGACTCGAGCTTGGCATCACCTATATCCTAGAAAAAAATCACTTGGTGGAGGCCTTAGTGAGAACTTGGTACCCAGGAAGTCAGGACAGAGCCACTTTACCGGGGCTGGGGGAGCTTGGGATCTCCCCTGAGGTCAATGGGGCTTGTCAGGGCAGGTTGTATGTTCAAAATGATGCTTGAGTGGCAGCCCCAATTAATGGGAATAATTAGGACTCAAATGGCTAGAGTTTAGAGTGCCAACTCCTTTAGGTGGCCTGGAACAAGTCACTTATCTCCTTGGCCTTCAGTTTGCTCATTTGTGAATTGTGGATAGCAACAGTATTTGCCTCCTAGCGTTGCTGTGAGGAGTAAGTGAGTAAAGTGGAGAACATAGTAGGCCCTGGATGGTCAGCGGTTTGCCTTAAGGGAGGCAAAGATGTATTTCCTATGCTGAGGAACTTACACTCTTGAATTTCTGCTGCTTGGCCCAGTAGTTGCCTAATAGTGGAGAAATGCTTTTTTGGCCATTTTAAATGAGAAATGTGGTCATTTCTTTCACTCCTTGAAAAAGAAATTGGCTTGAGGAATTTCAGAATGTTAGAAGAGGGATGGATGACCTCAGAATCCGTTTAGCCTGACTCCCTCACTTTGAAGTTGTGATACCTAAGAGCCAGAGAGGGAAAGATGCTTGTCCATGCTCACACAGCACGTGAAGGCAGAACCAGGATTAGAACCCAGTTCTCTGATTCGCCCTCTCACACTCTCTAGTTGGTGAGTGCAGTGTGGCGGTTGGCGATAGTCTAAGCCCTCTCGGGAATACTGGAAGCAGCCTCCCATAGTCACCAAAGCTGGGCCCCTGGACGACATTCTCTCCAACCCAAAGCCTGTGCAGGGGCACATCTCAACACAGGAAGCTGAACACGACAAAACCACAGGCTGACAGCCTCGGACGCACAAACAGTTTTGGGGGAGGGGAAGGGGAAGTAAGCGCTCTCTTGACTTTCCACAGGAAAACAGTTTTCTTTCTTGGTGACTGCAGTTACTTGAAAACCGTGTCAAAACAGTAGTGTTTCCCCAATAGTGTCTCTGTCTGTCTCTTTCTTCCTCTCCCTCCCTGCCTCCTCTCTCCTTTCTCTCTCACCAGTGTTCAAGGGGCAGAAGAAACTACAGGGTTGTCATAAGCAGATCTCAGTTAAGGACCATGGACAGAGACTCACGGGCTGCCCCCACCCACAGACCCTAAACTGGGAAGAAGGGCAGCCGCCGATTAACGCTCAAGATCTGATGAGCTTAGTTCCTATTGTGGATTTCATGAGGCATTACTTTTTTGGTTCTATTTCCTTATTGATGGCGAGCTCCATATTGGTGGACATTTTTTTTCCCCCCAAAGCCCCAGTAGACAGTCGTATGTCATAGCTGCACATCCTTCTAGTTGCTGCATGTGGGACGCGGCCTCAGCGTGGCCAGAGAAGCGGTGCGTCGGTGCGTGCCCGGGATCCGAACCCCGGCTGCCAGCAGTGGAGCGCGCGCACTTAACCGCTAAGCCACGGGGCCGGTCCCATGGTGGACATTTTTGAGAACCTTGGAGGGCCCTCATCTTTCAGAAACACCCTAGAAATGTGTTTTGCACTGAGAGTTGCTGCTCATTCTAATTGTGGTCCCTTCCCACTCCAGACCTCCCTGAATAATAAATAGATAATGAGACTTAGAAAAACAAAGGATGTGCCATTAACTAAGCCGCAGACCACAGTTCATTGGACTCTGGGGCCGCTTAGCTCCGTGACTGCTTGGACAACTGTGTCTGAGCCTAAAACACCCAATTAATAGTCATATTCCCACTGTCTGATGACTGAACAGACTGGGGGAGAGGTCACCAGATTCCAGCTCACAGGGCTAAATAAGACACTTCTGTTGTGGGTTCTCTTCAGTGCTCTCATTTGATTACAGAAACAATTGTTTGAACAAATTAATATATCAATTTAGCAGAAGGATAATTGTGGAAATGCAAAGTCCCTCCCCAGTCAGGAGAACAAGGATTTAATTCCCACTTCTGCCCCAACCAAAGTTGTTTTAAGTACACATTTCTGACCTCTTTGGAGTTCACGTCTCTGTTATTCATATCTTTAGAAGTCCTGTCTTGTGGGTGTGACAGGCAATAACCAAAATTGTCTCAGACCCTCAAGGGCTAAAGACTGACCTCACTTTCCTGTACAGTCCCAGACACACATAAGCGTTCACTGGGCATGTGATGAATGAATGAATGAATGTATAAAAGGGAAATTGAACTTAAGCTCAAGAAGGGCAGGGATTTATGTCATTTATCTTTTTTTTTTTTGGTGAGGAAGATTGACCCTGAGCTATCACCTGTTGCCAATATTCCTCTTTTTCGCTTGAGGAAGATTATCCCTGAGCTAACGTCTCTGCCAATCTTCCTCTATTTTGTATGTGGGATGCTGACATAGCATGGCTTGATGAGTGGTGTAGGTCTGCGCCCGGGATCTGAACCTGTGAACCCCAGGCTGCCAAGGTGGAGTGTGCAAACCTAACTACTATGCCACTGGGCCAGCCCCTATGTCTTTTATCTTTTTCCTGTTGAAAACCCAACATCTGGAACAATGTTTGGTACATATCAGGTGATTACTAATTGCTTATTGTGTGTGTGAGTGTGGGAATGAATGAATGAATATGAGGATAAGTGCTCCCTTTCCTTGCTGATAGTGTGAGCTAGAGAAAGCAATTTATCTCTTTTTTATGGATGAGTAAATGGAGGCTCAGATGAAATGATTGATGGAAAGTTGCTTGATGAAGTGTAAAATGGTATACAAATGTGTATCAGTTATCGATTGACACAATAATGCTGGGAAAGGTACATGAAAAACTGCTCGACATCACTAACCATTAGGGAAAATGCAAATCAAAACCACACTGAGCTATCACCTCACACCTGTTAGAAGGGCTGTCGTCAAAAATATGAGTGATAACTAGTGGAGAAAAAAGAACACTTGTGCACTATTGGTGGGAATGTAAATTAGTACAACCACTGTGGAAAACAGTATGGAGGTTCCTCAAAAAGTTAAAAATAGAGATACCATATGATCCAGCAATCCCACTTCTGGGTATATATCCCAAGGAAGTGAAATCAGGATCTCAAAGAGATATCTGCACCCCCATGTTCATTGCAATATTATTCACAATAGCCAAGATAAGGAAACAACCTAAGTGTTCATCAGTGGATGAATGGATAAAGAAGATGTGGTATATATACACAATGGAATATTATTCAGCCATGAGAAAGAGGGACATCCTGCCATTTGTGGCAACATGGGTAAAACTTGAGGGCATTACGCTAAGTGAAATGTCAGACACAGAAAGACAAATTATACGACATCACTTATATGTGGAATTTCAAAAAGCCAAACTCATAGAGTGGTGGTTACCAGGGGAGGGGGGTGGGGGAAATGGGGAGGTCTTGGTCAAGGGTACACACTTCCAGTTAGAAGATGAATAAGTGCTGGGGATCTAATGTACAGCACGGTGATTACAGTGAATAATATTGTATTATATACCTGAAAGTTGCCAACAGAGTAGATCTTAAATGTTCTCACCGCAAAAAAGAAATGGTAATTATGTGACCTGATGGAGGTGATAGCTAATGCTATGGTGGTAATCATTTTGCAACGTATAAGTGTATCAAACCAACACAATGTTATATGTCAATTATATCTCAATACAGCTGGAAAAAATAATGCTCTGAAACAACCACAAACATCAGTGGTGTGCAGTAATAATGTTTATGGCTCAGGCAAGCTGGGCCAGGCTGGGCGGTCCTTCTGGTCTCTGCTGGACTTGCTCCTGGGCTGGCTGCCGGCTGATCTGTGATGGTCCCTGCTGAGACGCCTGGGGTTATCCAGCTCTGTCCCATGCTCCGGCAGGCCAGCCCAGCCGTGTTCTCATTTGCTGATGTCCCACAGAGAAGAGCCCAGAATCAGAGCGGGAGGGTACTTCAAGATCACATGGCAGAGGGCGTGGATGCAGTGGCCATTTCTTCAACCTACTACAAGATGTAGAGGATTTTTCCTGCTCAGTGTAGACTGGCACACGGTAGATGATCAAGTATTCACTTGAAACAACCAAACTTCCAATGAGGGGTGGGGTCTCGGGGCTAGAGGTCCCTGGCACAGAGCTGGACACACAGGCTGTGGATTGGCTGCCTTTCAGTCAGGTGACCACCCTTGGTCCAATCAGCTCTGGTTGGGGCGGGTCAGGGGGTCACGTGGTACAAAACAAGCCTGCCTAAGTCTAAGATCTCAGTCCCAGGGCCATGGTAGCCTTTCCCTGCCTTGGGCCAAAAAGACTCCCAGAATCTGGGAGTGGGTGAAGGGGGCTTAGTTCCCTTATCCTCCCCTGTTGTAAAAGAAGCTCTAGAGGAACTGTTAGCTTAGGTTGGGGTCGTATCTGAGAGGGTGGGTGATTGGGATCAACTGGCCTCAGCAGTGGGGTGGGCGAGGGGTGCAGGGTCCGGGGGATAGTCGGGTCTGGAAAAGTTTATGTCGGGCATCTCCTTGAACTCCCACGTAAACTGTAGACTTTTAACGTTGTGTCTTGTCTCTCCCTATGTCCTCAGCACCCACAGCAGCATCTGAATCAAGGATTCTCGGTAAACGCTTGATTGGATTTAAAAATTGACGTGATTTTTCTGCTCTGGGGAGGCTCACATTTCCTGGTAGGGGAAACCTCAAAACAAAAATGGGGTAGCCAGAGGCAGGTGGATGGCTGAGGAGGGTTGGGCTTTTGGCACTGTGGCTCCACTGCCCGCCAAGGGAAATGGGTGTTTAGCAACTAGTTATGGAGAACTGTCACCCAATGTCAACACTGCTCAGCCTGCCTTCCTTTTTTTGTGGCGACTGCACAGGAACCCCTGCCTGGAGAGTGCCTCTAAGGCCAACCACCGTCCTTTAAGTCATCCAAGCAGCTTTGGATGACTTCTGAGGGCGGGACCCACTCAGCCCAGCCCTGTTGGTCCTCCACCTTCTCCCATCTCTGGGTGAAGGGTAAACAGTAGTTTAAGAGATTTAGCTTCTTCAATGTCAACAGGTCTGAGTTCAAATCTAGGATCCACCATTTACTCTACGTGGAACGTTGGGCTGGGAACTTTCCTTTGTGAGCCTCGGTTTCCTCATCTGTAAAATTGGTATGACAGTGGCAGAGCCCATCTTGTGAAGATCACATAAGATCATCTAGGACAAATGCTTAGTTGTTATTTGCTCAAATACTTGTTGAGGGCTGTCTAGGTGGCAGGACTTGAGGGAGATGATGGAGACAAGAACAGACATGGTCTCTACCTCTCTTGGAAGGAGGATAGTGGTGGTAATGGGGAAGATAGACATCACAAAAGGAATGTGAAATTGCAACTGTGGTCCCTGCAGTAAAGGGCGGGACATGGATCTCTGAAAGTCTCCAGTGAGACTCATGAGGGAGGTCACAGAACGCTTTCCCAAAGTAGTGACTCAAAATCTGAAGAAGTAACACTGAGTAAGCACTCCATACGTGCATCATTATCCTCGTCTTCCTCACCTCCAGAGGTCAACCTGTGAGCAGGAAAAGGCAGGATTTAGCATTTGAGCACTGGCTATATCGCAGGCAATTTGCACATTTCTATCTCATTTAATCCTCCAGCAATCTCCAGCAAGGAGGTAGGGTTGTTATTCTCATACTGACATACTGAGTCTCAGAGTGGTTAAGTCATCTTTCAGAGGAAGGGAAAAAACAGGGGTTAAAATCCAGGTATTTTAGACTCACGAAGGTCTTTCCCCTGTAAACACAGCAGTGTGGTTCAAATCTCTGTGGTGTGATTGACAGCTAGGAAGAGCCTCCGCGGAGTCCTAGCCATGAGATCTGCCCAACTCTTGTCTTCCCAAAGACTCGCCGGTGTCTGGAATACCACCATTAGCTTGTCAGCCCTTCCATTCCTCTTCTTGGTAGAATCTTTCTTCCCTCTTCTATAGTGGCCAAGAAAATGGGTCAGCTCTCCACAAGTGGAGACAGATTTAAGATCTTAATCCAAACAGAGATTTAGGAGCGGGTATAATCAAATGCAAGATGAAGAAGATACCTAGACCTCTCTGCCTCCCTCCTTGTAATGTTAGAGAGGCTCAGAATTTTAGCAACCATCTAATTCAACCCACTGATTTAACGACTGAGAAACGTGAGGCTCAGAGAGGGTTAGGCATTTGCCCAAAGGCACACAGCATGTGACTTACAGCATAGGGACTAGTATCAGGATGTTGCTGATACAACCTGCTGCCGTGCTTTGTTTTTTCTTTCCTCTGCACCATACTCCCTCTAATTCGAGGGGCCCTTAAAATCCCCTCCTAAAGGAAGGCAGCAGATTTATGGGTTAATAAACATTTACAATGAGCTGCTGAAAAAACAGACTCAGGTAGACAGGAATTATTCATTCAAATTAACCATAAATTAAGATCAACCTAATTTAGGCCTATTAAAATGGAAAGCATATTATCTCTCATTCAAAGGAATTTGTATTTGATGCAAATAGAACAAGTTCCTAAACTTTAGAAATGTTCTCGGATTTTTCATCTGTGTAGTTAACCAACGGAGAATGGGCCCCCGATTTAAAAACAGGGGAACATAAGGAACAATAATTAGTTATGTAAATAATGTGGCATTCTTGTTTATAATTAGTTCAAGAATAAAATAAAATTCACGCATGTCACAGGACTAATTTTCGTATGCAAATGAACAATCAAAATTATAAACGGTAATAATGCAGTTTGGGAGATGTGACATTTTCAATTTATTAGCAGAGGTGCCACTTACATCTGATGATGGCTGACGTTGGGAAATTTCAAAGGTGCCCAGACATGGAAAATTCTCTCCCATCAAGAGGAGAAAATTCAACTGAAATAGTTTCACCCCTTTTATGCTGCTGATGGCCGCGAAGTGCACCCAGGGCTCCTCCGTGGCCGGAAAGGAAGAGAGGACTCCGAGAGAATCTTTGAGAAGGTTGCTCTAGGATCTGGCTGGTGGAAGAAGCCAAGAGACAGTATTCTACTGGGCTCTGGACTTCAACTATGTGTGTGTCCTTGGGCAAGCCACCTGTCCCTGCTGGGTCTCAATGTCCCCATTTGAGATGGTCGTTTCATCAAAGGGGAGGTGGGAGTTTTAGAACCAAAGCTTGCAATGAGGTTGCAATCTTGGTTTTACCACCTGCTAACTGCAGAACTTTCTTCCTTACCTATCTGTGCTTATGTTTCCTCAACTGTAAAATGACAATAATAATAATATCCCCTATCTGTATGCCGTGCTGAATTACCTCAAAAAAAGGACTAAGTGCCTGGTTGGGGCACCAGAAAAGTACAGTACCAGAGGCAGAAAAAAGAGAGAGATAAACAGAAGGTCCAGAAAAAATTGCTTAAATCTCGGCATTCATGAGAGCTTTGTGTCATTCTGAAAAATAATTTAAAAGTATCTAATACTTTTAATTGAGAATTATAGATAGAATGTGCATGTGCATTATATAGAGAATGGGTCTTGCTTGTTGGTGTGCTGTGAGAATGAATGCAATTACACATATAAAATAGTTAACACAGTGCCTAAAAGTTAGAAGAACTCTTTAAATGGTTGTGGTTGTTATCATTAAATGAGTGAGTTGTATTCAATAATCCTTGAGGTCTTCTTTTTAAGCTCCAACCTTCTAGGATTCTGCTTGGAGGGAGGATGTTCAGATGCAGATAAGAGCTACATCAGGACCCACAGGGGCTGACGGGAATTTCCAAAGGAAGATGGCCCAAAGCATGCTGGAAAGTGGTGACAGACTCTGCTGTAAGCATCATTGAAGTAAATGGTGTGGTGGGACACAGTGCATCTGACTATATGGATCTTAGAACATCTCTCTCAGAAACCATGGTACCCAACATTTTGCAACCAGAAGTCCATGCCTGCTAGCTCTTAATCCTGGTATTCGTGATGTCACTATGCAGATGTGCATCATGTTATCTGAGATTTACCTACTCATCCATCCATCCATCATCCATCCATCCATCCATCCATCCATCCATCATCCATCCATCCATCATCCATCCATCCATCCATCCATCCATCATCCATCCATCCATCATCCATCCATCCATCCATCCATCCATCCATCCATCCATTTAAGCATTAGGAACACTTTGAAGGCTACCTATGCACCGTATGGTGGATAGAGACTCCAGTCCCCTTTATAACTGATGGCACTCCAAATTTGGGTTGGGAATTAATAATTATTGAGCAACTACTCTGTGCCAGGTTCTATCTAGAAGCTTGAGATGCATTATCTCATTTAGTCCTAATGACATCCCTAAGAGATAATAGATAACAATATTTATAAAGTAATAATAGTTTCCATTTATTGAGTGTTATGATGCAGCAGGCATTGTGAGTAGTCCTTTATGTGAATTATCTCATTTAATGCCCTCAACACTTGAAAAGGAGTTACTCATTTCCCAGATTTACCATTATTTCCCTGATTCAGAGAGGTTAAGTGACCTGTCCAAGGTCACATGGCATGTTAGAGGTCAAGCCAGGCCTTATCTCCTGGTCTTTGGAATTCCAGGTGGGCTACTGTCTGCTTCACTGTGCCTTCAGGTGACTGGTCTCCTCTCGGGCTGGGGGGCACGCTGGCTCCTGTCCTCACTAGACAATTGTGGGAGGAGGGAGGACAAGTGCTTTCTCCCAGAATTGTCTCTCCACTCCTTGCCCCAGGGGGCCACACCCTCCTGACCACCTGACAGGTCAGCCTGTACTCAGAGCAGCCTGGGCAGGCCCTCCATAGCTCCTAGCTGTGAACACACACAGCTGTCAGGCTTCCAAGAGTCTCCAGATCCCAAAGGCAGTGGGGGATCCTGCAGGATTAATTGTTTCTCCAGCTTCCAGCAGGGAGGCATGGGGCTGAGACAGCTTAGCTTGGTTAAGGATGAAGGGGAAGGCACGCAGGTGGCAGAGAGCAGGACTCTGTAGCTCAGGGGGCTCTGCTCTGCAGGCCCAAAGGAACCTATGTGGGCAGAGAAAGGCTAATGGCAGGTAGACGAGACCGTGGAGGGCCTTACTTCCTCTGGGGGGTAGATGGCAGACCCCCAGGTCCTCTTCCCCCATGCAGTTCCAGAATCACACAACTGGAGAAGAGCCCCAAGAGAATCTGTTTCTACCCTCTTTATTCTTCTTGTGTGGTGTTCCTCCCTGTCCTCATCTCTACTCTTCCACAATTATTTTTGGACACCGAGATACATCATGCTCAAGACGAACCAGGCAGACCCCGTGGAGCTGGTATTCTAGTGGGGAAGACAGACATCATCAAATCCTGGCACAAAGGAAAGCAGGTTTACAAGCTGGGCTCGTGTCATGGAGTCACGGGTACCCCTGTAGCAGGGTCTGACTTCCGTAGGGTGATGGCCAGAAAGGGCTTTCCAGAGGGAATGATGTTGACATTCAGGATCAAAGAATAACCAGGTGAAGGGTCAGTACAACCCTTGAAGCCTCAGTTTTCTTGTCTGTAAAATGGGATAACAGTAGCACATACATTCTACCTGTTAGGAGATTTGTAAGGATGAAATGAGATGAAATGGGGAAAATGATAGCATGGAGGTGGTACATAGTGAGCGCCCAGCATATCGTAGCTGTGGTCTTATTCCCTTCATGTGGAGGCACCAGAGATTGGAAGGCCCATCGTTGACCATCATGACTGCTGCTCAAGGGGCAAAAAAGAATGCCAGCCCATCTCATGGAATGCTTCAATGGTGAAACACACAGGAAGGGCCTCACTCTGCCGTGTGTGAGTGTGTGTGTGTGTGTGTGTGTGTGTGAGTGTGTGTGTGAGAGAGAGAGGGAGAGAGAGATGAAGAGGATTGCACAGAGAAAGTGGTGCCTGGTCTAAGTCTGGAATGTTAATATGAGTTTACAAGAGAATGAAGGAGGGAAGGGTGTTGCAAGTAGAAGGAACAGCAGGTGCAAGGTGATAGAAGTATGAGAATGAATGTCACCTGTCCTGTTGTCCAATAACTAGAGAAACTCAAATGGCCACATGGGTAGGATCCTCAAACAAAACATGCTTTAATAATATAGTACTATGATTCCTAATAACAATAACAATGACAATAATAGTAACAATGACCACAAAAGCAATAACAACCACCATGCAAGGGAGGTTACTCTTTGCCAGGCACTATACATGGGTGACCTCACTGACATGCTAAAAATACATCCCACATGTTCTGCGATATGTCGCATGACTTGATGCCTGGCTTTGCGTGCCTACTCACACAGCTGAAGAATTGAGGGTAGAGCTAGGGAGGAATCTCCTGTCAGACCTGGGAAGGGATGCTCTCAATTTCTGAAAGGCTATGCTTGGCAACATGAGTGGTCTAGACAAGTTCTTTCCTTTTTTTTTTTTTTTTTCCTGGAGAGTCAAATAGGGATGGAAATATTAAGGAAACAGCTTTAGTCTAAGGATGATTGTGCAGAGGTCTGGGAAGTAGTGAACTCCCTGTCATGGGGCTATGCGAGTGTAATCTGGCTAGTTCCTCTTTGGAGATATTCTGAGGGCAACCAGAAAGAAGTCAGAGGGAGGGAAGTGTGGGGCATTGGACTAGGAGCCCCTGGAGCCCCTCCAATTCCAAGATGCTGTGATTTCAGGAAGGCAGGAATGATCTATGAAAGGTCTTTTTTAAAAAAATTTTATTTATTTATTTATTTTTCCCCCAAAGCCCCAGTAGATAGTTGTATGTCATAGCTGCACATCCTTCTAGTTGTTGTATGTGGGACGCGGCCTCAGCATGGCCGGAGAAGCAGTGCGTTGGTGCGCGCCCGGGATCCAAACCCGGGCCACCAGCCGTGGAGCGCGCGCAGTTAACTGCTAAGCCACGGGGCCGGCCCTGAAAGGTCTTTACAACAGTAGGAAACACTTTGCTGTCCCTGTCTTGGGGAGGCTTGAATGTGGTTTGCATAGTTGCAGGGGATGGAGGCCTTACTCTCTTACAACTCCTTTACAGCCCAAGAATCATTCTTGTACCTTCGCTCTGAAACCATACCTGGAGCCACCTTCGCCCGTCCCAAACTCTTCCACACCTTCCTCACGGATCTCCAACATTCTTTTTCACCCTCCTATAATCTCTCCTCCACTCAGCAGCAAGAGCCATCATTTAAGTGGAAAATCAGATATAATTTCCCCTACAGTTCTAACTCATGACCACGGCCCTTCACAACCCAACTGGGTCTCCTCCACCTCCCCCCACCTGAAGTACACAAGCTACACTCCCTTCCTTTGCAACCTTCCAACACTCCGTGATTTAGTGCTTCCTCTGTCTGAGCCCTCTGCCCCCAGGACTTTGCAAGGTCAGTTCCTTCTCGTCATTAATCTCCCAGCTCAACCATCACCCGAGAGAGGTCTCTCTGATCCCTCCCCAGTCACGCCACCCCTCTTGTCCTGTTCATTTCCCTTTCAACACTTATCGATAATTCTCTGGAGTTCTCACCTACTTGCCAACATGCGTATGGTCTCTGTCCCCTACTAAAACCTGATCTCCTTGAGAACAAGGACTTGGTTTTCTTGCTCACCACCGTCATATCTTCAGTGCTGAGGACAGTCTGGCACAGAGTTGGCCTTTAATAATATGTGTTGACTGAATGAATACTCATATGGGAGCTGCAGTTGGCTATATGCAGAATATTACACGTTACGTGGGAAATTCTTTTAAATACGCCATCCACTGTTGGATTTCCTCATTTCAGGCGTATGAAATAAGGATAGTCAGGCTGCCAAGACACTTTGGTTTTATTCCCAGCAGCATTCTTTCACCCAAAAAATATTTGTGGGGGCCAAAAATAAGTCACGTTAAACTTAAGATTAAAATTGAGAACATCTGTTCATTGAAAGACACAATTAAGAGAATGAAAAGGTAAGAAGTGGTGTGGGAGATGATATTTGGAATCCACATACTTGACAAAGAACTCATATCTAGACTATATAAAGGACTCCCAAAGTCAACCTGAGAAAGGCAGATAACCCTATAGAGAAATGGGCAAAAGACTTGAACAGGCGCTTCACCAAAATGGATATCGAAATGATCAATAAATGTATGTGTTCAGTTTCAGGAGTCAACAGAAAAATGCAGATTAAAACCAGACTGTGATACCACTGCACACACACCATAATGGTTAAAACATTTAAAAAGCCAGGGAATACCAAGTGCTGTTGAGAATGTGAAATAACTGAAACTATTATATGTCGCTGGTGGGAGACTAAATTGATACAACAGATTGGGCAATCTGTTTGCCAGCATCTACTAAAGCCAAACTTATGCATATACTATGACCCAGCAATCCCACTTCTTGGTATAAATCCAATAGAAATATATACATATGTGCACCAAGAGACTTGTAAAAGAAAGTTTATAGCAGCACTATTTGTATTAGTCCCGACTAGAAACAACTCAAATGCTCACAATGGAAACATGGTGAAATAAATTGTGGTACATTCACACAGTATAAAACTAAGCACCATGACAGCGAACAAACCACAGATGCATATAGAAACATGGATGAATCTCACAAACATAATTCTGAGCAAAAGAAGGCTGACACAAAATAATACATACCACTTGGGTCCATCTACATCAAGTTCAACAGCTGGACAAACTAATCTATCTATTAGGAGGGTGGTTATTCTTGGGGGGGCGGTTAGTCACCTGGGGATATGAGCATCACCTGGGGTTTGGGGATGGGGTGGGGGAGACTGCGAATCTTGTGTGTTTGGTTTGCAAAAATTCATTGAGGTGTACACTAGACTTGTACACCTTTCACCATGCATGTTATGTATTAATAGAGTATATTTTATTTTTTTTGGTGAGGAAGATTGGCCTTGAGCTAACATCCGTGCCAATCCTCCTCTACTTTGTATGTGGCATGCTGCCACAGCATGGTTTGACAAGTAGTGTGTAGGTCTGCACCTGGGATCTGAACCCACAAACCCCAGGCCGCCAAAGTGGAGCACATGAACTTAACCACTATGCCACCAGGCCAACCCCAGTAGAGTTTATTTAAAAATCTGTAGGGGTTCCTGCAACATGCAAACTGGGCTGGATTCTGGGGAGCCATCAGAATCAAGAGAGAGGGAGTGTTCTGCGTTTTAGTGAATGCCGTGGACTCGCTGGGTGGTCTCAGGGAAGAGACCTCATTTCCCTTACAGGTGATGGAACTGGGTGTCATCCCCCTTTTCTATAAACTGAGAATCCTAACTCCTTCCCTGAGTCAAATCCAGCTGGTGAATTCCCTCTTCATTGTTCCTTTCTCCCCTCAAAGAGAAAAACCCTCCTTGCCATATGTCTCCTTGTTTATTTCCACTCAGAGCTACATTTCAAATCCCAGCCCCGAAAGGCAAGGCAAAGAGAAGCCCTGGTCTCCACCTCTGTGCATCCCGCCGCCCTCCTCCTGAGATCTGCAGGGGGAGCATGAAATATTTAAAAGCTCAAATTGAAATCCTGTTAGCGCCAGGTCTTGGAAAGCTGAGTTCCCCAGCCCAGAACATCAGTTTCTGTTTGCTGGTGTCATTTAGGGACCCCGGCTTTCCAAACCATTGACTGAACCTTTCTGTCAATCCAACACTTTTAGGGTAATTTAACTTAATAATACCTTTGTCAGCACCGGCGGCTGTATCTGAAGGGTGATTACCATAGAAGTTATTTTAGGTTGTTTAATGGAATGTAGTAAATTCTCAATTGACAGGGCAGATCCTCAGAATGGCGTTTCAAAGTGTTTACCTTTCAAAGCTTTCCCCCTCACTTTACCAAACTTACTACTTCGAGCCCATGAAGACTTCATAAATTATTAGCAATTGTTCTCCCCCCGTGTTCACATGCATCATTAATTCTTTATAAAAAGTTCAAACTGTCCGGGGCTTAATTGTTATCACTGAGAGAACGGCTGGAAATGGATGCGGGCTCTATTATTTCTGTCAGAAATTTTGACTTATTGCACTTGATATTTTTACCCATCACATCATATTCTCAGTACAAGAGAGCAAAAGAGAAGAGGGGAAGAGGGAAAAAAAGAACATAGATGCTTTTCCTTGAAACAAAAACAATAATAATAACATATATGTCTGGGGAGAAAAGTTAAGGATCCAGATGACAAAATAATAGTTCCCATCCCCCAAAGAGACAGGAGGAGGGCAACATTTTGGGGAAAATTTATATTGTAAATTTTATTGGCTTGAACTGTATTTTTATTCTGAGGTTTGAAGGTTCTGTAATTCTAGGAGTCTCATGTTTAATGATTCTGAGATGTTGAAATTCTATGAGTTCAAGTTCCCAAGATGTTTGAATTTGGGGATAAATTAATCCAACAGCCCAATATCCAGGACTGCTGAGAAGTCGGGTATCTCAGAATTAAAATGATGTTGACAACAACCACAATAATAGCTTATTCTGTGCAGGCACTGTGTTGAAGGCTTCATGTGCATCACCTCATTTAATCTTCATGTCACCCTAAATTCGGTACTATTATTAACCTTGTTTTACAGCTGGGTAAGCTGAGGCACAGAGTGGTTGAGTAACGTGCTCGGGGACACACAGCTGGTAACTGCCAGAGTTAATCTTTGAACCCAAGCAGTCTGATTCTAGGGCCCATATGTGTAGAGCCCGCATACAGTCATGCACCACATAATGAAATTTTGGTCAATGATGGGCTGTGTATACCACGGTGGTCCCATAAGATTACTACCTATAGCCCAAGTGTGTAGTAGGCTGTACCATTTAGGTTTATGTAAGTACACTCCGTGATGTTCACACAACGACGAAATCACCTAACGATGCATTTCTCAGAACGTATCCCTGTCGTAAAGCAATACACGACTGTATACTGTCTCCCATCTCAAGATGCTGTCCATGGTTCTTTTGCCCCAGCTGGCGTGCTGTGGATCAGGCAGTGTGCGGAAGCTCAAGTGACCACATTAGTATGTGAGTCTATTGTCAGACCACCTCCCAAGTGACCAGCTCTGTCCTGTCTTTTGTCATTGTGGATGCTGCTCATCCGGTCCAGTAGGTCTCCCCTTCCCATTCATCCTACAAGGTCACCTCCTCCAAGAGGACTTCAGCCCTGCTCTGCCACAACTGGAAGTGATTGTCCTAACCTTCAAACCTTCACAGGTCTTGGTATCAGGGAAAGGGATGGGAGGCATCTGGTAGACCAGCAAAAAACATGGACTATGGGGTCGATGAATGCACTTGGGTTAGAATCTTGCTTCTGCCACTAAATCAATGCATTGAGCTTGAGTTGGGCACACCATTAAGCCTCAGCTTTCTCATCTGTAAAGTGGGTGTAACAACCCATTTTTGTCTCACAGGACTGTTGTGGGGATTAAGGGAGGTGCTCAAAAGGAGCTTAGTGAGCTGCCTCACAGTTGGTGCTCAATAAATGTTGACTGTTGTTCTGACTTGTATTACAGTTGTCTGTGAGTATGCCCTCTCTCTCATACCAAGTGTTTTGTGGGTTAGGAGCATGAGGATCAATATCTTTTGGGCATTTATTATGGGGTCAGTTTCTGTGCTGAAGGCTTTATGTTTGTGACATCACTTGACCCTTATAACCCAAGAATAACCCATTCTGCAAATGAGGAGACTGAGTCTCAGAGAGGTTAGCCATCCTGCTCATGGTCACAGCACTGGGATTCAAACTGAGATGGGAAAACCTGGGTTTATCTGCTTTGCTGTCCTGCCAAAGAGGGAGGACCAATCCTTTCTCTTCTCTGTGTCCTTCTCCAGGAGTTCAGTGAAGAACGTTTGGGAGGAGTCCCCTGGCAGGTCCATGTCCTGTCTTTGGACCTTGGCCAGGGAGGTAGGGCCATTGAGTCAGGCAGGAAAACAGCAACTTTTCTCAGATGAATCTTGTGAATTGCTCTGATTCTGCCTGTCCTCCCATGTCTTCTCTCTTCTTGCCCTTATTCACGGGCCCCCTTTGCCAATGAAGCAGCAGGAGAGGAGGACTCAATGTCCCAATGATGGTGGAAGTGACTTCTGGATTGGGGGTGCTGGTGGGTGGGAAGAGTTGGGCCAGGAGTCAGGACACAGCAGCTTGAGTTCTGGCTGTGTCTATGTGACTTTGGGAACATCCCTCTCTCTCCCCAGACATCCGTTTCCACAACTGCAAAAACGTGTGTTGGATTAACATTTCAGTGGCTTCCATACTGTTTCTGTTTGTGAAGAAGCAGAACCAGATGCTCAGATGAAATCATTATGAGAAGGGCTTACACTCAAATCAGAGAAGAGAAGGGCTGCTGTGGGTGGAGAGGGAGTGGAGGTATTGATCCCACCCCTCAGCTCCCCAGTGGTGCCCACGGTACCTGCAATGAACACCAGTGTGCCATAGAGCATAATCTGAAAAGAGATGACCAAATGGTCCCTACGGATTCTGGCTCGCAAGAACCTATTGTGCATCTCTTCCCAACTCTGTAATCAGTGAAGTCGCATTGATAGCTTGAATCTGGCCATTGCAGGAGTATTTACACCATGAAAATTGGCCCACATTACAAATCAGGGTTTTTCCTTAGGAGAGCCAGTTGTTAAACATTTGCCAGCACACCACTAGACTAATATAACAAATACTTGTGTACACACCACCCAGCTTTGTAAATCTTGACATTTCCCTATATTTGTTTCAGACTTTTCATTTTTCCTTTAAGAGATAAAATGATACAAAAACAGTTGGCTCCATCTGTATTGCTCTCCACAAACTCATTCATTTGCTTCCTCATCCAGAAATACAGTCCCATCCCAAACTTGGTGTTTATCGTGTTTTAAAAATATTTTTACTACATATGTGTCCATAAATAATACATGGTATTGTTTTGCATATTCTTAGATTTATATCCTTCGTATTACACCATATGTATCATTCCACAACTTTTATTTTAAAATATATTTCATGTTTTTTTAAAGGCTTATAAATGTTGATATATGTAATTCTAGTTCATTCATTTTAATTTCTATATGGTGTTCCATTGTATAAATATGCCAACATTAATTTATTCTTTTTTCCATTGATGGACATGTAGGCTGTTTCCAATTTTTGTACACATCTCCTGGTGCACATATGCAAGAGTTTTTAAGGTATATACTTAGAATTTCTAGGTGCAAGGATATGCATATCTTAATCTGTGCTAGGTATTGCCAAATTGCTCCCCAAAATGGTTGTACAAATTTACACTCTCAGCAGCAGTGATGAAAATTCTTGCCAACAATTGGCATTGTCAGATGGCTTAATATTTTCCAATCTGATGGGTGTAAAACGATATCTCTTTGTGGGTTTAATTTGCATTTCCCTGATTACCAGCAAGATTGTGCATCTTTGCATATGTTCATTGGCCATTTATTTTTCTCTTTTGTGAATTACCTATTCATTTCTTATGTCATTTTCCGCTTGTAGTGTTGTTTATCTTTTTTGTAAACCAATTAAAAATATATTCTGATTACTAAGACTGTGAGATTATATGAGGTGAGAATTTTTTCTAGCTGTACAAATCTTGTCTTTCAATACTGAATGGGATATCTTTGGCTGTGTAGAAGTTTTAAACTTTAATCGAATAACATTTGTTAATCTTTTATTTTATGGTTTGTGCTTTTGTGTCTGGTTTAACATAGATAGTCCATCCTGAGGTTATAAGATCTCTTCTTAGAATTTACTGTATAATTTTAAAAGTTTTATTTTTCCCTGTTAGGTCTTTAATCAACCTAGAGTTTATTTTTGTGTAGTGTGTGAGGTAAGAATCTAATTTTACTTGTTTCTCGTGTATGCTCCCAATTGTCTACCACACTTTAAGAAATAGTCCATCTTTTCATCTCTGATTCTCAATAATGTTTTGTAGTTTTTAGTGTAATGGACGATCTCATTATTAATTAGATTTATTTCTAGGCATTTGCTTTTTTAATACTATTACAGTTTCATAATTTTCTTAAATTTTATTTTCTATTTGTTCATTGCTGGTATATAGAAATAAAACTGATTTTTGTATATTGGCCGTGTATCCAGTGACACTGTTAAATTGAAATATTAATGCTAATAACTTATAGATTCCTTTGGATCTTCTATATACACAATCGTGTTCACTAGTGAATAAAGCCAATTTTGTTTCTTCACTCTCAATCTTTAAGCCTTTAATTTCATTTTTCTTCCTATTGCTCTGGCTAGAACCCCCAGTACAATGATGAATAGAATCGTTAATAGCAGGCTTTCTTGTCTAGTTCCCTATTTCGTGGGAAAACTTGCAGTATTTCACTATTAAGAATAGTGTTTGCTATATTTAAATTTTTTAAATCAGATTGAAGAAGATCCCTCCTATTCCCATTTAAAAGTTTTTATTGTGAATGTCCATTGAGTTTTGTCAAACGATATTCTGCATCCATTGAGTGACCATAAAGTTATTCTCTCTTTTCTGTTGAAGTGGAAAATTACGTTAATTGATTTGCACCATTGTATTCCTGGAATAAATATCAATTGGTCATGATGCATTATCATTTTTTTTGTAATTTTCCCTCTACTCTTTTTGTTTTTGAGGAAGATTGGCCCTTAGCTAACATCTGTTGCCAATCTCCCTCCTTTTTTCCTTTTTGTGCCCCAAAGCCCCAGTAGATAGTTGTATGTCATAGTTGTACATCCTTCTAGTTGCTCTATGTGGGACGCCGCCTCAGCATGGCTTGATGAGCAGTGTCTAGGTCTGTGCCTAGGATCCGAACCAGCGAACCCTGGGCCTCCAAAGCAGAGCGCATGAACTTAACCACTACGCCACTGGGCCGGCCCCCAGCATTATCATTTTTATTTATCACTGGATTTGATTTGCAAAATTTTGTTTGGGATTTTTGCATATAAGTTCACAAGAGAGACACCGCTTGTTGAAAAGACTTTCCTCATTGAATTGTCTTGGGATTGTTGCTGAAAATCAATTCACTATACATGTGTGAGTCTAAACTCTCCTCTTTTCTTCCCCTAGTTTTATTGAGATATAATTGACAGGTAATATTGTGCAAATTTAAGGTGTACAACATGTTGATTTGATACATTTATAAATTGCAAAATGATTACCACCATAGAATTACCTACCACTTCCTTCCTGTCACGTAGTTACCATTTCGTTATGTGTGTGGTGAGAATGTTTAAAATCTACTCTCTTAGCAGCATTCAAGTATACGACATAGTATTATTAGCTATGATCACCATGCTGTACATTAGCTCCTTGCACTTGCTAATCTTATAACTGGAAGTCTGTACCCTTTGACCAATATCTCCCCATTTCCTCCTTCCCCCAATCCCAGTAACACCTCCAATCCCTAGTAACCACTGCTCTACTCCATTTATCTGAGTTTGTCTTTTTTGGATTCCACAGTAAGTGAGATCATACAGTATTTATCTTTCTCTGTCTGACTTATTTTACTTAGTATAATGCCCTCAAGATCCATCCAAGTTGTTGCAAACAGCAGAATTTCCTTTTTTCTCACAGCTGAATAATATTCCCTGTATATGTATGCCATATCTTCTTTCTCCATTCATCCATTGATGGACACTTACGTGTTTGCATGGCTTGGCTGTTGTGAGTAATGCTGCAATGAACATGGGAGTACAGATATCTCTACGAAATCCTGATTTCAATTTCTTTGGATATATACCTAGAAATGCGATTGCTGGATGATATGGTAGTTCTATTTTTAATTTTTTGAGGAACCTCCATACTGTTTTCCATAGTGGCTGCACCAATTTACGTTCCCACCAACAGTGCACAAGGGTTCCCTTTTCTCCACATCCTCGCCAACACTTGATATCTCTTGCTTTTGATAATAGCCATTCTAACAGGTGTGAGATGGTATCTCATTGTGGTTTTGATTTGCATTTCCATGGTGACTAGTGATGTTGAGCAACTTTTCATGTATTTGTTGGCCATCCGCATGTCTTCTTTGGAAAACCTAGACTCTCTATTCTATTCTTTAGTCTATGTGGCTTGCCTTTTGCCAGGTCTACCCTGAATTTATTACTATAGCTTTATTGTAAGTCTTGATATCAGATAGGGTAAGTCTTTCATTTTTGTATTTCTTTCAAAAATTGTCTTGGCTCCTTTGCGCTTGATAAAAATTTTATGTTCAGCTGTCACTTCCCACTTGCTTGGATTTGGATTGAGATTTCTTCAAATCTATAGATCAATTTGGAGAGAATTGGCATCTTAACAATAAAAGTCTTCCAATCCATGAATGTGGTATATTTCTCCATTTATTTAGGTTTTCTTTACATTCTATCAGTAATGTTTTGTACTTTTTAGTGTATATGTCTTGTAAAGGTTTCATTAAATTTATTCTTAGTTATTTTACACATTTATATGATATTGTAAATAAAATTCAATTTTCTACTTTATTTTCTAGTTGTTCAATGATAGTATACAAAGATATCATACAGAGATATTATTGACTTTTGTTAATTTATTAGTTCTAATAGTATTTCCATAGATTCCTTAGGATTTTCTACTTAGATGATCATGTTTTCTATGAATAAAGACAGTTTACACATGTATTTCCAATTTGTATGCCTTTTGTTTCTTTTTCTTTACTTGTTGCAATGGCTGTGATATTCTGGATGATGTTAAATAGATGTGGTGAGAGTAGATATCCTTATCTTTTTTCCAATCTTTGGGGAAAATGATAACTATTCCACCATTAACTTTGTTAGCTGTGGTTTTTTTTTTCACATGCCCTTTGTCAATTTGAAGAAGTGCCCTTCATTTCTAGCTTGTTGAGTGTTTTCATCATGAATAACTGTTGACTTTAAAAATGGTTTTCCTGTATTAATTAGGACAATCATATGAACTTTTGTTCTTTCTCCTCATAATATCATGGACTGCATTGATTGATTTCCAAGTATAGTATTAAGTAGCTTTGCATTCCTGGGTTAAACCCCACTTGCCTATGATGTATTATCTTCTCATATGTTGTATTCAATTTGCTGATATTTTGTTAAGGAATTTTGCATCCATATTCATGAGGGATACTGGCTTGCAATATTCTTTTCTTGTAATTTATTCCTTTATTTTTGATATCAGGGTAATCCTGGCCTCAAAAAATGAGTTGGGAGATCTTTCTTCCATGTTTATTTTCTGAAAGTGTTTGTGTGAGACTAGTATTATTTCTTCCTTAAATGTTTGACAGAATTTGCCAATGTAGCAGTCTTTTCCTGGAGTTTTCTTTGTGAGAAAGTTTTTAGTTATAAATTTAATTTCTTTAGTATGTATAAGACTATTCAGATTTTCTACTTTTTTCTAAAGCCAATTTGGCAATTTGAGTCTTTCAAATATTTTTTTTCATTTTATCTAAACTATGAAAATTATTGGCATAAATTTTAATAATATCCTCTCATCTTTAAATGTCTGCAGGATCTGTTGTGATTCCCACTTTCATTACTGATTTTGGCTAATTTGTGCCATCTTTCTTTTTCTCCTGAACAGTTCAGCAACAGGCTTCTCAGTTTTATTGATCTTTTCAGATAATCAGATTTTGGTTTCATTGATTTTATTTATTATTCATCTGCTTTGCATTTTATTGAATTTTATTCTTATCTTTATCGTCCTTCCTTCTACTTATTTTAGATTGAATTTGTGCTTCTTTTCCTAGCTTCCTAAGGTAGGAGCCTAGATCATCACTTTTAGACCCTCTCCTTTATAATAGGAACATTTAAAGCTATAAATTTTCCTCTAACCACTACTTTACCAGTATCTGAAAATTATAATATATTGTGTTTATTTAATAGCCTTATTGAGTTATAATGGACATACAATATACTACACATTTTTAAATAGTGCAATTTGATAAGTTTTGACATGTGTATCTACCTGTGAAACCATCACCACAATAAAGATAATGAATATATTCATCACCCCCAAAAGCGTCCGGTGCCCTTTTTTAATTCCTCCCTTCCACCCCTCCATCCCACCTCTCATATCCTTTCTGTCGCTATAAATTATATAGATACAGTCTGTACTGTACTCATACTATATCTACTCTTTTTTTTTTTTCTGGTTTCTTTCACACAGCAGAATTATTTTGCGCTTTGTCTATGATGTTATATGTATCAACAATTAGATTCTTTTTATTGCTGAGTGGTATTTCATTGTACGGATATATCACAATTTGTTTATTCTTTCACCTGCTGATGGACATTTGGGCTGTTTTCAGTTTGGGGCAGTTACAAATAAACATTGTACATTAACGTACAAGTCTTTGAGTGGACATCTACTTTATTTCCCTTGGGCAATACCTAGGAGTGGAATGGCCAGATGATATGATGGCATCTGTTTAACTCTATAAGAAGTGGCCAAATTGTTTTGCAGAGTGGTTGTTCCATTTACATTCCCACCAGTGGTGTATTAGAGTTCAGTTGCTCTGCATCCTTGGGAACACTTGGTGTAGTCAGTTATTTGGTTTTTTGGTTTTTTTTGCTGGGAAAGATTCACCCAGAGCTAACATCTGTTGCCAATCTTCCTCTCTATCTTTTTTTTTCCTCTCCCCAAAGCCCCAGTACATAGTTGTATATTCTAGTTGTGAGTCCTTCTAGTTCTTCTGTGTGAGCCGCCACCACAGCATGGCTACTAACAGACAGGTGGTGTGATTCCACAACCGGAAACCAAACCTGGGCTGCCGAAGCAGAGCACGCTGAACTTGAACCACTAGGCTATCGAGGCTGGCTCTAGTCAGTCTTTTTAAGTTCAGTCATTTGTTTGTTTTTGTGCGTGTGGGAGGAAGATCAGCCCTGAGCTAACATCCTTGCCAATCCTCCTCTTTTTTTTTTTTTTTGCTGAGGAAGACTGACCCTGAGCTAACATCTGTGCCCATCTTCCTCCACTTTGTGTGGGACGCCACCACAGCACGGCCTGACAAGCGGTGCATTGGCGCGCGCCTGGGATCCGAACCCGGGCTGCCAGCAGCGGAGCGCGTGCACTTAACTGCTATGCCTTGGGGCCGGCCTCATAAGTTGGGTCATTTTAATAAGTGTGTGGGTGTATATCACTGTGGTTCTAACTTACATTTCCCTCATGACTAATGATGTTGATTATCTTTTCATGGGTTTATTTGCGATTGCTCTGTCTTCTTTGGTCAAGTATCTGATGAAATCTTTTGCCCATCTTTTTACTAAGTGTTTTGTTTTCTTATTTGTAAGATTTGAAAGTTCCTTCTATATTCTTGATATGAGTCCTTTATCAGCTATGTGATTTTCGAGTATTTTTGTGGCTTGTACTTTCATTCTTTGACAGTATTTTCAAGAAAAGAAATTTTTAAAGTCCAATCTCCATCCAGATCTCTACTGATTCCTCAATTCCTCACTGTGCTTCTCTTCCCCCCATGAGTTACCTTCTGTCTGGAAAAGCCGAGATCCTCAGTCTGAGCACAATGTCGATAAATGCTCCCAGGATAAAACCACAAGCCAATTGTCCTCCGTTTCTCAATGGTTCTCCCATTGAGAAATTTCTTTGTTCTGGAAATATAGTCCATATATTGTTTTGTTTGCTTTCCCAGTTCTTGGTTCCTTTAATGACGCGATTTCTCTAATTCATCCAGTTTTTTCTCATTGTCAGCACAAACACTGTCCCACTACGATCCCTCATATCCTCCAAGGAAGCAGAAGCCACTATTGCTTTTTGAAAACTGATCTTATATTTTGGAATCTTGTTGAGCTCTCTTATTAGTCCTAATGATTTGCCTAATTTGTCTCAGTAATTTGTCTATAAATTCTCTTGACAAAGTCCCTTCAGTTCTTCATTTGGTGACAATTTGAATCATAAATGAGAGTTGAAATATTTCAATTTTTTCAGAATAGGTTTAGCTAGTTATACTAATCTCTCTTATAATGTGGTATGTTACCCTAAAAGTTTTTCTGATGTGGAACTTTCCTTGCATTCCTTAGATACACCTATGTTGTCATAACATATTTTAAAAAAATACTGCTGAATCTGATTTGCTAGCTTTTCATTTCATAATTTTGCATCTATTTTTATAAGTGAGATTTCTCTATAGATTTCTGCAGTTGTATTACTTTTATTGGATTTTTACATAAAAGTCTTACTAGTCTCAAATGAATTTGAATTGTGTCCCACTTTGTCCATTCTCTAAAATATTGCATAGATTATTGGATTTATCTGTTTCTTAAATGTTTGGAATAAATGGTTTTTAAAGTTATCAGCTCCCAGGGAATGGAGTGGGATGGTAGGAAAGTAGATAATGTAGACCTTTGATACAATTTTTAAGCACTCTTAGAATATTTGACTTAAATTTTTTTTCTTCCTATTTAAATTTTGGTCATTTAAATTTTTTCCAAATTATCCATTTTATTTGTTTCAAATGCATTAGGGGGCCAGCCCCATGGCCTAGTGGTTAAAGTTCCACGCACTCCACTTCAGTGGTCCAGGTTCATGGGTTCAGATCCTGGGCGCAGACCTATACCACTTGTCAGCCATGATGTAGTGGTGACCCACATACAAAGTAGAGGAGGAATGGCACAGATGTTAGCTCAGGGACAATCTTCCTCAAGCAAATAAAAAGAGAAAGATTGGCAATTGATGTTAGCTCAGGGAGAATCTTCCTCAGCAAAAACAAACAAACAAACAAAAGTATTGGCATTAACTACTCATAGTACTTTTAAAATAATTTAATTTGTAAAAGTTCTATTGTTTCTGTAGGTTAAAAAAATCATGTTGTATGTTTGTGTTCTCTCTTTCTGTCTCTTTCCCATTCTCATTTTTCCTTAATCAAGCTTGCTAGGGGATTTTTAAAAAATTTATTTAAAAAAATGGCTTTTGTGTTTGTTAATTTTCTCTGTTGTTCTGAGATCTTGGGGCTGGAATTTTGGCAGTTGGCCTGCTGGTAGTCAGGTTCAAGGTTGAAGAGTTTGCCTGAGGGAGACAATGCTATAGTGGACAGTAATTGTTTGACACCATTCATGCCTTAAGGATGGGAAAAGGGCATCACTCATCCTTCAGTCTCTAGTACCCAGAACAGAGCATCACATGTAGAAATGCTCCATAATGACTGGCAAATGCATGAATGAAATTAGACCCATGGAGATGCCAGAAATGATTAAAAACCTTCTTATCTTTGCAATATCCCACCTCTGACACTATTACTGCCATCTCTCCAGCAAATAAACTGGACTTTAGCAGAGATAGGAAGACCCAAACTTCTTGGGACAATTTATTTGGGTCAAACCTACCCAAATACAATTGTGGTTTCTGCCCTAAATATAGAGCTTTCAAGAGCAATTCCAGTTGTCGGACCAGAAATGGCTCTCACCAGAAACACTTTCTAAGATAGCTGGATACACATCAGTTTCATCCATGCCAAGCCAAGCCAGGCCAACTGAAACCTACAAAATTTACTCAACCCAACTTAATCCACGTCAATGCCACCAAAATTAACCTACATAATAACCCCACTTTGCCTAACCTCACCAACACAACACAACTCAATTCAACCTGATATTATTTAACAGAACCAGCCTAACCCAACAAATTACAACCCTATCCAACTCAACACAATACAACAGACCACTTCTCAGCCCCTATAACCTAACAACACAACACAAGCCAATTCAAGTCAAAACTCTTAGCACAAAGTGTTCCAACCAGCAATGAAATTCAATCTAATGCAATTTAATAAACTGTTTCAACAACTCTTCTTTGGAAGAGTACTTTGGATACTATACCAAAATCATTCTATAAAATGTCTATTTGTTTACAGCTAGTTTTTGAAGGAAACCTTGAAATCATAGTCTCTTCTAACCTCCTCAGTGTAGGTCTGAGGAAACGGAAACTCAGAAATTAGAATCTTCTCCCCGTTCATCTCCCTCCCTTTTCTGGCTTCCTGAATCCTCACAACACTTCGTCTCATTTTACGTAGTTACTGGTCTCATCTCTACTAGATTGTGAGAGCTCGGGGGCAGGGACCGTGTCTAATTCATCTGTCTGCCCTCCGCACCTTTCAAAGACTACTGAGAAAATGTGGTTTAAATGTACAAATGGCCAGAGGAAGAAATCAGAGAAGCTCCTTCGAGTTTGAAGAGAGCCAGTCCTGTTGAGGAGGATGCTCAGTGGAACTTACAGACGGGCCTAGATTCGAATCCTGGCTCTGCCACTTGCCAGCTATGTGTCCTGGGGCAAATCACGTTACCTTTCTGGACTTGTTTCCTTGTTCACAGAGTGAGGAATATAGTACCAACTCTAGGGATATTTTGAGGATAAATATGGAGTTGACGTATGCAAGCCCTTAGCGCCGTGTCTGACATGTCATTGAAGATTAAAGAATATCTACTATAAAATTTTTCTGGGTTTCCTTGTTCAGCACTTCCCCTTTGCAGTTTGCGAACAGCTGCTTCTATGGATCAGAAAGACTCAACAATCTCTTCTAGATTCCTTGTAGAATAACATCCTCTTTTGCCATGATTTCATTGGCATAATTATTGAATAGCCACCATTTTTTTTTGTATTTAACTATGGTTACTTAGTTAAAAGAAGCTTGAGAAAAATTGATCTGGTGGAAGTATGAATTTGTATGTTTGAACAATTAGGACACAACACGTTATGATAATGACAACCATTTGGGCATCCAAGGTTTGCCAGGCCTGGTGGGTAGAGAGCTAAAAGCACGTGATCTGTGTCCTCAAGGAACTTATGGTTTAGCAGAGAAGATGATGTAGAAACGAGGCTGCAGGGAGCTAACTTTGACTGAGGACTTCAGCTGTGGCCGCCCGTGTGCTGGAAGGTGGTGCATGCTGGGCTGCCTTTGGCCAGGCGCTTTCCCCCTCTGAGTCTAGTTTCTTCACCTCTGTAGGGGATCATGATACAGACCTCAGTGGTGGTTGAGGGGATCCAGTGTGAGACTGACCAGTTCCCTGGCTTACCAGAGGTGCCAAATCCATATTGATCCCTCCTTCCCCATTTACATGGGTTACTGTGTACCCGGGTGACAACACACACACACACACATGCACGCACATATGCATGCATACTTATAAAGCACAGATAAGACTCTGTGAGTAAAATGGAATTAACAGGAGTTCTAGGCTCAGAAGGCATCCCTCCCTTCCCAAAGCAATGTCCATTCCTTGAGTCCTGAAGAATACATTCGTCTGACTCCACATTCCACTACAAGAGACACACTCCATCATCCAAACTACCGGACAAGCCCTCATGGCTGTCAGACACACAAATGGCCCCGTCTGAACAGTTTGGCCACCACCTTCTCTCTGGGCGCCAGGCTGCCTCCGACTGGGGCCCACATCTAAGTCACATTTGCCGACCTGGGCTGCCAGGACAGCTGGCTCCAAAGTCAATTGCTTCTCCCGCCAAGGAGCCGGGGCTGAATTCTTCTTCATTACAGCCTGGCTGTGGGCTAGGCATTATAAATAATGCCGTGCAGACAGCCAGATGGACGGCACGCCTAACTGGGTGATGCTTCATGTGTCCCGATAGGGACAGCCCTGAAAATAGAATCTGAGGGATTGTCCACAGGGTCATTGTGTCCTTCCGCTGAGTCTAGTGGGAACTCCCTTAGTTCCTCTCAGACAGGAAGGTGCCTATCTGTTCTTTTTCTCTCCTTTTTTCTTTTGGCAATGGTTAGTGCAGTGTGAAAACTTCCTGGAGCAAGACCTGGGCTCAAATTCTGGTTGAGCCATTCACAAGCTGTGTGACCTCAGGCAAGTTACCAAACCTCTCTGAGCCTCGGTTTCCTCACCATTAAAATGAAAGATGAGAATAGTGCCCAGCTCAAAGGTTGATATGGATTTTGGATGGAATAAGGATCACAGTAAATGCTCAGAGAATGGGAAGTATAATTTTAGGGAGGTACCAGGTTAGCAAAACCAATACTCAGCCACTTCCCTTGGTGTGCAGCATTGCTCAGGGCAGGTCCAGCTCTTTCTGGATCCAGGGACTAAATGAGACGCCCTCTGAAGGGCTACTCCAGTGCTAGTGTAACCATCTCCCAGGCCTATATCGTTATCAAGCAGGGAGAATAGCATAATGGAGGTCACAAGACCGGGGGTCAGGTCTCAAGTCCTGGCTGGGTGACCTAAGTACGTCAGCTGATGAGTGGGAACAGAGGTGCCACAGGAGCCGTGGAAGAGGTTCTGCCTACCCCCATGCCCAGCCTCAGGCCACCCGCCTGACATCTGATTTTATGTCTTAGAACTCCATTAAAACTAAATTTATGCTCCAAAAAAAATTTGAGAGTTGCTGCCATAGGCAGTGGTCCCTTGGTTTATTCAGAGGACTGTAATCTACTTCCAGTGACGTGATTCTCAAACACATCTGAGGGGCCGGCCCAGTGGCATGGTGGTTAAGTTCTTGCGTTCTGTTTTGGTGGCCCCGGGGTTTGCTGGTTCAGATCCTGGGCGCGGACCTACTCACCGCTCATCAAGCCATGCTGAGGCGGTGCCCCACACAGAAGAGCTACAACTCTACAACTGTGATACACAACTATGTGCTGGGGCTTTGGGGAGGAAAAAGAAAAAGAGGAAGATTGGCAACAGATGTTAGCACAGGGCCAATCTTCCTCCAAAAAAAGAAAAAAAAGAAAGAAAGAAAGGCAGCTTGACCTTAAAAAACACATCTGAGGGTCAACCTCCTTCCTCCACAGAATCCTGCCACCTGTAGGATTCAGTCTGAGGACCATTCCCTGCGTTCAGGGCCTCCCCAACCTGACACGGCCCCCCAGCTCATTCCCACGCCTCTCCAGCACTTTGGTGGTTATTAAACTCCAGGCCGTTCTCTGAATACATTAGACGTGGTCCTCCCTCTTTGCCTTACTCATTGCAGATCCCCCCACCTCAATGCTATTCCTCTGCTTCTCCCTGTAGTCCCATCCAACACTTACTCCTCCAGATCATGCTGAAATGTCGTCTCACGTCAGAAGGTTCCTATTTTGATCCCTCCAGGCAGAGGTAAACAATTATTCGTGTATTACAATGTTTATTGACTGCTTGCAATGTGCCAGGCATTGGGGATAAAGGGTGAATAAAAAGAGACCTGGTCCCTACCTTCATGGAACTCACAGTCCAGTCGGAAAGAGAGAGACAACAATCAGATACATACACAATTGAACGTAGATTTAGGAATCTATATTAGTGCCACTAATGAAACAAACAGTTTCTAGGCAAATGCATAACAAAGAGATCTGACTTAGATTGGTGTATTAGAAAGGGCTTCTCTGAGGAAGTGATTCTGAAGCTTCAGGACAAGCAAGCCAAGTGAGTGAAGAATGGGCTGAATAGCATGTGCAAGGGCCCTGTGGCAGGATCAATGGTGCACAGTGGCCACAGATTTGTGTTTGTCCCAGACAGTCACAGTTGTCCTGCGTTATCCATCAGTAGCTTCCTTTTTCTCTCTCCAAAGTGGCCTGGTGTGGAAGATTAATTACGTAGTTGCTCTAGAATTGTGACCTGTTCAGGGCATAAAAAGAAGCCCAGTGTGTCAGAACTGCAGGGAGAGGACGAGCTAAGGCTGGAGAGATTGGCAAGGACTGGACCACAGGCCTTGAAGGCTGGAGAAGGAGTTCATTCTCTATCCTAAGAACAATGAGAAACTTTTGAAGGACTTCAGGCAGATGTGCCAGGATCTGGTTTGTCCTGAAAAGATCTCCCTCCTCTCTGTTCTCCCCAGTGTTTTGGCCCCTCCTCACTTGAGTCCCCACCCTGCATATTAGAGGCTGTGGTCCCATATCGCTTCTCCTCCTAGACTGTGACTTCAGGAGGGACAGGAGGAACTTTCCGTGGGCCTCTCATTGCATTCTTTCCCATTCTGCTTGCTGGATGTTGGGTGCCCAGGGCAATCTTGGAAGCCACGACAGAGCCTCCATCAATTTGGGCAAAGCAGAATTTTCCCCTTACTCCCTTCCCTGAGCCAACCTGGAACCTCATAGGGTGGTTTATGTGAACGAGAAACTGACTTCTATTGTGTCTGAGCCATTATAAATATTGGAAATAAATCTTGGAAATATGCAAAAGGAAAACATTTGCTACTGTGCATTGAGGTCATAGCATAAGTTGGGCTCTGCATACTTTATATGCACTATTTCCTTTAATCCTTACAGTATCCACTTTATAGATAAAGAAACAAAGGCTCAGAGAGGTGAAGTGATTTGCCCAAGGCCACACAGCTAATGAGCAGATGAGCTGGGATTTGAATACAAGAATGTCTGGTTCCAAAGCTAAACACCAGCCCTGGAATTAGCAGCCCTCAACTTCTCTCTCGTCGGCTGGAGCAGTGAGGGTCTCCCCATCCCGTGGACCCAGGGGTTTAGGTTGACCATTTCCCCACCAGGCAGAGCTTCCCCAGAGCAGACACCAGGGTATGGGAAGTGGGTGAGAGAGATGTGAGGTGTCCCACACCCGCAGCCACAGCCTCTGGTCCTGTCTCTACAGCAAGTACCCATATCAGGCCGGGGCCGGTGGTGTTTCTTTCACCCACCTGCAGTTTGGCAGGTTCCTCAAGGAGAAATGCTCTTCGATTCATTTAAAAGTGCAAGCAGGGACAGCACAGGTTACTAGTGTTTGACATATTTATGCAGTCTCTTATTTGCCGTGGCATAGGAGGTGGCAGACCACAAATAAAAGACAGCTGTGGATGCGCCAGAGGCAGTGGGGGGAGATGGGAAGAGAAGGGACATCATCTACACCGTCTGGTTTTCGAAGGCTGCTAAGGCACGTGAATTTTCACTCCGCATTTGATCCCGCTGACTCCCTTTCTACCTCTGGCTCCATGTCTCCATCCTTAAGACGATCTCCCGGACATTCAAACCGAGGGCTTAAAATCACAAACCATTAACATCCGGGGAAGCTGGGTGAAGGGTATATATGGGAACCCTCTGTGCTATTGTTTTTTAAAAAATCTTTTCTGGTCGTTTACAATTATTTCAAAATAAAAAATTAACAATATGTCTCAAAATATATATGTATATGGTGTTTGAGCTGGAAGGGAACGTGGAGAGCAATTTTCTTTTTCCCATTGGACAGATGGGAAAACAGATCCAGAGCAGGAGATCTGAATTACCCAGGGAGTCAAAGACGAGACCTGTCTTCTGACTCCCAGCCCAGACCTCCCCTTCGCTAACCTTCTACCCCTTCAGTACACAAGCCAACGAGTTAGGAAAGAGGTGTCTGGCCCTGATTTGGGAATCATGTGTCTCTGATGCGATCATTTATGTATGTGTGTGTGTATGCATTCATTCATTCATTCATTCACTACCTCAACAATACTGTGCTATGTGAGCAAGACAGAGATGGCCCTGCCTTTGTGGACCTAGGAAAAGATGTGGGTTCAGTTGGAGTCCAGCCTCTAGCTGGCCCCACAGGAGCTCTGGAGCATGAATTGCACCATAGAGTTGTCCTGCTTTGGGGCAAGAAGGCTAGCCTTTTGTATCCTTGTATTCTCAGTTACGGGCTATGGGACGGCCCTGAGAGGGGAGTGTATGCTTCCCGGTATTTCCAGGTAAGGCGGCTCTTGTTAGCTGCGGGCAATTCCTAGCTGTAGGGCGCAGCTGTGAGTGTGAGCAGCCGACATTCACAATAGCTGGGAGGAGATGCATCGGCCTTTCAAAGGGGTCTGAGTGGGGCACCAGCAGCATCCATTACCTGGGAAACTGGGGCGTCATCCCACCGGGAAAACTGGGGGGATGCTATGCAATTCACACCTCCGTGTGAGGGAGCTGGGCTATTTACTCATTGACTCTTCTGTCAGTCAGGGGAGGTTAATTCCCAGCCCGAATGAGCACAGCCTGACCTGCGTGCAGCCAGAGAGCCCCAGTAGACAGAGAGAGCCCTCAGGCAGTGAGACCCGTGTGCTGGAGGGCGGAAGTCGGGCAGATGTGCCTGGAAGTGGGAAGCGTCCAGGAGTTATGGGTGCGTGAGAGCCAAGACCATCTACCGCAGATGGCCCGGGCCAGTCGCACCTGGCCCTGGGATACGTGGACTGGGGAAGCTGGTGGAAGGGCGGGGCCCATTGGCTGCCGCAGCAGAGCAAAGACATCACAGAGTTGCAGCTGGGGCGGTCGTCCGTGGCCTTCTGCATGCTGAAGACGTGTGGGTGTGAAGTCAAGACGTCATTAGAGAAGACGGCTGGGACAGAGAGTGGGGAGGGGAGGGCCGGGTGCACAGAGAGGCTGGAAAGTCACTCAGGGGAGGGTGCGGCTGGCTTGGGAGCCCACCTGGATTCTGATCATCCATTCATTCATTCATTCATTCTACAGATACTTGTTGAGAGTCTATAATGTGCCATTATACACATGCTGCATAGCATCGTGTGAGGTTTAGGGAATATAGTGGACAAATAAAACAGACAAGCTCCCTGCCCCTTGGAGCTTATATTCTCTGTATGTGTGTGTGTGTGTGTGTTTGTGTGTGTGTGTGTGTGTGTGTGTGTGTGTATGGGTGGAGAGTAATTAAATAAATAAATCAGATAATTTCAGATAGAGGTATCTCTAGTAAAGGAAACCAACAGAATGCTGAACGGAGAGCGTCTGATGGGGAGGGGTACTTTTGACAGGGGGTCCATGGAGAGACTCTGATCATACCCACTTCACGGATGAGGAAACTGAGGGTCTGAGAGGTTATGTAGCCCGGCCAAGTGCATCCAGCTAGTAAGGGGGTTTTAGATCCCATGTCTGTCTCCCTCTCATCACTTCTACTCCTTGGCTCTGACTTCGTTGAGCCAGTGAAGATTAAACACGCTTTCTTCCTTCCCCATCAGTCATTTTGTGACTTGGGGACCTTGAGCTTTGACCCTCCTGAGTCCCGGCCCGGAGTCTCCTGGTCACGCACCGGCCCTGGAATAGCAGCCTCACCCCGACAGCCGTCAGGGTCCCGGAGAGCAGAGAGGCTCTGGAGACAGTGAGGCCGGTCCTGGCCCCACCACTCGCTCACTGTGGGACCTCGGACTCGTGACCTCTCCTCTCCGAGCCTCAGTTCCCTCCCTGTCAAATGCCCATACCCGTAGTTTTCCCTCCTGGCATTATTGAGAAGATTAAACCAGCTAATGGTTGGGTAAGACTTGGCACTGAGCCCAGTACAGAGTAAACACTCACATTGATCTCAGTGGGACAGCTGTTTATCCCAAACCTTCTGACCACTTGTTGGGAGCCCACCAGGCAAGAGGAAAGCAGGGACCCTCAGCCCTGGTCTTCGTGGCCCTCAGCCCCCAAGTGACCCCAGGCCAGAGATGACAGTGGAGAGGAGAGGATTTTCTGACGCTAAGTCAGGACTGCCAAAGCCAATTAGGGGCGTCAGACAGACGGCGGACTCCAGCACCCGAGCAAACTGACGTGGCGGCCAGCAGAGGGGCCAGCTGTTCTGACCTTAAACCCGAATGCTCCTGCCCACATCTGCAGCTAAATAAACCAAGTAAATCATGCTGGCAGATAGATAATTAAATAATTATCAGGCACTTAATAACAAGGAGTGGGTGTTCTGAATTACCATATTAGACAGTGTCTTTGAGGACTAATTGTTGCATTACATCAGAGTTACTCATTCATTATTCTTGTCATTTCGGGTGATAATTTGCACTTTAGGAGACAGCGACAATTTTAGCAGGCAATTAGAGACGTGTCAGGCCTGGCCCCGTGAGTTACTGTCACAATTATTGCCTTTTTTCCAGTGTCCTCATTTGCAGCCGTGTATTTAAGGGGATTTGGGTAATTCCAGGCCTGGGTAAAACAACCAACCCACGAGATGGTGGCAGGGCAAAGACACAGCAGCCATCGCCGTCAGAACAGGGGACCGCTTCTGAGAAGTGGAGGTGCCGAGGTCTGGCTGGCGGGTGGAGTTGAGTGGAGCTTTCTCCTCTGCTGGCAGAAGCCACATCCGGGCCCCCAAAAGTAGGGTTCCACCTCCCCAATAGTTTCTGAAACTGCCTGCTCCTTTCCTGGTTCCTTGTCGCCCACCTGACCCAGCCCTTTATATGACTCACTGAACCTTTGTGATAAGTTCTTTGCAGGCTTTGGGGAGGCAGAAGGGAGGAGAGAGGAGAAAGTGAAAAGACAGAAGGAGCTGTATGAATTACGTCTTTTATTTCTGTATTTTATGATTCATTGATGTCTTGGGGTCTTGAAGACCCCGAGAGGGACTGCCCCTCTGAGGGTTAGCTAATTCCTAGAGACATGCTTTTGATATGCAAACCAACCATTCCAAAGTCTATTCCCCCATCCACCTCCTTTTATCAGGCTCCTGCAGTCCAGGACACTAGCACCCTGCCTGAAGCACCCAGGGCCACGTACCAGACAACTGGGGAACTCTCCTGGAGACCAGAGTCTGCTGAAATTGTTCAAACCAGCCATTCCTGAATCAGCGTACCCTGCCTCTCCGTTCCTTCCTGGGAAAACCACAATCAAGTCTCTGGTGCATACTTTCCCCTTGCTCCTTCTGCCTCCCGGCCAGCCCTGGTGCCTCCCCACGTGGCCCTGCCTGGCGTGGCGTGCCCCCTCCTCTTGGGCACTGTGAGTAACTGATCGTCTTTTCAATGGCAACCGTCTCCTGATCTGTTGGCTCTGCCACACCTGAACAAAAACAGGTAGATTTTAAGACAGAAGAGGAGGAAGGAGGAGAGAAGACAAATAAGAAGAGAGGGGAAGGAGAGAAAGAAGAAAGGATTAAAAGAAGGAAGGAGAAGAAGGTTAAAGAAAAGAAAGAGAGAAGGAGAAAGAGATCAGAGGAAGAGAAATCAAGATGGAAGGAAGGAAGGAGGGAGAGAGAGGGCTTGCGGGAGAGAGAAGGGGAGGGGGAGAATGCACACGAAAGTTATATTTGAAACCAACATTTTTTTTCACGGCTCAGGGTATTTACTTTTTGGTGAAACCCAGTGTCTGGGTTCATTTAGCCACGGTTGCCTCTCGTGACCCTGATTAGCTGGAAAACAGCCGGTGTGAATCAGTGACTCAGAATAGGCCTTCAGAAAATATTTTTCACGGGCTACATGGTGGGAATCAAGGAAAATAAAGCGCTATCCAACATAAATGCAAAACACCGCAAAAGTGAAGGGCAGGTTTCAGCCTCAAACTACTTACTTCTCAGCTCTGTCCTTAGCAATTAAATGAGAAGAGACTGAAGGGGCTGAACCGGCCCCCGTCTTCCTTGGGTTAGACGGGGAAAGAGCTAACACCCGCCTCCAGGAGAGAGGCCGCCACTGCAGGGATGAGCAGGCCCGGGGACCTTGGGAACCAGCAAAACCCAGGACTTAAGACCCTGGGTTTGGAGTCTGGGTTCTGCCACTTGTTCACTGTGTGACCTCGCACAAGTTACCTCTCTGAAATCTTACCTGTCTCATCTCAAAGTTGATAGGGTATTCGTCATTGCTGAGCTATAACAAAATCAAGTCCATAAAGGATTGAGCGGAGAATCAAGTGCTTATTAATAAATGGGGGCTACTGATGTTGTTATTATTATTATTTTAAATTTGCATTATTATATGTTTGTCTGCCCCTGTGTAGCTTTGATCTGGACCTACCACCCCCCTCCTCCTATTGGAACAGAAGATGATTCTAGCGTCTGGTCTGGTTTCCACTGGGGTTAGGACTAGCCCTCTCTAAGATGCTCCCTCTAAGGGTTAGAATCCTTCCTTGACCTCACTCCTTATGGCATGCTACCCCTGTCCCCCACATCCAAGTCCATCCCCTGACTGGGAAGAGGATGGGGGGCATCCACGACAGGTACCGAGCATCCCTGTGTGCCAAGCCCCCGGGCTGACCACTTAACATTTGTCATTTTGTTTAATCCTCACAGGAGTCTCTGCAGTAGCTGTAATGATTCCCATTTTACAGCTGAGGAGGCTGAGGCCAAGAGAGGTGAAGGAGGTCCCTCAGGGTGATACAGACAGCGAGTGGCAGAGTCAGATCTGAACTCGACTCGTGATCCTTTTGCAGTCCTTCCTGCCTCCCAAGATGCAACATCATTACTCTGTGGGGTCATCCCATAAGAGGGCAATTCCAGAAGCAATGCTTCAGACCCATTTCTGCAGCAAGAGCTGGCTTCATAAAGCCAAATGTGTTTTCTTCAAATATTTAAAAAATTATATTTGAAGAAAAACACAAAGCACTGAAAAGTAAAAGCAATTGAGAGCAATGCATGATAATGCATCCATCTATCCATCGATCTGTCCATCTATCTAAACCATATATATGTGTGTGTGTATATATATATCTATACACACACTATATACACTCACACACACATGCAGGCATAAGCTAAATGGAGTTAATTAAGTTAAAACCACAGTAAATCTGACAGACTCAGATTAACACGATGGTCAAAACTGTAGGAAATATAGTATTTTGAAAAAGAATAAATCCAGCCAATTACAGATTTATGTTGACACCAGCACAGTTAACACCGTTTTACAATAATCATTGATCAATCAACGTTTTATGACAAAACTATAATTTCCCTGTGTTTCACCCTCACCTAAAAGTTTCCTCGTTTGCTTAATTCCCAGAATGCGCTTCTGTAAATCTTTCCCTCCTTGATAATAAGTAGATAATAAGAATGCCATGTAAGATTTGCTTATGGTTTAAACTACAGTTGCAAACGATTTATAATTAGGGCCAAATCTAAGACAAAAATTATTAAAGTCAAAACCTGCTGTAAATTGGTCTGGTCTGCTTGGGCCTTTAGGAATTCATTGGGGCTTGGTGACAGTATTTCCTTTGGTGGGATCCAAGGGGTCAGCTGACACCAAGGGGCGATATTTATGAGTAAGGGGATGCTATGGAAATCGCTGGGGTGTCCCTGGTGGCATCAACCATGGGGGCAGACATAACTCCATGCGCCACCTTCAAAGGCTAAACCCCTCAATGTGGGTTCCTCCAGGCAAGTCAGCTGCAGATGAGGGGTCCAAAGTCCACCCTGCTCTCCCCATGGGCTCATCACCTTGGGGCTTTCAGTTCAAGAAGTTATTTGGCATAAGTCCAAGCCATTAGAGAGTCATTCATGCAACATGTGTTTACTGAAGACCTGCTGCATGCAGGGCACTGGGGTTACATGGTTAACAAACGAGGCAAATGTCTCTGCTCTCATAGGACAGTGGGCAAGAGACAGACAAGACCTCTTCCTGCTGGTGGTGGTGGGGATACAGGCGGGAGATGGGAGGGAAAGGTAGGGGGTGAGGGATGATAGTAAGATGTGGGAAGGATGTTGGTAGGGGTTGTGGCGGAGGCTGGTAAGGTCCATTTAGAATAGGGTGGTGAGGGAAGATGTTCTGGAGGAGGTGGTATTTCATCAGAGTCATGGGTGAGGGAGAGAACCATGGGCTGCCTTGGGAAAGAGCATCCCAGGAGGAGAGATCAGTAAATGCAGAGGCCTTGAGGGGGCAGTGTACCCAGCAGGAGCCCAGCGTGACTGGAGCAGAGTGAGTGAGGGGGAGAGGAGTCAGGGCCCACATAATGCACTGCGAGGACCTTGTTGGCTTTCACAGCGACAGAGAGGCCATCGAAGAGCTGGGCATTTAAAAAATGATTGTTCTGGCTGCTGTCTGGAGAACAGACTGTAGGGGGCAGAGTGGAAGCAGGGAGGCGAGATGGAGGCTTCCTGTCCTCCAGGTGTGAAAGGAAGGTGGCTCAGGCCAGAAGGTTGTGGTAGAGAGGGGGAGAGATGGTTGCATTTGAAATATTTTTTGTAGTCGAATTGACAGGACTCGTCGACAAATTGGATATGGGCTGCGACAAGAAGAGAGGAGGAAATGTCGAGTCCTGGGCTTTTGGCTTGAGCAACTGGGTGAACGGTGGCGCCATTTCCCGAACCGGGGGGGCCTGGGGTGTGGCAACAGGTTGGAGAAAGGGTGGTACAGCATCAAGACTTTGGAGATGGATGTGTGAAGTTTGAGACGCCATTAGTGTCCAGATGGGGATGTCAGGGGGCAGGTGGATATACGAGTCTGGAGTTTAGGAGAGAGGTCAGGCTGGAAATATAAATTTTGAAGACATGAGCCCAAGGATGGTTTTAAAACCATGAGATCACCAGGAGCTGAGGACGGATGAGAATAAGAGGTCTGTGGGCTGAGTCCTGGAGCCTGCGACATTTAGACGCTGGAGGAAAGGAGAGACACCCAGTACAGGACATCGAGAAGGAGCTGTCATTGACACAGAAGGAAATCCAAGAGGATGTGGTGTCCAGGGAAGGGAAAACCAAGGGTGAAGCCGTCAGCTGTATGCAAGACTGCCGAGCGGTCAAGTAAGGTGAACGATGGAAACTGCCACTGGCTTTGGAAACGTGGTGGTCACTGGCGACCTTGACATCAAGAGTTCTGAATTCTTGGACCACCCTTGGACATTTCGTCATCGGCCTTCCCCAAGAGACATTCCAAGAATCATTTTCTTTTTTCAACATCGCTTTATTTCTTGGAGACACGTCTTTGAGGAGCGTCCTGAACCACATCACGGCTGCCTAGGCGTGAGTGACCGGGAGAGGTGTTTCTCCCAGGCAAATAGCAAGGAAATCTACTGCTTTTGCACAAGTGACTAAATTTTCCATCTTTAAACCCCTGGATTCCTATTTCCTTCTTTGCTTTGGCCGCCAGTTGCCAGGCACCTGCACAGGGACAGTGTTTTCGTGAGCCGGACTTACTCCTGCCTCTGTCTTAGATTTTTACTCTCATTTTCCCTTTGCCTAGTTACCGTGACTGTTTTACTTTAAGCCTCTTCTAATGTGTGTATTTCTCTCTAATGTGTGTATTTCTGCTGTGTAATCAATGCAAATCTTTTTGAAACCATAAGGGGGGTAAATACTGTGGCAAATGCCCAACGTTACGACTGTGTCATCGATACCACTGGGCCGTGATTGAGAACCTGCGTGCATCATGAAGGAGAGGAAACAGACCTGGGCATGGAGCCAGGAGATATTTATTCTAGTTCTGGCTCTAACACTAAATAGCTGTGTGATTCTGGCAAATCAATTCCCCTCTCTGAGCTTAAGCTTCTTCCACTATCAAACACAGGGCTTGTACTAGCTCAGGGTTAGCAAACATGAGGCACACATGCACCGACCACCACTTAGCTCCACAGCAGACATCACTAATCGATAAGGCACTCTTTGGCATCGAGCTTAAACAAGACATCAGAATCCTTCTTAACACAGTACTTCAGGCCACAGCTACCAATTAATAGGAGTTGGCATGACAAATGAGGTCTTCTTGCCTTACAAGACTAAATAATGTCTCAGAGGGAGACTGATTGTTGGCCATGAACTAGAACTGTAGTTGTAGCTATAGTGACATTCCATTGCCCCCAAGAAAATATTCCAAAGCAGAAGGGGTGGGAAGACTCTATAAGAATCATAAAGTGCACCACATATATCCTAGCATTTGTCATTGGCTGTATCGCCAAGAATGACTTTTGGACCATACCATCTACATATTTAAGATGAGAGTTTGGGACCCTGGGATATAAAGTGTTGCTACATATCCAGTTCTGAAAGCTGATTCTCAGGGATAGTGGTCTGTCTTCTATTGGAATAACCAAATTTACTTCATTTCCACAGTCTTTAAGACATTTGTATTGTGTTTTCCTTCCAAATAGAAATAAGAACACAAACCAATATTTCTATTTAAATCACCCTTCATGAGTCTGGGGAAAACATATCCTTTTCCTAATGGACTCTTTGAGTAACTAGTTTTTAATTAATTAAGTGATTAAAGAACTTCCCTGTTAACTGAACATAGCTATGTCTATCTTCTTTGTTCAAGATTCATGGAGTCCCAATTATGTAATTCACACAGTCCTGAGACTGTTCTAATTAATTCCTTCCAATAATCCCACGAGGTGGCTAATTTTGTTATTCCCATTTCGCAGCTGAGGCAATGGAGGCTCAGAGGTGATGTGACTTGACCACGGTGTTTTCTAAAACCGTCTTCCATGACACCTCTGATGTAATAAATTTCTAATCATAAAAGACATAAGAATTCTGGTTTTCTGCCTTTGTTTTTGAAACACTAGTGAGAAATTGATGACGTCTTCAATAGAGGGTCCGTGAACAGCTGTTATCTCAGAGAGAAGGTGACATTCTCTACATTCATCCATTTCTTCATTTAATCACCACTTCAGCCCATGAGGTAGGCGCTGTTATGATACCCGTGTACAGATGAGAACACCAAGGCTTTGGAAGCTATATCTTGCCCAAGGTCATAGGATTTGAACCCCGTGTGTGTGGCTCCAAATTCTTCCTTCTGTGAGAAACTGCCTCTCAGGATTAAGCACAAGCAGATCTCACTCCTTTTCAGAAATGAAAACGAAGGGACAAGATGATCTTTGGGATTTCCAAATGGGGACCCTTTTTAAACTCACATGCACAGATGCTGGGGGTGGAGGTAGGGAGACTTGGCCAGCGGGAAAGATGGGTGTCAGACAGCTGTTTGCATATGATGATCTTGGTCTCCTGTAGCCATGACAAGTGGGTTACCAGGCTCTGCAGCAGAAATGTTTTTGGGGATCCACTCTGGGCCAGGCACTATTGACAAGAAATATTTCCTGAATGAATGATGATTGAGTAAATGATGACTCACCCAGCTTGTTCCCCCTGCGTATTGTCAGACCAAGTTCTAGTCAATATCCTATATTGCCTCCTCTTTATGACTCTGGGCCTTAAACACTGTGCCTGCTCTGCCCTCCAGAGCTCCAGAGGCACTAAAAAACCCCCTGTCCCCCCACCCATTTCTGCCTTTGGAGCTACATCCAGGGCATTTTCTGCAGCAGCAGGAACTGGCTGACAACACAATTCTTCCTGCTTCCTGGGAAAGCCTTTATTTTGCTTTGTTCTGCCCTTGAAAGCGAGCATAGACAAGACTGTCACGAAGGGCTCCTGTAGGCCAGGCTGTTTGGGACACAAGGGCTGTTGGGCTGGGTGGGGGAGGGGGAAGGAAGCCAGCCTTGGTGGCAGGGGGCTGGATTTGAGACCATCTCTGCTGTGTGACTCTGGATATTTCGTTGTGCTCACTGAACTATTGTCCAAACCAAGGAGGCTGGATGAGATGCTCCTGAGGCTTGTTCTAGGTCAAAGACATACGTTTCCGAGTTAAGTTTGCAAACAGTGCCAGGCAGTGCCTTCCGGAACAGGACCGGAATAAGTCCTTGCTGGTCTGATTTCAAAATTAACCGCTTCCCGATCCTTTCCTGAGTAAGACTTTTGAGAGAGGTGGCAGAGAGGGTCTTGGGCCCCTGGCTTTGTGATGGGGCAGGGAGAGTGACGTAAGGAGGTAGAAGAAAGACTTGAAGATAATGAGAAACTGCATCCACTTTCCCCAGAGCTGTTTCTGGTTCTTGAAGCAAGCAAAAAGAAAGCAGGGGGCGGAAAAAAAGAGGCATTTATTTTGGAGCTGTATCGGAAGCAGAAGTGTCAACCGGCTGAAATGCTGCCTTCTCCTGCGGGCTCACGGTGTGGGCGACAGCCTGCACATCCAAATGAGGGGCCGATTAGACTGCTGGCCTCTGAAGACGGATTTCTTGGTTGGGGGAGTGGGGTGGGGGGCTGGGCTGGTGTAGAGGGGATGGCAACATTAGGCTTTGGCAAGTTAATTAGGGTTCAGGAGTCCAGCGAGCGGGGAGAGAGGCTGGATTTGCATAAAGCCCATTTGCATAATGTTCCTCACAAATTGTGCCGCCAGAAGGCTGCTGGGCTGGTGGGGAGCAGGAGGCGGGGAGACGGAGGCAGCTGAAGGGGGAAGGGCGAACCCAGGATGGGGACTCCCCCTTGCCTGCATCCTGCCCTGCTCTGCCTCCACCGTGGCCCGCCTGCAGCAGCCTCCGTTCTGCCCCCTGACCCACGCTGCCCCACACCATCCAGCCTCCCCAGTGCAGTCAGAGATTTCTAGAGTGCCTCTATGATCAGAGCTCTCCCTTGCTTAAAATCTTTCTGTGACTCCCTTAGGATTAAGTCCCAAGTCCTCAGCCAGCCTATGCGGCCCCTTGTAGCTTGGTCCCTTCGTGACCCTATCTTCTCTCTTTTTCCCTCTTCCTGCCTCGGCTCAGTCCCACTGAATGACTCTGGGGTCCCTGAACTTGCCTTGCCCTCACTCGCCTTTGCTCTTGCCGTCACCTGTCTTGGAATGTCCCTCCTGCAAACGCCAGCCTCTGGGGCAAACCCCTGCCCCTCTGTTCCAAACACTCTGCTCTTGGGGCATTTCCTCAGGTTCCTGCACCCTCTCTAGTGGACCAAAAGCCCCCTTTCCTGTGGCCAGAACTTATCAGGCTGTGTAATACTTGTTCAGGGGAGGGTCTCTTTCCCCATCAGGCTGTGACTTCTCCAGGAGAGGGATTTGCTTGACACATCTCTGTATCCAGTTGGGCAAGGACTTGCAAGAAGTAGGTGCCCAATAAATGTTGATTGGATGAATAAAGTATGTCGTCTCAGCCAGAGATAGAGACCAGGTTGCAGTCTGCCTGCAATGAGCCAGACCAGCCCTTTAATTTCTCTGGGGTTCTCCATCCACCTTCTTTCTTGCCATAATCCTCAACCAGTCCTGTGTTAGTAGTCTCAGTGGACAAGGAGAAGGCGCCCAGGAGGGTGTGGTGGTCTCTGAGCTGGACTCTCCCTGAGAATAGCATCCTGAAAGGCAGACAGAAGAGGAAAGGGCAGCCCAGGCTGGGCAAACAGCAGGTGCCAAGGCAGGGAACTGCGAAAGCGCAGGGAGAGTTTGGAACGTGGAAGGGGGACGAGTGGGCTGGAGGGAAAAAGTGGTGAGTCTTGAATTCTGAGCTGAAGAGGCTGAAATATATCTGGTAAATTTCTGTAAGCCTCTGAAGGTTTGTGATCCAGGAGAAGAAAGGAAACACTTGCCTCTAATCGAGCACCTACTACGTGCCACTAAACACGTGATCACATTCCACAGCCACGCACAGTGGGCATCCCTCTGCCCATGATTAGCAGCCCGGAGGACAGGCATGCTGTAGTTGCTCGCCTGAGCTCTCACACTGGTAAGTGGTCAGGAGGGCTTTAGATTCTGGTTTCCAAATCCTGATCGGTCTTCTGAGTCCAATTTATTTATGCTTTAGAGAAATATGTAAAAGGGAAGGGAAACAGAAGAGAGAGGCAGAGAAAAGTACACAGAGAGACAGCGAGGTGGGTAGGCAGACAGATTTCCAGAGAGAGAGAGAGAGAGAGAGAGAAGGATGGAAAGAAAAGAGGAAAGGAGGAAATTCACAGGTGTCGGTGGCCCTGGAGAGCAGCAGGGATGTTTCTTGCTCTAAGACAGCGTCTACTAGAACTTTCTGTGAATATGCTCTAGATCTGCTGTCCAATACAATAGCCACTCGCCTTCTGTGGCTACTGAGCACTTGAAATGTGGCTTGTGCAACCGAAGAACTGAATTTTAATTGCACTTAAATTTAGATTTGAATAGCTGTGTATTTAAAGGTATTACTTTAGGCGTGGCCAGCCCTCTGAAGGGAGTGGTTACGGTATGGCACAGTGCAGCTTGAACAGTCCTTTTCTTTTTCTATCAAGGGCCTGGCTCGGGTTTTCTTCCCGTCTTTCTCGGCCTCCCAGTCTGGGACTCTGTTCTGAATCAGGCATCTCTGACGTGTCTCTCTCTCATATTCCTGGACATCCCACCCACACCGAGGTTTAATTTTAGCTGATTCTCTCTCAAGGACAAAGTATATATTTTTATTTTAATTTATGACGCCTGAATCATTGCCAAGTTTTACTTTTAGAACCTGTCACTATTAGTGACATGTGGCATTTTAGGTACTTTTCTGCTGGTGGGGCCTAAATTTATTGTCATTTTATGTCATTTGGCAAAATGCACAAAATGCCAGAAGTGTTATAAACAGAGACGATTTATGTTCGGGTTAGGGTGAGGTTAAGAGAATGAATATAATCCATTTCTTTTTTCAGAGACTTTTATGCGAGCGTGCCAGTCGGCAGGTGCACATTTGACTCTCGGTCGGAAGTCCTTTCTAAGCAACAGGGGATGGTAGATGCGGAAGGGACCGGATTACTGCCGCTCAGGACTGATCACACCATGCTCTCCTGAGCGGATACTGCCCCTGGTCCCAGGCACCCAGCTCGGGGCTGTGCACACAGTAGGCACTCGATGAAAGCTTGTGGAAGAAAGGATGGAGAAAGGGAGTTGGAGACAGACACAGGAATTCTAGTGGCTCCTCTATTCCACCCCCATAAGAGTGATCTTTTGGAGCCTTGTCACTCTACTGCTCAAAATCTTTCAATGGCTCCCTAGTACCCTTCAGTGCCGGCTTATCAGGTCCTTCAAGCTCTAGCACCTGAGGGTGTCTCTGGCCTCCCCTTCTCTGAGTGACTTGCAATGCTCTGAAAGTTTCATGTTGTTACTCCTTCTTGCCTTTGCCTGTGCGGCTCCTTAGCTGCAAGCGCCCCTCTGCTCTTTCTCCTCGTGGTCATTCTTCAGGAACCAGCTCAAATTCCTCTGTTCTTTCCAACCTTTACCCCACTATCCCCCAAAGAGAACTGAATGCTCCCTCTTTGGGGACTTCCATGTCTCTTACGGATATACCTTTATTGAAGGACTTTTCATGTGGCTTTTTTTCGCTTTGCTTCTCTGTTGCCCCCAAACGATCACGTGCTACTTGAGAGCATGGTCTGGGGCGTCTCATTCAGCTTCTCCTGAGCCTGTGCGGAGAAGCTGAGAAATGCAGGATAGTTAGATGGTATAACAAATGGGCACCAGTTGCGTTGGTCCCCAGCATCCCCACTGCTGGCTTAGGATTCAGCTGTGGGATCTGCTAAGTCAATTACCACCTGCCTCCAATTTCTACACCTTATGGCTGTTGTCTTTTCCTCAGTGCACCCTGTCCTTACATGTTTATACCTTGAAAAAATTCGTTTACTGTAGTTGTATTGGGTTTTATGGAGGGAAATATGTTAGAGGGTTGGGTTCAATCTGCCATCTTAACCGGAAGTCAGCAACAAATGAAAGGATAGTTCTCTGCGAGACTTTGGGCAAATGGTCTCTCTTCCTTGGGTCTCTGATTCTTCACGGAATGAGGGACTTAGGCTGGATGAGTCATAGGGTGCAGCCAAAGTCAGAGAGGGGGACCATGCCGGGTCAGATGTGCCTGGTGGGCCACAGGCAGGAGTTTGGATTTTATGTGACAGCAGCCACTCCCTGTGATCCTCCATTGCTACCAGCGCTCCACTTGTGCTGCTGTTTCTCTTTCCACCATCTGTGTCCTGCCTCCCGAGCTCTGTGGTTGATGGAAGGCTCTGAGGTTCTCCCTTGTTCAACCCATGGTGACAGTAACTGGCACTCATCTGGTTCTTCACCTTACCCACGGCTCTCCCCCTGACCTAATGGAGCTCTGTGCCAACCCAGTGAGAAATCTTGAATCCCATTTTACAGATGAGACATCCAAGGCTTAGAGAAGGGAAGGGACTCACCCAAGGTCACAGGGCAAGTTAAGGAGCCAAGTGCCAATCTTGGTCTGACTGCCCTTCAACTCTGATGTGTCCAGCATCCCACCCGTGGTGGATGCCAGCCGATATTTGTTTGGAGTGGGAAGTGATGACACTTGGGTTGGGTCATTGAGGAGCATGATTATAGCCATAAGGGCAAGAAATATCATTTAAAAATTAATTGTACAGCATAATATATTGAAGGTTGATCCACAGTATAGCATGTATTGGTACTTCATTCCTTTTTATGGCTGAATAATATTCCATTGTATGGATAGACCACATTTGTTTATCCATTCATCTGTTAATAGACATTTGGGTTGTTTCCACTTTTTGGATATTGTGAATGATGCTGCTCTGAACATTCAGGTACAAGGACCTATCTGATGTGAAGTGAAAGAAGCCAGACATGAGAGGTCACATATTGTGTGATCCCATTTATATGAAACATCCAGAATAAGTAAATCCATAGAAACAGAAAGAAGATCAATGGTGGCCAGGGTCTGTGGGGAAGAGGGATGGGGAAGTGACTTCTTAATGGGTATGAGGTTTCCTTTTGGGGTGATGAAAATGTTTTGGAACTAGATAGAGATGATGGTTGCACAACCACTACTGAATTGGACACTTTGAGATGGTTAATTTTATGTTATGTGAATTTCCCCTTAATAAAACAATCAATTACTAAAAGCTGCACCCAAGTAACATTCCATGAGGCCTACTGTGTGTTTGGTAACTGATAAGCTTTCATTTGCAAACTTATAGTAGGTACCTGGGAAAGATTTGTGGTATCAATTCACACATTGTCAAGTTGACTGTTTCTATCTTCAGCCAAGTCTGGTCCCCAGAGAAGTGGCATCAGCATCCCAGGAGCTGGTTAGAAATGCAGAACCTTGGTCCCACTCCCCTCCTCCTGAATCTCTGCATAAAGCACATGTTCGCCTCTTGAGCCCACTTCCTCAATCATCTTTTCTGATCCATGAGGAGAGAAATGACGAGACAGGATTAAGGATAAATCCCCTGGAAGTTGGTCCTCACTGAGTAGGACTTGTGGCTCTTCTCTCTCTGTCTCTCTCTCTCTCTCTCCCCTCCAGGTCGCCCTCCTTCTCTCTCTCCCTCCCACCCTCCCCTCTCTCCACTGCTCCCCCTCTCAGCCAAATCTCTGTCCTCCTCACTCTCTGAATCGATTTTTCTCACTCATCTTGGCAGGTTAGTAATCACCATTCTCGGCAGAAATTCCTTCCATCTCATTACACTGGCTGAGAACTACTGGGCAGCAGGGGCTGGGGTAGGGGCTGTGTTTCATTTCTCTCCCATCTCTGTGTCAGGTGGGGCAGGGGGCACTTCCATACTGGGACCCCTCATAGGAAGAAGGTCAATGGCGTGAAAGGGAGTTGAGACTCTTCATTGCTCTTTCCAGCCCCGAGGTCCCGTCCCACAGCTCCCTCCAGCTCTCAGAGCCCCTGTCTTTCTCTGTCTTTGGTCACCACTCACATTTTGAGGGCTTCCTATAGCTTGCAGAGCCCATTTCTATGCATTGCTCCGCTTAATTGTCACCACACTTCTGACAGGTTGGGATTATCACGTCCATTTTATAGGTGAAAAAGTGAGGCTCAGAGACACAGAGCCACTTGCAAGACACCTGGGAATTAGAAGCAGGTCTCCAGGCTCTGGCAAGGTTTTCCTGGACTGCACCGGAGCTGGTTAAATAAGGGACTGCTCTGTCTGCCTGCCTGGCGTGGCGTGGTCCTAGGAGAAAGAGCTCAGTGTTTGTAGTTCCACGGACTTGGGTCCAATCCCAGCCCTGCCACTTACTGGTCATGCTGCTCTGCAAATTGCACCGTCTCCCTGGCCCTCCATCTCCTTAGCTGTCCCATCAGGATGGGACTGAGCTGGCGGGACACAGTTCCTAAGAATATTGCTCTGTAATGCAAAGCTGGGCTCCGCTCACCAGCTGAGGGACCCAGGGGAGGCCGTGTCACCTCCCTGGGGCTCCGTTTTCCATCTTCAGAGCATCTTTAGGAATAACACCTGCCCCTCCGGATTATGACAAGGATCAGAGCTAGCTCCCAGGCAGCTTTTAGCACAGGCCTGGCACACAAGCAAGTGCTCAATAAATACTCTTGGTTGAAATAATATCATCATATTTCATTGAATCTAAGATGCTATCACAATGGCAAAGGGGTACCCTGAATTCAGAGATGCTAACATGAGAAAAAAAAGAATGCTTAGCATCAAAAACACCCTCTTACGTGTGGTGCCTGCTCCGTGTGAGGCAAGATGGTAAGCATCTTACATGTATCTTCCTGTTGAATCCTGCTAATAGACCTAAAAGGTGGGGTTGATTCTCCTCATTTCATAGGTGAGAAAACTGAGGCTCAGGGAGGTGGACTTACTTCCTCTAAGTTAGAGAGTTTGTAAGCGGTGAATCTGGGATCAACTCAGTTCTGTCTGCTTCTAAATTCTGTTTGCTTCTAAATTTGCAAACTACACAGTTCCAGTCATGTGCGCAGGGCATAAGATGGAGGAAAAATAATAATAACAATAATATTAATTATAATGTCTGTTAAGCATTGGGTGCCTATCATGTGCCAGGCACTGGGCTAAGGGATCTGCACGGATTGCTTCATTTAATCTCGGCAACAACTTTCTTTTATAATCCCTATTTCACAGGTAAGCAAACCGAGGCTCAGAGTGGTCAAGCAACTTATGCTAGGGCACACAGCCTGGCAATGGTGAAGTTTACAGGCTCCAGAGTGGACTTCTTTACCCTTAACCTCAACTCGGAAGCTGCTCAGCTTGTGTGCAGGGAGTTCAGCCTTGAAGGACCCTCTCAATCCATAGGGGGCCTCCCTGTGGCCCCCTACCCCACCAGGGTCAAAGTTGGGGGTCCACTAGGGTCCCACCCACTTCTCTGTGACTAGTCTGTCTTCAGTCCCTCTCCTTGCCTGTCGGGACCAGGGCTGGAGTGACCGGCAAGGAGGAGAGAGCTTGTGGTATGCAGATCACTCCATTAAAATTTCATGTGGATTCAAAAATTCAGTGTTGACTCTGGTGACGCAAATAGGTATGAAAATTCCGAGGAAGGCACACTCATTGTTACCGAAATCAAATGGTTGAACGGCCACTAATGAGGCAGACAAGGAGCCCCGCTCACCCTCTGAGGATTGGGGGAGATGAGAGGAGCGATCGTGCTACATTATTCATACCCTCTTGTTTGAGTCTCAAATCTCAAGGAGGCTCTGGAAGGGGAAGGAAGAGGGGCAGAGGCGGCGGAGGGGGTGGCGGGAAGATGGCCCCACTCCACCAGCTGCAGTCGGCCGGTGACTAATTGACAACCTCTCGCAGAGCCCCTTCCCCAGGGCGCCTCTCTTCCAGCTCTCATTTCCAGCTCCAGCCCACGAGCACCTGCCACGGAGCCCGGATTTCCCCCATCAGTGGCTGTGTGGGAGCATGAGATGCTGAAGGACAGCGGGAGGAGGGGGGCTGGCTTCTGGTCCTGGCTCTGTGGGAGCTCGGGCTGGTGCCTAAAACTCTCTCAGCCTCAGTTTCTCCCCCTGTAAAATAGGGAGGCCCATGGGTGGCACTTCTGGGGTTCAAATGCCACATTGCAGTGCCTCTCGAACCTGGATGCTCATGGGAATCCCGGAGGATCTCCTAGGAATGGGGGTTCTGATTCAGCCAGCCGGGGGCGGGGCCTGAGATTCTGCATTTCCAACCAGCTCTCAGGTGAGGCAATGCTGCTGGTTTGAGGACCACCCTGTGAGCGTCTATGGAAGCCGTCTGCAATAATAAGGCAGCTCTTTGTAGGGACAGTCCGCTTGTCTAAAGCCTTTCTGTGCATCAGCAACCCTGGGAAGTTTGTAAAACACAGTGCCCTCCCGCACCCCTTGAAGGTCCTGTTTAATTGATTGGGTCCAGGCACCTGTAGTTTTAAACCCCTACCCGCCTTGGTTCCTGTATGCAGCCAGATTTTTGAATACTAATTACTAATACTTCTTTATTGTTTATCCCTCTCATATTTCCTGACCATTTTGCAAGACCCCCTCTCTCCCAATGTCCCTTGAGCAACCTATGCCACCATGCATTGGATGCTTAAAGGGGATGCATTTCTCCCTTTTCATCAAGCAAAACCATTTGCAAGAAGGAGCCTGAAGAACCAATCGTTCATTTGCTCTCTGAGGGGGAAGGCGTGCCGCGCCCGGGGCCCTGACCTCTCTCCAGGGACAGCACCTCCCTCCCTCCCTCCGGGTTCTTTGGAGCTTACTCTCTGGCGAGGCGGGGCAAGTTAGAATCAACGGTCACCTGGGCAGCCGCCTATCTGCACTTTCTGAGATGGCTGCCCCATCATGCTGGTGACGCATTCTCTAAAAGCAGGAACCAGACTCCAGAGGAGCCATGGAGGTAAAAGCAGCCTCCAGGGAAGGGATTGATCTCATCAGTGGAATGCAATCCCACCATTGACCACGCACCCGGCATCACTAATAAACAGGTTTCCCAAGTACTCCCTGCGTTTCGTAATTATGACTGGGCTATAAAGATCCCTTCTTCCTCCCGCCAGCGTTATCTTAGTAACCGTTATGAGCGCTCACGAGGTTAATGCAGGGCCGTAAATCCGCGGTGGGTCGAACAAGTGAGACTTGAGAAACTGTTCATAAATCTACGGGAATGGCTCTAGTTTGTTTATTCAATAAAATATTATTTCATAGAGATGCACAGGGCACTGCAGGGTTCATGCCTCTGTGGGCGTGCATGGAGGGGGGCGGTGAGGTCTGCAGGGGACTGTGGTGCGTGCACACAGGTGGGGCACACAGCCGCGTGGAGCGCCAGGGCAGCGGCAGGTCTGTTATCGCACCAGCCACTCTGAACTCAGTTCCTGCTCTACTTAAGGCAGCCTGTTCTCTTGGAATTATTTAATGGGCCTTGTCAATATCTGAAACAGTGCTAGAAAGCCCAGGACATGTGTAATACTGTTTACACAACATAAGCACCTCCCTGAGACAATCTTCTGGGATTTGTTAGGGGCACTTTGCCCACACTGGGCTGTTAAATCAACAAAAAGTCAGGCTTCCCCACACGGCGTGGAATAAAATGCTAAAAGCAGGGGCAATGGAGTAAACAGACATGGATTCTACCACCAGATTCGCCACTTACCAGGAGGATGGCCCTGGTGTTCACCTCTCTGGCCTCAGTTTCCTTCTCTGTACTATGGAGATCATCCTCTGTGCGTTAGGAAGTACAGACACGAGACACAGAGAGACTGGGATGGAACACCAAGGTGCCTTTCTCTCATCTTTCTTTACCTGCAGAGTCCGCAGCATTGCAGTAACTCTGAGATGCCTTCGTTAATTAGTTTTGGCTGAAGGTCACCCGCAGGGCCCTCATTCTTTTCTTTTTACTTGCCGGGGCCCCCACCTGGAAATAAAAGACAGTGGGATGGGATCAATGGAAACGATAGAGATTCTGCAGGACCCAGAGGTGGCGTTGCTGCCTGAAGGGAGTGAGCATCCCTGAGCTTCTGTCCTGGGAATCAAGTCACTTAATAAAGGAGACAGGCAGCGTGGTTTAGTGGTGAGGACCACGGGGTTTGTAGACCTGGGTTCGAGTCCTGACTCTAACACTTAACTGAGTGACCTCTGTGGTCAAGTAATATAACCCCTGGATGCCTGTGAAATGATCTTAATGTCTACCTCTTAGGGTTCTGAGCATCACATGAGCTAATGGGGGTAAAGTGTTTGTATAGGCCTGCCGCATTGTACAAGCTCAATAAATAATGGATAGATGGATAGCGGAGGAAACTAGAGAGAGGCAGAAAAGAGGGTGGCCAGCCTGTCTCAGTGTTCCGGGGACTGTCCCAGTCTTAAAACGGAAAAGTCCTGCATCCCAGGAATTCCCTTTGTCCGGGAAAAATTGGATGGTTGGTTGCCCCAGCAGGAATGGATAAGTCAATGCCTGAAGCACTCTTAACTCTGGGTTTAATTTGGCCACAGCTATTGATGATTTAATAACAGCTGGCTGATTATGGAAGCTTCATCTAAAAGACTCTAATTCCCCGAGGCTAATTGCTGAGTGTTTGATTAACCCAGTGGCTCTCATTAGAATCACCTGAAGAGCTTTCCAATCATACCGATGACCGGGCTGCACCCCAGCCCAGGGTCCCTCCAGCTCACCACTATTGATGCGTTAGGCTGGCTAATTCTCTGCAGTGGTGGGATGCTGAGCAGCATCTCTGATCTCTACTCTGAAGATTCTAGTAGCTATGTGCTAGTCTCGCAACAACCAAAAATGGCACCTGGGTGGCAATCACCCCAAGTTGAGAACCAGTGCCCCAGACCAGTTCAGGAATCTGCAGGCAAGTCCCCTGCCTCCAGCTGACTCTAGCATTCGGCCATGGCCAACCTCACTGTGAATATGGGTGATGCTGACATCCAAGGGGAACTTTAGAAGGGGCCGGAGCTGACTTGGGGTTTGGCCCAAGGTGACCATGGGGAAGAGGAGGTAGGCAAGACCTCATGGGATAAGAGGGGTGCTGAATACCTGCCCTCAAGTATGCCTCTCTCCCACCTGCTACGCAGCCCAAATCTCACTATGACATGTGAGATTACATTAAGATACTTCTGGAAGGCAGTACATGACAACATTATTGGTCACTCATGACTTCTTCGGGGTGGAGGCTGTGCTCGTTCTCAAAAGGTTTTGACATGCCAAATCATTTGATCCTTGCAACTCATTGGAGTAGTGTTGATTTACTTGCACACATTACAGAATAATGACTTTCAGAGAGGTTAAGCAGTTTTCTCAAGAGCCCGCAGCTGGTTGGCAGCATGCCAGAAAGCAAAACTCAGGACAAGTCACCAACTTCTAAGGACTGACCCACTCTGTCTTTTCTTTCCTCCTGTCCCTCAGAGGGCCAGGTACTGGCTGAGCACTGTGGGCATGGAGGAGGGACATGTATAATTCCCCGTGTTCCAGCCTGGCCAAGGTGGAAACATTCATCGAGTGATTCCTATATGCTAACCTTTATGCAGGAATTGCCGTGATTCTCTCTTTCTAGGGAGAAGAAAGCTGAGGCCTGGAGAAAGGAAGCAATTTGCCCGAAGTCGCGCATCTGATAGTAAGCAGAGGCTTCGGGACTGAAAACCAGGCTGGGGGGACAGCATTCTACGGAGAAGGCTGTCTATACAGAATCAATGGAAATCTTGATATTTATTTAAGATTTTCCGTTGTTAAATGAGAGGTGCTCCACTTTTTACAACTTGCCAGTTCTCAGAACTGACTCAGCGCTGAGTGCAAGTGGCCGCCAATGAAATGTGTCTCCTCGGCATTCTGATTACTCTAAACAACAGAGTAATCAAAGATTTCTTTCTTCTTTTGGATGAAATCCGGATGGGCCAGAGGGAAAACAGAAAATGAAGAGTGGGGACACAAGGTCTTCTACGTTGATTCGTCAGAGCCATGGTCCTCTCCCTCAACCGGGAAGGGCTCAGTCCAGCTCTGCTGTGATTGGCTCTTGCTGCACAGGAAGCATCTACTGGTCCTGGACCCGAGACAGGAAGTGACTCTGAGTGAGGTCAGCGATTCTAGTCTTTCCTCCAAGGGGAAGAGTCGTCACAATGTAATTGTGAAAAGCGATTACAAGGATCATAATAGTACAAATTGAGAGTGAGTTCTCTGACTGCCAGGAGAGGAAACACTTTAGGATTGCTTCCTAAGAGGAATCCATCATTTTGATTTTGATGGTGGTGGTTAACACAATGTTCGCTCCAATTTTAGAAACATTCTGAGACAGGAATCAGTTGTACCTGTCTTTGTCAGGCAGTAAGTAGGTAACCTATGTTTTCTGAGCCTACAGTGGATACTGGCTAAAAACTTACATTCAAGGGAAGTTCTATTTCTTTGGAATCACACCAGAAATTTCTAATGTAATGACAGTGATTCCTCACCCAGGTGGACTGTGTGTTGGTTGAAGTGTCTATGTTGATAACCACCGACCTCAGAATTGAGAGAGAAGGGAAAGGTGGGGTTAAAAGGAGCCACGTCTCACTTGCATCGCGGAGGAGACTTGGAGGATAAGATGGAGTTCATTAGTCAGAGAAAGCGGGAAAGTCATGAGGCAGGAACAGCATATGCAAAGCCATGGGGCATGAAGGACCCATTGTCCTGAGGGTCAGGGAAAATTTCAGCAGTGGGAGCAGGGAGTACATGGAATGGGGAGGTCGAGAGATGCAGCTGGGTGGGGAAGGTTTGGGCATCTTACCCTGCAGTCTGCTTTCCCTCTGACACTCAGCAGAAGCAGGTTGCTACCCCAATCCCCACCACACCTCTGACCGCTAGTGTGGCTGCCTGGCTTCCCGGCCTCCATAATCACTGACCTCCGGTGAGGACAGGAAACCCATCTCCACCACCCTGTGGACCTATGACTATGTTGGATTAAGTGACAAAGAAGAATTAAGGTTGCAGGTGGAATTAAGGCTGCGAATCCACTGACCTTAAAATGGAGAGATTATCCTGGATTATATAGGTGGGCCCAAAGCCATCACAAGTGTCCTTAAAAGTAGGAGAAATGAACCAGAGAGATGGCAGAATGAGAAGGACTCAGCCTGGCTGTGCTGGTCCTGAAGATGGAGGAAGGGGCCAGAAGCCAAGGAATGAGGCAGCCTCCGGAAGCTGAAAAAGGAGAGGAGACAGATTGTCCCCTAGTGTCCAGATGGAACGCAGCCACACTAATACCTTCATATTAGCCCAGTGAAATCCATGAGGACTTCAGACCTCCAGAACTGTAATATAATAAGTGTGTGTGGTTTTAAGCCACTATGTATGTGTAATTTGTCACAGCAGCAAGAGGAGACTAATACAGATTACTATTTCTTCATCTGAGAAATGGGTTTAATAATCATACCTATTTTGTAGTGTGTTGAAAACTGAGTTAATTTACGTCAAGCGTTTATCACAGCCCCTGGCCAACAATACGTGTCACTTTCTATTAATGCCACAGGTGGAATGGCCCCCGGGCCCGCTGGCCTTGCCCTCTGTTTGGCTTCTCTAACGTAGGACTGGAAGGAAGAATCCTACGCTGGGGATCAGGCAGGTTGCATTCAAGTCGTGCCTCTGCCTCTTACTGATGGATAGATGATCTTGGACTTCCAATAGGAGGTTATACCTAAGCTGAAATTTGACGGGAGTAAGGGATGTACAAAGTTCAGCACAATACCTGATGTGAATTATGTGCTCAGAGAGAAAGAGGGAGAGAAGGAGAAATGGGGTTTGCTGAGGTTGGTGGGGGCCCCAGGACCCCTCCCAGCCCCCTTTTGAGTCTGATCCACCTCAGTCCTGAACCTTCTTTCCCCTCTTTCTGCTTCTTCCTCCTGCCCCATCACAACATGCAAGCTTGGTCCCAGCCCTTCGCCCTGAATCCTACTGCAAGGGCACCCAGCAGGCACAGACATGACGGGAGAGGGAGAGAGGCAGAGCTGGAAAGGGGCTTGAAGAAGATGGATGCCGGCACTGTTGTCATGGCAACGGCAGGACGGGCTTGAGGCCCCACTGCAGGGAGCAGCTCCTCTAGCTCTTCCCAGATTTCTGAGCCTTTGAGGGGAGGCAAGAGGACCAGGTAGGGGCCCTGAGAACATGAGTGGGGCCTCAAGATGACAGCCAGTGAGAGGAGAGGCCCCAGGACCCGGGATGCTCTTCTAACATCATCTGCTGTATCAATGAGCTCCTGGAGAAGACCTGTCCAAACCCCTGAATTGAAAGATGGGGAAACTGAGTACCAAGAAGGAGAGCGGCGAGAACATACTTTCTGAGCACCTACTATGTACCTGGTACCTTCAGCTAGCTTCTAATTACTTGTCTCTCTTTTCCACCAGACAAAGATTTGGGAGGACAGAGGGGCTTCTTGGGTATGGCCTAGGAGCCAGAGAGACAGGGGTTCAAATCCTTGCTCTGCCACTTACCAGGTGGGTGGCAGTGTGTGTTGTCTCCCCTCACTAAGCCTCAGTCTCCTCATCCAAAAAATGGATAAAGTTTATTTATATAATATTATCTGCCTCATAGAGTGGTTGAGATTTTTGAACACTACAACTGATATAAAATGCTTCGTGTAGTGCTTGGTAAAGCACAAATTTTCAATAAATGTCACATGTAATAATAATATCGCAAGGCTATCCAGAGAAAAGGAAATTTGCATTTTGCTGGCTAAAAAGAAAACAGTATTTGTGTAGCTGTGGGAGGGGCGGGATCTAGTTTACTTCTTGAACCATTTGGTTTTGCCCCTTGCCTGCCTTACATTTATAGCTATATTTTTCTGTCTCTTAGAAATCAGAACTCCACAGGCTAATGGGAGCACATAGGTCAGTAGTCAGGAGACATAGATTAATAATAATAATAGTTCTCGTTTATTGGGAACTTAGAATGCGCCAGACTCCCTGCTGAGCGTTTGATGTGAATTCATGATAACTCTTTAAGTTAGGTGCTCTTATTATCCCATTTTGTAAGAGATGAAACTGAGGCTCAGAGAGGTTATGTACATCATCCAAGGTCACACAGCTGGTAAGTGGCAGAGATGGGACTTGAGTCAGCTGGTGGGGTTTATTGCTGAGGATCAGAGAGAGGGGATGAGTACCAGTGCCGCTGACCTTGGTCCTGAAACACCAGTGCCCAGCGGGGGTGGTGCTGACTGCTCCTTGGAATGCTTGTTTATGGGTTCCTTTTGTCCTGCCTCCCCCAGGAATCTGACAGGAGACAGAAGAGGCAATGGGGAAGGGGCATGGAAGGAAGGACACAGGGAGACAGTGATAGAGAGGATTGGAGTCTTCTGGAAGGACAAAGATCCTGAAAGATTGCTAAGGAGAAATAAAAGTGACTTGATTTGATATACATTTTGGATAACAAAGATGCATAACATTCGGTCCCCTCCCTCCTTGTCACACGAGTGGTCAGTAACCTGTTTTCTCTCCCTCACAAAGGGAGTGTCATGATCCCTACCTTACAGATTTGTTTTGGGAACTCAAGGAGAGAACAGAGAAATCCCCAAGCAGGGTGCCCGAATGCCTTCTCTTCAGTCTTTCTCCTGATCTTATCAGTAGCCTCTGCCCATATTTGCTCTAGCCCAGGCTGGATACTGGCCAGTCAGTGCCCAGCCCAGAATGTGGATTTTCTGGGTAGCATTTCTGCAGCCCAGCTGCCCAAGTTCATTTGTACCGTGGGCTTTCCCTGCCATAAAGCTCCAAGCTGCTTGGAAGAGTTAGGAACCACATTTCCCTGCATTAAAAAGTGCCTCGAGTGAGGATCGTGTTCCAATGGCGGCATGTAAATGCCTCTTTCAAGAGGGGAAATTGCTTTGAAGTTACTATTTCCCTGGCTTTGATAATAATCTGCTTAATGTCTTGTGTCAAACTAATTACAGCATAATTACCTTTTTTAATAACAGGTACTTTTAATTGGTGCAGGGTTAAACAATTCTCTTGTAAAAATCGGTTGTTTTACATTCATGGCTATAGTTTACAAAGAACTGGGATGACCTTGTAATGTTAAACACTCCATAGAGCTGGGATGGGGCATGAATGACGATGCTGCCATGCCTCCTCGCCATGACATTGGACCCCTTTTCTGGCAAAGCTTCACCGGCTCACAGACAGAACTTCTTATGCCAACTCTTGTAAGAGTAGAAGAAAGATGCTTAGGGCTACATGTGTTCAGACACATCATCTCACTTAATCCTTATGTGTACATGCGCAAAAGCCTGTAAAGAAGTATTGCTATCTCCATGATACAGGTGGGTAAACAGAGGCTCAGAGAGGTTGAGCAATCTACTCCAGGTCACAATGTCAAATGATAGAATCAGATTTTGAAGTCATGCCCCTTGCTTCCAAATCCCGAGTTTTTGAAAGGTGGTATAATTGAGTGGCTAAGAGCTTAGGGATGGGTCTGGACTCCAAAATATCTAGGCTTGATCCCAGCTCTATAACATAATTGCTGTGTGACCTAGGATAATTCCTTACCCTCTCTGGGCCTCAGTTTCCTCATCTGTAAAAGTGAGAGATAATAATAGTATCCACCTCAGGGGACTTATAAGATAGTATAAAATAACATAGGCTAAGTGTCTAACACGGGAGGATTCATACAATGGTAATTCCTTCTGTCCCCTCTGAGCATTGCTCCAACCCTGCTTTTCTTTTCCCTTGTTCTTTCCTTATAGGACCCCGAGTACCCCGTGGATGTATTTCCTCATGTCTTGGCTGAAAAAGTGCACACACTCATCTCATTACTGCAGCTTTTTGCATTTCATTAAAAAACCTGACAGGCCATTTCATAATAATTTATTAGCACAGAGTCAATTTTTATTAATTACAATCATTAATTTATCAGTGTTCCCGTCATCTGAAGTTTGGTCAGAAATGAAAGGCGAGAAGTGCAGAGAGAAAAATGGGGGAAAGTGGAAGTTGAGGGATCAGGATCCAGTGGGGTGGGGGGGGGGTGGAAGGGGCCGTGTGGGTTGGTAGGCTCAATGGAATGGGGGGGCGCCATATTGAATGCAGAGCTTGGGGAGGGCAGCGTCTGGTACTGGAGTTCAGGAGTTTGGCCATCGAATGATGCTTCCTTCATTAATTCAGGGACCAAGGAAGTACAGGGATGACATGCAGCAGGGCTTCACAGAGGAACAAAATCCTCCAAGTTTTGTCTCTGTGTCACCCTCTGACTTCAGCCCCACCCTGGTCCCTCCACTTGGGTATTAATATTTCCAGCTGATGTCTACCTCTCCCTCCAGGTTGTAAGCTCCTTGAGAGCAGCGACCTTGTCTTGGCCATCACTTGGTCTCCAGAACCTAGCAGAGAATTCAACGAAGACTTGTTGAATGGATGAATAAATGAATCATCTGCCCACCTCCTGCCCATTATGTGGAGACAGGAGCTGAGGCCCAGAGACCACAGCTGTCCTACCCAAGGTCACACAGCTAATTGATGGCTGAGTCAGAAACAGGAATTAAACCTGCTGGACCTTGGACCAGCAGCCTTTCCACGTCTCCCCCTTCTGTGTTTTAGCTTTTATTCCAGCCCAGCCTTTGGGGTCTCTCCTTTCCATCAGAAAAAAATGAGATGAAAAGTAAAAGTTTGGATTGAGAACAAAGATGAGGCTAACCCCTCCAGGTGGGACAGAGTTTATTTCTGTGTGGGTTCTCGTCTTGCTCCAATGAGTCTCGTCTCCGGCACCCACATCCTGGCTCAATGCTTGTTCTTCTCCAGGCAAAAAGCCTCTCAAATGGCTTCACCGCAGAATCGCTGGGTGCTGGGGAAACATTCAAGTGCTGGGGTCCACCCTAGGGCTGTGATCCACACTGCGAGTGCCGAGACTGTCTGAAGTATGAGAATTGCTGCTCCTGGTCCTGACTGCACCGGTCAGCTCCCTGAGCAGTGGCTCCTGCATCCCAATCTGTGTGCCGATGCTCCTCCCCCTGGTCTCTCCCCTTTCTGCTCTTACAGACCAGGATGGAGGCTGGTGGCAGCATCTCCCCCCTCCTGTGTCCCAACACCAGTTTACTGGAATGGCAGAGCATCCTTTTTAAGAGCTGGAGCCCTGGGGTGACACAGACCTTGGTTTGAATCTCATCTCAGGGAAGGTGCCTTTGCCTCACTGTCTCCCACTTTTTTCTTCTACAAATGGGGCTAATAACAATAGTAAGCCCACCTCTGTGGGTTATTGTGAAGATGGAATGTCAGTGAGTATACCCCAGCTTGGGATGGGCCAGATCGTGCTGGAGCCTTGCCGGCCACAGTAAGGTGAGTGGCTTTTGTTCTGAGGGCAGCGGGAAGCCATGGCGGGGTGTGAAGCGGGGCGGCTGGTGGGGCACGATAGACTTAAATTATAGAATTCAAATGTAGTGGAGGGATTCAAAGGGGAAGTGTGGAAATGGCTGGTGAGGAAGCTGCGACAGCCTTCCCAGGTGAGAGATGATGGTGGCTTGGCCAGATTGGAGGGAGGGGTGGCAGCTGTAGGGTTGGGGAGAAGTTGGATTCAAAAGCTGTTAAGAACAAGGATACAGGGGCCAGCTGGGTGGTGTGGCACTTAAGATCCTGTGCTCCGCTTCGGTGACCCAGAGTGTGCAGGTTCTGATGCCGGGTGTGGACCTACGCACCGCTTATCAAGCCGTGCTGTGGCAGGCATCCCACATGTAAAGTAGAGGAAGATGGGCCCAGGGCCAATTTTCCTCAGCAAAAAGAGGAGGATTGGCAACAGACGTTAGCTCAGGGCTGATCTTCCTCACACAAAAAGAACAAGGATACGTGTATAAATCTGCCCACTTCTGAATGGTGGTGCTGATGGCGCTCATGGGGAGGGAGCGAGCCGGGAGCTGCCTGAACGAGGCCTTAATGGAATGGAGTGGTTCCCATGGCACTGCCTTTGGTGCAGAAAAGACGGGATTCACTTCTCAACTCAGCCGCTTCTGAGCGTGGTGGTCTTGAACAATCATTTTCCCTAATTCAGCCTCAGTTTCCTCATTTGTAGAGTCTAACAGTGACGCGTATGCTATTGATTTGTTGTGAGGATTAATTTATCTATATTAAATGACATATACATGAGACATGGATACACCCAATCTACACCTAGTCTCTGTATCATCTCCCTTAGCCTAGTGCCTGGGAGTGTAACAGATGGATACCACGACTTTTTTTGGGAGGGGGCTCAGGTGCACAGAGCGGAGTAGACTTTCTCTGCAAGGACTCTTGTTTTAAACTATCCCACTCTGTCTTTCACCCTGATGCCCCTGCTCTGGCCTGCATTGGCACTCATCCTAGTTTGTATGCCCTCCAGCCCGCAGTGCGGCCATTTGCATATATTCGTGTCTTTGAGAAGCGTATGGTGCGTGCGCTTTCATCAGTTACAGAAGTGGTTTCTGCTTCTCTCTCTGTCTCTCAGTCTTCTTGCTCAGCATCGTTTTTGAGATCTGCCCATGCTGCTGTGTATAGATCTGGCTCTTTTCCTCTGACAGTTGCCGAGTATTTCCCAGTTCCTGCTTCTCCAGGGAAGGAACACTGCAACTTTGTGTCAGCATCACAAGAACGCAATGAACACCCTTGTGCGGATCTTCCTGTGGCCCTGAGCAAGAATTTCGCCGGGCTGGATCACCGGGACAGTTTGCTGAGCTCTTGGCTATCTGCACACTTAATTCCTCTAAGTCTGGCCAGACTGTTCTCAGCTGCATCGTTCACACGCTCTTCAGCTGTGCGTAAGAATTCCTCTCTCACCACATTTTTGCCAAGACATGATACTATCTTTCTCTTTGCCTTTTGCCAGTCAGATGGGGGTAATGTGCTACTTCATGGCTATTTTCATTTCCACGTCCCTCATCACCGGTAATTTTGAACACATCTTTATATACTTATTAGTAATTCTTTCCCTTTCTGTGAATTATTATTAATATATTTTGTCCATTTTACTATCAGATTTTTCTAAGTTTTTTTTTTCTGACTTGTTGATCTCTGTGCTTTCTAGATAGAGATTCTTTGCAAATATCTTGTTTCACTCCGTTAGCCCTGTGCTTTGTCTACAGTGCCCATGGGACAGACATCTTTAATTTCCATGTAATGAATTCCATCCTTTACTGTCATAATCTCTAATATTTGGATATTTTCAAGAAATCCTACTCCCTCCCATTGAAGGTCACAAAAATATTCTCCTATGTTTTCCTCTATCTGCTTTCTAGTTTTTCTTTTTCATGTTTCAGTATTTAATCTATCTGAGTTTATTTTTGTATATGGTGTGAGGTAGGACTCCATCTTTTTTTTTCCCCATTGAGTGACTCAATTTTTTCAATATGATTTACTCAATAATTCATCATTTCCCCACTGTTTGTGTTGTCATCTATCTATCTATCTATCTATCTATCTATCTATCTATCTATCTAATTTATCTCTATGCTATTAGTTTTCCTCCATTTGTGTTTTAAAAAATATGCTATTAATATGGTTTTAATCAACAACAACAAAAGCCGAGTATCTTAACACGTTTACAGGAAATGAAACCTGCAAAAGGGCTTCAGCAATTACTTTGTCTGATCACGTCGTATCTCACATGGGGCAATTAGGCTCAGAGGTTGGAAGCTCCACGTTCAAGGACACAGTCAGAAATGGAATTCTTGTCTCCTGACCCCCACTCTCATCAAGCTCTCCTGAATATCTTTTCCCTTTCATGACACCTAAGGGTGTTTGGATACGAGTGCCTTTTAGGGGCAAACATATTCCAAGCCTTGATGTTAGATTAAATACCAAATACCTTAACATTTGAAAAAGTGACATTTATTATACCAAGTTGTAAACAGAGAAAAAAATTACAATAGAACCCAGTGTAGATCTTACATAAACGGCACCCATTCGGTGTAATGACTCTGAGAATGTCAGTGCTAACAAGCACATAATTGGCACCGGGGAGATAATTTTTGCCACCTTATGCAGAGGGGAAACCGTTCTGCATAATGATTTTACCTAGGAATATTCTTTATTCAACAAGCCCATTTGCATAACCCTCCCAAGTTTCTCGAGTTAACACAAAATGCTCTGGAGACATTGCCAAGTCTCTTCCAGAAGACGTCTGCTTCCTCTACTTTTTTTTTTTTAGATCCCTCCCCCCAGCTTTATTGAGATATAATTGACATACAACATTGTGTAAGTTTAAGACGCCTGCTTCTTGGAACAAGCTTCCATCTCTCGAGCATGTGTCATGTGCCAGGCACTGTGTTCCCTGCCTCCTGTGTATTACTTACATTTACAGACGAGCATCCCGAGGCTGGATGTTTTCAAGGACTGGATTCTTTTCTGTCCTGCTCATCACCATATACCCAACATCTAGCACAAGGCCCCGAATGCAGGGAATGCTCAATATTGTTGAATGAATATGTGAGTGAATGTCGTGACTATCTCACGAGACAGGAATTTTTGTCACCGTAAATTGAAATCGCTTGTCTAAGGTCAAAAAGCCAGTAAATGGCCAAATGCGATTTGAGCACAGGTTTGTCTGACTCTAGATATATTTATTTTGCAAACATATTCCACCTTCCCTCCAGGGAGCAGAGTGTCTAGTCTCATGCTGTCCAATATGCTAACCATCAGCCACATGTGGGTCTTTAAGTTTAAATTAATTAAAATTAAGTAAAAGTTAAAACTCAGTTCCTCAGTCTTAAGAGCGACACATGGGCTACTGCACTGGACAGGACAGCACTAACACATTTTCAGTATTGCAGAAAGTTCTATTGGGCAGTAGCGCCTTCATATCTCCTCTTTTGAGCGTCAGCCATGTGTTGGGCTGTGTCTCACATCTGTATGTACACACTGCTAGTATGTCCTCTATTTGAGCTCGGGGATCAGAGACCTGAGTTCAAATCTTAGTTCAGGACTTGACTTTAGGTGTGAGCCTTAACCTCTCAGAGCCTGGGTTTTCTCTCCTGTAAAATGGAGATAATAATAGAACTTAACTCATAAGGGCATTGTGAAGATTAAAGGTGGGGATGTACAGAAAACATTTAGCACATTCTCTGGCTCTGAGGATTGAAGATAATGATCCCCATCCTACAGTGAGGAAGCTGGTGTTCAGAGAAGTGATGGGGCTTGTCAAGTTTCTCATGCCAGGGAGCGAGTCCCCTGGGATTTGAGCCAGCGTCTGCCTGGTGCCAAAGGACCAGAGCTTTCTGTCACTTGGACGCCCATCTCTTGAAACATTGCCTCTTAAAGGATGGGGAAGATTGTAGTGTCCACAGTTGGAGGTAGTCCAGAGACTGTAGAGAGAGGCTGAGGGATAGGAGATGTGCCCATGGTAACAGGGCCCTCTTAACTACCCCAAGAAGTCACTGTTTCACACAAAAATTTAAAGAAAATATTTTATTAAAAAAAACATCTTAACCAAACAAAAGACAAGTTTTCTTTTACATAAGAGAAAACCAGGCCTGGTGAGGGGAAATGAGTGTCCTAGCCCGCTTAATCCAAGAACTAGAGTAAAATCTCACATCTATTAACTCCCAGCTCAAAGCCCCATTATTCTGCATTTCAGTGATGGTTAACAAAGAACTAGATTGGGGGAACTTTGCTTATTGATTGGGGTTCTTTCAGCGACTAATGCCAGGGATCCAAATGAAACTGTCTTGATCTAGAATGGGTATATGAATAAAGGGTATATGAAAAAAGGGCATTGCTTCAGGTATGGCTGGTTCCAGGTGCCAAAGCGATATCAAGAATACGTGTCTTTCATCTTTTAGCTCTATTTTTCTCTGAGCTGGCTCCATTCTTGGGGAAGGAATTTTTCTCTGTGGTGGTGAGACGGCCACCAGCAGCTGTGACTCTGTTTGAATTATTTGCCCGCAACTCCCAGGGAGTCTCTTTCCTGAGAGTTGCAGCAAAATTCACAGGATTGGCTCTCATTGGATGGCTTGGGTCATGTGCCCACTCCTAAACCAATCACTGTGACCTGGCTCTCATTAGATGGCTTGGGTCACGTGCCCATTCCTAAACCAATCACTGTGACCTGGAGGAAGAGGACTCCCCTCTGGAGCCAGGGAGAGGGATGAGGGCAACTAGAGTCCCATGGGTTGAGAAAGGAGGAAAAGTGGGTCCCTAAAGGATACCAGCACCCTGTTCACAGAAGACAGGGAAATGGATATTGGGTAGTCAAGAACCACTGGTGTTTACTGTACATTGTCTAGGTCCCTATTCACAATTGCCCTGCCTGGACACTTGCCAGACAGTGTCTGAATTGATGCCATTATGGTCTTTATCAACAACAAGAATTTAAAGAGTCATAAAAAGAGAACATTCAGTTCCTTGCACCATGACTACCATGAAGGATCCAGGATACTTGGACAGTCCTGAGCCCAGAGAGGTGTGGATGGGGAGAGAGATACCATCAAAAGGGCCGCTGGTACCAACAGCAATGAAGGCATCTCAGCTGTGTTCAAGGCTGACTCACTTTGTAGATTTAGCTTCAGGTTTCTCACCAAGTTGCTCCACAGGAATCAGGAGGTCCTTTTGGGAGATGTGGACAACTGAGAAGGCTTCCAGGAGTTGGAAACTACTGGGCTTTGAAGTATAAGTGGATTGGCATGGACCAAGGAGAATGCAGCTGGGGAGAAGCGTATGTTAACCATGAGATAAAGTGGATGATCTAGCAAGGTGCAGAGCAGAAAGATCAGAGATGCTGGGCATTTTCTTCTCTTCCGCCTTCCTTTTATCCTTCCATCTAAGACTGTAGCTAACCCATTTGGCACCTCTGTGCAAATTAGTAGAATTCTCCTCTTCTGGGTAGAACCTACTGCTGCCAAGATGTACAGCTTTGAAGTACAATGTGAATTAGATTTCAGCCCCTCCTTGCCCCATTGTGTGAGCATCCTTGAACAAGCAATGCCTTGAACAACTGTCCCCAATAGTCCTCTTCCTTCCGTCTCCTTTTCCTTCCTTCCTTCCCTCCTCTCCTACCCCTCTCTGTTCTCACTATGCATGTTCTGCGAATCAAATCTGGCCTTTTTCGTCTTTGGCCATCCAGCCACCTCTCCCCTGCATTACCCTGGACATCTCATCAGTCACTGCCATTGAAAGGAAGCCTTGGCATCCTCTCCCTTTCTCCGAGAGCTCCACTTCCAAGGCTGCCGGAGGGCCCCACCGCTGACCGAATCCACCCCCATTTCCTCCCTGGCTGAAGGGCTTTAACTCACAAGCCCAGACCCCCCTTTTGACAGGCTTGATTTGGCTCCCTGCACATCTGGGCCTCCCATGTGGCCCCCGCACATCGTCTGTGCGGGTTGCTTTATGGATATAATAAATATTACTTCCTTAATATGATTTCGCTTAGGTTCCCAGTGACTCACTCAAGCAAATCTTCCATTTAACACATGAATTTCTCTTCAGAAGGAGCAGAGAAAATATTGTTATTGGAAGAGGCACAGCCGTGAGGGGCTGCAGGGGAACAGGTCCATCTAACCTCACTGTTAGCTGCTGCCTACAGGCCTGGCCCTGGCAAGACTTCAGCATTCCAAGCAGCTGGGTTCAACTGTGGGGTGGAAGACTTCAAGAATTGTTCCAGCCGTGCCCAGTGTGGGTAGCCACAAAAGGACTTCAAATGTCATAGGCTGCCCAGTGCCATTTTGGGTCTCACCTCTACTGCTTTCTGCATGGAATGGGACCAAGTGCACTATGTCATTCATCAGGATGCTGGAGAGAACCAAGCTTACCATCTACAGCCAGTTTGCCAGAGGCACACAGATAGCCCTTACTTTTCCACAGAATTTTTTTTTTTTTTTGGTGAGGAAGATTGGCTCTGAGCTAACATCCACTGCCAATCTGCCTCTTTTTTTTTTTTTGCTTGAAGAAGATTGTCCCTGAGCTAACATCTGTGCCAGTCTTCCTCCACTTTGTATATTGCACGCCACCACAGCATGGCTTGATGAGCAGTGCGTAGGTCTGCACTCAGGATCTGAATCCATGAACTCCAGGCTGCTGAAGCAGAGCACACAAACTTAACCACTATGCCACCCGGACAGCCCCTCAACAGAATTTTTTTGTGTGTGTGAGGAAGATTAGCCCTGAGCTAACACCTGATGCCAATCCTCTTCTTTTTGCTGAGGAAGATTGGCCCTGGGCTAACATCCTTGCCCATCTTCCTCTACTTTATATGGAATGCTGCCACAGCACGGCTTAACAAGCCGTACATCGGTCTGCAAATCAGGAGGATTGCAGGATCCGAACCTGCAAACCCTGGGCCGCCAATGTGGAGTGCGTGAACTTAACCACTACACTGCTGGTCCAGCCCCTCAACAGAAATTTTTAAAATTACGATTTGAGTGTAGATTTATCTTATTCTGTGCTGAAAGTGTGAATGAAGGGGACTGTCAAGCTAGAAAATGGCATGCAGTCTGTTAGCGACTCCTACTGGTTGAATGGCATGTGGCAACCCAGCTCTACTTTACCATCACTGTGGAGCAGAAGAAATCAACACTTGCTGAGTGTTTGCATGCATCAGATATTTACCAAATCCCCACAGTTGCTTATAAAAGTCAAACTTATCAAGGTATAATTTACCTAAATTATAGTAGAGTAAAATCTACCCTTTTTAAAGTGTACAGTTTGAGGAACTTTGGCTAATGTACACAGTAATGTAACTACCAACACTATTAAGATATAGAACATTTTCTTCTCCCCCTAAATTCCCTCATACCATGTTGCAGTCAATCCCCTACTTCCAGCATCAGCTTCCAACAAGGACTGATTAAATTTCTGTCCCTATAGTTGTCCCTATTCGAGAATCTCATATAATGGAATCACACAGTATGTAGCCTTTTGTATTCTGCATCTTTCATTCTGCATAGTGCTTTTGTGGTTCTTCCACATGATGTATGTGTCAATAGATCATTCCTTTTTATTGCCTGGTAGTATTCCATTGTATGGATACCTTGTAGTTTGTTTATCCATTCTTCTGTTGATATTGCAGTTGTCTTTTGAGGTGATACATTATCCCCACTTTAAGGGAAAGAAAACTGAGGTTCAAAGAAGTAAAGGAAAGTACCCAGTGTCACTCAGCTAAAAAGGGCTGTTGGACCTGAACCCAAATTCTGGGAGTGGTTATTGTCCTTACCTTTCCTGTTCCTCTTATTCAGCTGAATGACTTCATTTGATCAAGAATATACCTCTTCCACAAAGCTGCATTTCCTCCTTCTTCTCCCTCAGTAAATACTGGATAAATAAATGCATAATGACCACCGGGATGGGGAAGGGGTTTGTCTTTGGGGGTCTGAGGGCTGCACCGGAGGAAGTAAACCAGCCATCATTTCACGTGCACAGTAGAAGCGTATGAATGCTTCACAGAAAGGTGCATGGTGGCAGAATTCTCACCTTGGAGTAGTGGGACAAGTTACGTAGACCCTAATGTTCCTTCTTTCTTCCATTTCTCACTAGAGGAGGAGTATTTTGGGGGAGAAAAACTTGAGTACAAATTCCATTCTGCTATGTAACACCGGTATTTCTGTTCCCTGATCCTCAACTTTCCCATCTGCACAATGGACAGATTCACCCTCCCTCTGAACTGGGGAGAAGGTCATTTGATGTGATGTGTGAAGGCATCAGCTCAGCACGAAGTGCGCTGCCGGTTCCCAGCCCACATCTTCCCCGCCCCCTGCCCTGAGCTGTGTAAGGACAGAGGAGCTCTTCCCACTTCCGTTTCTCTGCACGAGTGGCTCTTTCCTCCATGGAGTAGGAGCCACACCCTTAGTTTCTTGGGAACATGGAGGGTGTTGGGAATCCATTCGCAGACCCTGCCTTCCTCCCACACATGCCTCCACCTGGCAGATGAACTACAGACCAATGTTCTGTTCTGTGCATTAATTCTTCCAAGGCATTTACATTGGCCTGGGGCCATATTTCACGGCCGGAGAATGGCTCCATTCCTGTCTTATCATAACCACCTGGGCTTGTCAGCATGGTGCGTGCCCTGCCTAATCCCTCTCCCTGGTCCCCATACTCCCCCCAAATCCCCTGCTGGGCTGGCTCTCGGATCCCATCCATCTGCTGACAGAGAGCTCTCCTGGTCCAGGACCAGCTGAGCATGGGGCCACCTTACCTCTGCCCTGTCTGCCACCTTCCTCCCAAGCCTTGTGGGAGGCGGAGCTGCCCTCGTTTCTGGCCACTGTGCCCCACCTAGACTTTTGTATGGTGAAGGCATGCAAAAGGGGACGCCAAAGCTCAGAAGAGATGACATGGATTACATGGGCAATCAGATAGTAACAGATTGCTCAATAACAGATAACAACAGTTCACCACAGTCAAGGCTGTCCTGTGTGCAGGCAACCACACCACAACGTATTGCTGAGTCTGACAGAAACACCACAGGAGAGACTGCATGCTTGTTCCCATTTTTCTGGTGAAGACACAGATGCTCAGAGAGGTTAAGTCACTTGCCCAAGGTCACACAGCTGGTACGTGGCGGAGCTGGGAGTTATACCCTGGTAACCTGGCCCCAGAGCATGTGTTCTCAGCATTCACGCTGCTCTGCATTTGGATGATCCATCTGTGCAAGACACTCTGCTGGGCGCTGCCATGAAGACTGAGACTGGCAGCTTGTGCTCAGGAGACTGCCATAAAGCTGGGGTGAAAGTATAGATGCAGGACGGGCATGGCTAGTGGAGCCCTGCGGGGACAGTGCCTGGAATAAATACAACATCATTTGATTTGAAATTTGGCTTCCTTCCTCTGTGGTCTTTGGTCCCTGAACTTTCCTTTTTCTCTCCAATCTTTTTTGTGTCTGTTTATCGGTTTCCCACTGCCTAGCCTGGAGCAGGAGTTTAATAATGGTTCTATTAATAAATCGAGGGAAGAATGACAGTCTGGGAAACAAAAGAATGAAAGGAACGCAGAGGAAGAGAAGAGGGAGGAAGCTGGTTCCAGTCTCGTAGAAATCTTGATGGAGGCGACGCTGGGCTTTGCCAGAAGGAGGCGTGGTGATGGGCTGGGCTTTAGCTGGGTGTGGATGTGGAAGGAGAGGTGGGGTTGGGAGACAGAAGAGTGTCCAGGGCCAGCCTTGGGGTGGGTGGCAATGCCTCTGCGGCTGCCCTGCCCTTTGGCTTCTTCCTTTGTCAAAATGAAACAGTCACCCCAGACCCTGGCATCACAGGCTTGCTGTGAGGTTCTGGTGAGGGGGTGGGCGGCCTTGGAGAACAACGGCTACACTAAACCCCAGGGAATATGGGGTCCAAAGACTCCAGTTCACATCCTCAAGACAGCGTAGGGGTTCTGGATCTCCGTTTGCCCACCTGGACTATGGAGACGGTAACTGACGACTCCCACCATCTGACTGTGAGTCAATGACCAGAGCACCTTTCAGTTCGGCTGATGCTCCTGCGAAACAGACCCCTGCATGGCGTGAGGCAAGAGAGCCCTGACCGCGGGGTTCAGGAGAGGTTGGTTCTAGCTCAGATCGACCCTGGACTCCACGTGTGGCCTCATGTAAGCCATTCCCTTGCAGAAGGCCTCCCTAGACCCCCTTTGTGCCCAGAATGAAATCCAAAGCTGGGCCCCTGCCATCCCCCTGGCCTAATCTTCGACTGTCTCCCCGTCACTCATGCAACGCTATGCCGATTTCCGCGCTGCTCCTCCCTGATGGAGTTTGTCCCCACCGCACGGTCTTTGCATTTGCAGCTTCCCTTCCTGGAATGTCCTTCTCCAGATCTTCAAATGGCTCAGTCTTTCGCTTCCTTCAGGCCCTGTTCCAGTGTCCCCATGTCCCCATCTTTGACCACTCGACTAAAGAAGTGTGTCTCCCAATCTTAAGTTTTCTGGCTTGTTTGTTTACTGGTTTACCTCAGTTTCCCATGAAAACAAGTGCCACATCTGCCTCCTTCAAGACTGTGCCGTCAAGGCCTAGAAGAGTTGACACTTGACTAACTATACGGTGGATTAATTAATTAACGAGGTTGCTGGCTCTCTTGGACTTAGGCTCCCCCTCTGCAAAATCAGGAAGGGAGACAGCATCTTGGCAGGGGTCCCTGTGCTCCCCACCACCACCCCCCGAGGAGGGTGGGTGGTGGGCGGCGATGGGCCTTGGGTGGCCCAGAGTCTCCTGACAAATGAGGCTGATCTGGCGACGCGGCTGTTATTGATCTGAGCAGGTTGTCAGTGAAGGGGAAGTTGTAATTGCTGCTGTAGTTTCATTGTAACCACCAGCCCCGAAGGGAAATTAAACTTTGCAGCTAATGGGGCTATATGATCCTTCAACCTTTGATGTATTGAATCCAGCGCGGTCCCTGGAATACTGAGCGGCTGCTCAGAGCATCATTTTTAAGCAGAAGCCGCCTCAAAGCTTATCTTCTTTTTTGGCCTGGGGAGGGGGTGGAGCTGGGAGATTCCTGCATTTTTACATTCCATAAGTTTCCCTAAGAGGCTTAGCAAGTCTCTAAGAATCAAATCATGAGACGGTTGAGCTTGAAGGAACCTCAGGGCGTAAACACCCACCCCCAGCCTCATCCTCTCTGATCCACACTCCGCACAGTAGCCAGACAAGCTCCTACAGGCCTGGTCTGACTATATCACATCCCAGCTTAAGAACCAGCAGTACAATCCCATTGCCCAGAACTTCACTACCTCAACGTGGAGCAGCAGCCCTCACCGCTGGGAGCTGGTTAGAGATGCAGACTCTTGGACCCCACCCAGCCCTGCTGATTCAGGAACCTGATTCCCGTGTACAGAAAAGTTTGAGAAGCACAGAACTCCAGGGTGAATTCTAAGCCAATTTTCATGGCGTACAGGCGATTTTGATCTGAAGCGGTAATGCGGTATGAAGAGTCCAGGGTCTGGACTTGGGCAGATTTTGGTAAATTCTGATTTGGCTACTCACCAGCTATGTGGTTCTGTTATTTTCTTCCCTGCTTTCAACCTCACAGGGTTGTTGTGAAAATCAAATAAATTTTTACGTGCAAAGGGCTTGGAAGATTGCATGGCACGTGGTAAACACACAACAAATAGCAATTCTCTTCAATTCCTACCCAAAGCCTGCATACCGACCCTTCATTCGTACTAAAGTGTAAATGACTGATACGGTCAAATGATAGCCAACATGTTAATGATTCTTACACAGGCCCATTTTGTGTAAGAATTTTCCATTTTTGGAAAGGGGTGGAGAGGGATTTGAGTGCAAGCCTGTCTGACTCTAGAGTCTAGGTGCTTAAATTCAACTAATGCATACTTGACTTAATTTTTTAACCAATTGCCTGGCAGGTAGATTTGCAGAGGGCAAAACAGAGGCCCAGAGAGAGAGAGTGGCATCTAAGATTCCCAGATCACGGACAGTAGGACTCTAGGTCTCCTAACTCCAAGTTATCCATTCAAACTGAATTTATTGAGCATATATGCTTCATCAGGCACCATTCTAGGCCTTGAGGATGTGACCGAGGCTAAGACAGGTTCAGTGCCAGCCTGCCAGACCTGAGAGTGGAGGCCAGGGCTCTCTCCTACACACTGCCAGGGTATCGGATCTTACTGCCACATGTTCGGGGGACTTGGAGAATTTTTCCACTCCTCCCACCTTCTCTGCTGCCAGCCCTGCTCCCACCAGCCCTCCCTCCTCTCTCCTTCCCCCTGCACACACCTTGGCCCAGTCCTAGCATACCACCTCTCCTGGGCTTGCATCCAAGCTGAGCAGGAGATGGGCCATATCTCATCCCGTCACGGACTTACAGGAAATTCCCATTTCTCCCCAGCTGGCTTTCTCCCCTTGTTATGTCTCTTGGGAGAGGGACCGTGGGTGGGCCCTCCATGGAGACCTCAGTGATGGAACTGGGGAGCTGATTTCTCCGGGGCTGGTGGCCCTGGTGTAGGGCCCTGGGAATGGGGATGCGATTAAGACAGAGAGCAGGCCAGCCAGAAATTCACACAGCACCAGCCAGGAGGCAAGACCACTGGGTTTGCCTTCCTGCTCTGTTGTGCTCTTTTTAATGACCTTGGGCAACTCCTGTAATCTCCTTGGACCTCTGTATCCTCACTTTGGAAATGACATTCACTTACTAAGCACATTGCATACGAGATGACTCCTAGGTCCCCATTTACAACAATTTCCCATGCTAAGGTATGTAAGCTTCTTTCATAGACATGTGCTTTGCAGATAGTATGTGCTGCAGAATCTCAAGTGAGGGAGCAACGCGGTGGGCTGCAAGGATTAGAGAAGTCTCCAGGAGGAGAGAGAATCTGAGCTTCTCCTCACCTCCCCTCACTCCTTCAGCTTCCGTTTGATAGCCTACAACATAGGCATTTTGTGCCGGACATTCTACACTCCATCACATCCTCTCCAGAGAGGAATCTCAGTGCCCTGGGAACAGGCACAGTCCCAGGTAAACCTCAGTCTGGCCATTTGTGAGGAGATGACCTTCTGGTGGTCAAGGTCCCTACACACATCTGCATCCTCACACCAACTGTATCAGTTTCTTCCTGCTGCTGTAACAAATTCCCACAAACTTAGTGGGTTAAAACAGCACACATTGATCATCTTATGGCTTTGGAGGTCAGAAGTCTCAAATCGAGGTGTCGGCAGGGCTGCGTTCCTTCTGCAGCCTGCTGCAGAGGAGATCTCGTCTCCTGGCTTTTTGCAGCTTCTCGAGGCCACTTGCGTTCCTTGGGTCACAGCTCTTCCTTTGCATCACTCCAACCTCTGCTTCTAGCATCACACCTTCCACTATTCACTCTGAGCCTCTTTGTCTTCCTCTTAGAAGGGAGATTACAGAATAATCTCCCCATCTCAAGATCCTTAACTTAATCACGTCTGCAAAGTCCCTTTGCCATGTGAGGTGATATAGTTACAGGCTCTGGGATTAGGATGTGAGCATCGCTACGGAGCCATTATTCAGCTACCACACCAACCTTTGCCAGTAGAACTTCTCATCATTTGGAAATGGAGACCCAGAGAGGGAAGTGACTGCCACGAGGTCAACCATTATAAATGACTAGACTGGCGTTTGCACCTGGGACCATCCCTGCTCTCGGGACACTGAGATGCCTCCCTGCAGAGGGTTTGATGGTGTGATGGGATAGGGAGCTGGAGAACATCATGGGTAAAGGCCGGATGGAGGACTCCAGGAAAGTAGGCTCCATTGTTTTTTTTTGCTTATGAACATTGTCTCAGTGCTTAGCACAGTGCCTGGTACCTAGTAGGTACTTAATAAATGTTTGGTGAATGAATCAACATAAAGAAGAGAGCATGAGGCGTTTCCCCAGAGGAAAGCAGTGATAGATAAAGTGGAGAATGTAACCACGGTGTGAGAGTGTGGGGAGCCTTAAATGCCAGAGCAAGGAGGTTAAAAGTCACTGTGAAGACAGCTGTGAGCCCCTGGCGATATCTCATATGCATGTGGCCTTTCAAGGAGATGAATCTGGCATTGTTATTCAAGGAAGACTAGAGGGGAGAGAAGTTGTGGTCTGGAAGAAGTTCAGGGGGCCACTAGAGCAATCCAGTATTCTGCTAAGCCTGCAAACTCTTGAAATAGCCAAGAAAATAAAAACAAGATGGGCTAGTATGAGATAAGCAATTGCACTGGAAAAAAAAAAAAGAGATATAACTTGATTACTGATTGGAATAATCATCGTTATAAAACATTGACTACCTACTATGTATCATAAACTAGAGTAGGCACTTTTTCAGACATAGTTTCATAACACTCACAAAAGCCTATGAAAAAATGCCCGTTTTGTGGATGATGCAACAGAAGCTCTGCGAGGTGAAGCGAGCCACCAATGTGGGTGCAACCAGGAGGTGGCAGTTCCAGTATTTGAGCTCTCGTCCCTCCATAGCCAACATGGCACTTGCCTCTGTGGCATCGTGTCTCCGGGGGATAGGTTGGAGGTGGTAGCGTAAGGATACACAACAGGCAAAATTATCCCACTCTGGTCATGTAGAAGATGCACAGCGAGCCTGAAATGATGACACCTGGGGTGGGCTTCTGGTTTGGGGCGGGATGAGGTGGGATGTTAGATATGGCCTCACTGGGAGTGAGGAGCCCAGGAAGGTCCAGCAGAGATGACCATTCTGAGTTGGGAATTTGGGTCTGGAACTTGGGAGAGGAGCTATGGATGGAGAAGCAAATCTGGGAGTTGTAGCAGACACCATTGGTGCCCCTACCCACTTCCCTGGGGCCTTACCTTTGCAGAGCTGGCTGGGCTGAGTTCCAACAGCCTAAGGGTGTTGCCGTTGGCTGGCATCTGCTCTGCTTGAATGCGTGCAAGCTAGAAGCGCCTGAGAATTAACACTCTCCAGAAGCAACCCTCAACCAATGATTGGAGGGAGCTGGTGAATAAATAGCCCCTGTCTCCTGGCTCCTAAGTGGGACAACTTGGAGGAGCATGTTCTGTACTCTGTCCCAGCATTTTCCAAGGGAGTTAAGATCTAGTTGCCCACAGTGGTATCTGGCTTAATTTTGTACCTTTAATTGGCTGTCATCCCTTCCCTGTTTCAGTTCTGCATGCTCCCTCCCACAGTTTCTCTGGACCCCCAAATAAACTACTTACACTCAAAACTTTGGCTCAGAGTCTCTGCTTATGGAGGAACTCAAGCTAGAATTCTCCCCATAGAACTGGACCATGAAGCTAGGGGCTGGAGGCGGGAGAGAAGCAAGTGGAGAAGTCAGAACCAAACCTTGAGGATGTGGGTACATTTAACACATGGAATTGAGAAGGGGGCTCAGAGATAAAGAGAAAACAGAAAAGGGCAAGATTCTGGGAGCCAGGAACGAGAGCAGCTTGGGCATATCGGTCAGTAGCGGCCAGGCCACCCAACAGGTTAAGGGTGAAAACTGGAATACGCTCTTAGATGTAGCAATTTTATCATTAATGATTATTTGTAGAGCAATTGTGGTAAGATGAGATCAGAACTAGATTTCCAGAAGTTGAAGGAGGTGGAACAAAATATAAGTGAGTAAGATTAATCTTCAATAAATAATTATTAAGCACATCTTATGTGTGGTGCACTTTCACTTTTCTATCACTGGGTCTTCAGTGCTTTTGCAGATATTAAGGCATGATACCCATTCTATGGATGAGAAAACTGGAGCTCACAGTGGTCAGGATGACAAGCTAGATCATTAGCAGTGGAAGAAAGGAGATTGAGGGAGAAGTGGGGTATAGAGTTACTACCTATTGAAAATCTACTCTGTATAAGCCCTGAAAATTACTAGCTGTGTAATCTAGTGCCTACTACTTAACTTCTGTGTGCCTCAGTTTCCTTAAGTGAAAAAATGGGGGTATTTATAGTATAACCACATGATGTTTCTATGAGGACTTAATTATTATACATAAAACATTTAACACAGTGCCTAGTAAATGGTGAGCATTTAATGTTAGTAATTATTATGTTCATTATTAATGTTAATATTATTATTACTACAGCTGCTGTGACCTATATAACCATCATTGTTAATTTCTATAGCAGCTAAATGTAGGCATCATCTCCAGTTTACAGATGAGATAAATGAACCTCAGAAACTTGCCCGAGGTCACAGAAGTAGAAGGAGTGGAGCGTGTATGTGAGTTCTTCTCTACCTGATTCCAAAGCCCATTTTCTTCCATTGCACCAGGCTTGGGCAGTTGTTTCCAAGTCAAAAGTGACTTACGATAGTTTGAGGGGATACAAGAAGGAAGAAATGGAAGACTGAAGAGAATAAGTTGACAGCAAGTGTGTCTACTGTTGTAGGTAGGAGAGTGTCATCAAAGGACCAGATTTACACATTTACCCTGGACCTTATCACACAGACAGGAAGGAAGAAAAGAGGAGAAGGTGGATTTTGCATTTTGGCAACAGTGAATTGTGAATGAGAATCTTCCTGTCCAGGGCTTTTTGCTGTCTTGAGAAAATCAGGTTTCCCGTTTTTAAACTCTGAGCACAGCAGGAAGGAAGGGTGGGCGGTTAAGGAGCAGTGAAATCTGTCTGGTCATTATGGGCAGCACGGCCAATAATGAAAGGAGAAAAAATCATGCAGGATCCCACAAGGACCAGGGGGAATGGCTCAACTTGCATTTGGGATGGGTTAGCTGTGTCCTGGTCGGGAGTCACAAGTCTTACTAGCTCAAAGATGAAGGAAGACCACCAAAGACAGTGTAGCATGGTAGAAACATCAAGGACTTGAGTCAGACAATCTGGGTTTGAAGCCAGATTCTGTCAATTCCTGGCTATGTGACCTGTGCCCAGTCAATTCCCTTCTCTGAGCTTTAGATTCCTCCTCTATAAGATGAGATTAATAATACCTTTCTCACAGGCTGGTTGGGCAAATTAAATGAGATCATGTTTATAAGTGTGCTTGACACGTAGAAAATACCAATAGTAGATATTAAAAATGACATAGCTGTGACTTAAAATTTCCCCAATTCCTAATGCAAGCTAAATTTATGTCTCCCTCTGCCCCTTGCTTTCCCCGATGGGGAAATTGGCAGAGCTGGTCTTGTTTTCTCCATATCTGCCTTTCATGGACCTAGGCTTGAACTAAGCCTGGCTTGAGCCTTGGAAAAACTGGATCCCAAGGAAGACAGGTTGTCGATGGTTGAACTTTCCTCAAAAGGTAATCTGGTGTCCCAGACTCTTTGGGGACAGGGGTGTCTCAGAGGAAGCCCAAGCCAAGCAATTTGTGGGGAATTATTACCTTAGATGGAGCCCCATGGAGGAGCCCGGGCTATGAGGTTATTGGTGTGGCTCTGTGGGTGGTTGAGGCCTCTGTACATGTCATTCCACCAAAGGGAGAAATTATGACCCTCTGGGGAGAAAATTACACATTAAGATCTCATGTTCTTTTTCTTTTAGAATTAATTGAACCACCACTCACTGCGTGCCGACCACAAGCCAGTAAGCTACGCAAGGAGCATGACCCAGTGAGCATGCCACCGAGGAGCTGTCCGTGGTGCTGAAATGTTTGCCTTAGCACTCATGCTTTGTAGAGGGGAACCCGTCTGTTCTCTGGTCCATGGCCTCCACCTCTGAGAAATCCTCCTGATTTCCTCTCCATGATACAATCTGCAGATTATGACACAAGACCTATATGTTCAATAATAACCTTCAACCATCCAACAGCACTGAGCCTTGTCTAGTCTCATCTACCAACAACTCTTGTCATTCGCTCTGGCTGGAAAATTAATGGGCGTCTGAATCTCTGACTTGGTTCCCTACTTTTTGTTCCAAACCTCACAGGAGTTCCAGCTATGTTCCACCAGCACAAGGCAAGCCATCTTTAAACAGTGCTGTGTTCAGCACAAAAGAGAGGCGTAGGGTAGCAGAAAGACCTGGATTGAATCATGGCTTCAATATTGACCAGATATGTGTTTTGTACATGTTGTTTAATCTCTCTGAGCCTCAGTCTCCCCATCTGTACAATGGGGGAGGGCAGTTGACAAGATAAGCAAGATGACTATGTACAGGACATTTAGGGGGACCAGATCCTACTAGGGCTCCATAAACAAGAACAACTATGTCAATAAAAGGGAATTTTCAAGCCAAAAGTTTCTCTTTCACTGCTCTTCCTCAAAAACTCTCAGCAATGTCTCCCCCTGATTCACTTGTAGCTTTGGGTAAAACAATTAGCCTCTCTGTGTCCCTGTTCTCTCTTCTGAAAATTGGAGGTGATAGTGGTAGTTTTGGTGGTGAAGGTCCCTTCCCTTCATAATCTGTGGGATTGTGTGGAGGGTGACATTTGTTGGAAAGAATGGAAGTGATACGTAAACTGTGAAGTGCTGAGTTTCACTGGGAGCTTGTCGTGTTTCATCCTTCATGGGCCAGCAAAGGTTTATTTTCTTCATGAATATTTCTCATCACCTTCTGGCAAGCCTTGAGTGCCACCTTCAACCCCAATAAACTCTTCCTCTGTGCTCACTGTACGTCTATTTCTGCAATTATTACTCTATAATTTGTCTTGTCACTGAATGTCCCCCTACAAACTAGACTGTGTAATTCTTGAGGGTGGGATCCGTATCTTAGCCATCTCAAGATTCCCAAGGCACATGTTCACTCCATATTTATTTAGTCAAGTAATGTGCTCATTTATTTATTTATTTATATTTAAAGAAATATTTAGTCAAATAAATATGAATCGAAATTGAATAAACATGGTGGATTGAATGCCGGATGAGCAGTCAGGGTGACTTGGATCTGCTCTGATTCTGTTGTCATTTTGCCACATGGCCCTGGGAAACTCTTCCTCTCTCTGAGGGCTCAGTTTTGCTATCTGAAAGATGATGGGGTTGGCTTAGATGAGTTTTAAGGGTATTTCTAACTTTTAAAATTCAACACACATTCAATGAGTCTTTATTAAGCACCTATTGTGTGCTAAGCAGTGGGAGGCCTGGTGAAGAACAAAACATGCCCTTGACCTCAAAGAGTTCTTATTCCAGTGGGGCAGAGAGGAAAATGATCAGACAAGGAAATTATCAGATATTACAGTATTGTAATATCACATGAATCTGGTAAACTCTGTAATTGGTATCAGCACAAGTGGCTACGGCAGCCCAGAGAAGAGGTAGTATACAGCCCGAGGAGGTGAAGGATAGGAAGGCTTCCTGGAAGAGGTGCTCTCTAAGATGATGCCTAAGAAAGGAATCAGAGTTGGCCCCTACAGACATTTAGAGGGAAGTTTGAGGAGAAGTTCTGAGTGGAAAAAGAAGCACTTGCAGAGGACTGAGTATGTAAAAGGCAATGCATATTTGTGAGGCCACAAGTTGAAGCATGGAGTGAGTGTGTGTGAGGGGAGAGTGTAGATGGCAAAAAGCCAGGCTAAAACTGTAAGCAATGGCCAGAGGTCAACATTAAAGTGTTTGACCTTTATCCTGAGGGAAGCACAGAGGGGTTTTAGTTAGGAGAATGACTGGGTCAGATGCATTGTAGAAAGCGCCCCTGGTTGCAGTGTGGGTATTGCATTGGGAGGGAGTGAGGCTAGATTCAGGGGCCAGTAGGGTGAATGTTGTAAGAATCCAGGCACCTGGGGTTCGTGGCTAGAACTGGGGCAGTGACAGTAGGATGGAGCGGAGTGAATAAAGTTGAGACACAATTTACAAGGTCCTGTCTACTGACCGGATGTAGATGGCAAAGGAAGAGGAATCGAGTTTTCTAGGCTGGGAACCTGGGTGTCTGGAGGGCCTTTTATTGAGCAGAGAGCACAGGAATGGAAACAGGTGGGGCTGGGGCGGTGTGATGCTGTCCATTTTGGGCATTTTGACTTGTGCGGCCATGGGGAATCCAGATGAAGATACAAAAGTCCAGAGCTCAGCAAACAGGTCTTGATGGAGGATAAAGATAGAGTTAAGATGCAAATGGCTCTGACGTCCTCTCCTTCCACTCCATCCCCCAAAGGATCTTTTCCTTCTCTGAACTCTTTGAGCTTGTTGGTGCCACACAATTAGGCACTTAATTGCTTTCTAATTGATATGTGCCTTAGCCTGTCTCACCAGATAAATTTGCAAGCTCCTTGAGGGCAGAGAGCTCCTTACAACGCCCTCCCAAGCCTCTCCCTGGGTACCACGTGAAATTTGTCAGATATTTGAATGGGGGAGAGGAGCATGGTTAGGTTGTCGGTCATTGATGGTCACTCTAAACCTCAGTTTTTCCATCTGTAGACTGGGAATCACCAGGCTTCCTTCAATCCTTCTGTGATCTCTTAAGGTTTTTAGTTTTGATCATCTCTCAAAATGGTGGAGAGGGAGCCGGGGAAGGGGGAGAAAGCAGCTCATTAGATTTCTAAAATGTGTTCTCCTGGTCTGGTCCAGCGTCAGAATGTTTAAGCAGGAAATTGAAATTAAAAAAAAAAAAAAAGGAGAGAAGAGAATTGCAGGCTCTCAGAAAAACAAACAAGTCTAGCGGAATGCTTTGGCGATTATACAGACAAACAAATCACTTTCCCCAAGTGCTTCTTGGGGGAATTACGGCTCCTGGAAATGAAACACAAACAGATTATTAAAAAAGAGCTCCCCGTTGGGAGAGAAACAGTATTTACAAGAGAAGATGTGCCTAGCCGGACCTCTAATTGCCGTTCATTATCTCATATTGATTTAATTAGCTGCTGCACTCAGGTCTGAATTGCCTGCTGCCCGCAGCAGGGGACCGGCAGAGAGAGGGGGTTCAGATTGACCCAGCAGGCTCCCACCATCTCTCACCCTCCTCCTCCTCTTCCCCTGAAACATGGGGGTCAGCTAGCGGGGTGTCATGGTGGTGGCAAAGTGGTGGCCGGTGGCTGGAGGCAGTCAGCCACGGCCGAGGCCTTGCAGGCTGCTCTTTCCCTCATGCATCTCAACCGGGGTGGCTGTGAGGAGCTAATTAGCTGCAGTAATTAGAGAGAGTGTCTTCATAATGTGGAATTAGAGTGGCTTGGTGAAAGCACGGGAGATATATGGCCCAGGCTGGCGGGGATAACAGGGGAGAAGCAGGCAGGGGAACGATGTGGTGGCCTCCCAGAGTGTCTTCTGGCCCCTGGAGGGTGACGTTTTTACCTTCTTTTCCAGGGTGGCCCCTCCTATGTCAGGCTATTCAGCCATTCGTGCCCTCTCCAGCCCTCTGTGACCCAGAGACTCCAGCTGAGCAGAGATTTCCAGATGAAGAAGGAGGGCTATTAGTGTTTCTCTCTAGTGGGCGTCTGGGACCAATTGTTTTGAAGATTTGGGGTTTATAATTGCAAGTGATTAATGGAGGAGTTGGCAATCAGGCTTAAAAGGTTGCTAATTGCTCTTTTAACATAATTGTGTCCGAGTGAGAATAGCGTGTGCGCCAGTGTGGGCTTGCATGTGGAATGCACCGGCCAGGGCATTAAATGATGTCAGCGCCTTTTCTCCCTCCATCCATCCATTCAACAAATCTTGATTGACAGTCCATGGAGCTCCTGGCCCAGGACTGGGAGTGCTGGGAGCAGGAGACAGCTCTGCCTGAATCGGCCCCTGCCCTCCAGGTGCTTACTGTCAGGTGGGCTTGGGAACACTGAGGTGTGGGGCTCCCTTATCCAGTCTACTTATGCCAAGGCAACTCAACCAACCCATACTTGTTGGAGAACTCCTAGGAGCTCAGCGTATTGTCCAGAGAGAGGAGGCCATGAATTCGGTCAGACCACACTCACTTGGAAGCACTAAATAGGACAACTGTATGTAAATGCAGCACAGTCAGGAAGGAGAAGGAAAGGGAACAGGGTCTCGGACAGGCTTAAAAAAATTCCAAATCAATAAATTAAATTCCTGCACTGCTAGGAGAAACCATCAGGTCTCCTCATCCAGAGCCTAACAACTTTCTATTTATGCACAATTATACCAAGGCTGGTAATCTCATTTTCCTTGTTACAACAGGTAAAAAGCAGTGACGTAGATACAGATCACATCTTATAAGATAGGCCCCATCTGACAGAAAAGGAAATTGAGGCTTATGGAAGTGGGGGCATAATCTGTAAATTAGGTTTCAGTCTCCTAATCTCATATTCTTTGCATAGGCTCATGGCAGATCCCCAAAGGTCAGATATGAAGATCTCTTAGAGTATATTGTATGAAGGAGTGGCAAATAGGTTTCATCTTGCTCAGCCATTAGTAATTGCTGCTTGGATTGTTGCCTTGGGAAAGCATTAAAGGTATATCTGGTCACAGTGGGTAAAAAATATCAGCGATCCATTAGTAATGTCTGCTTTGACTCAGGGAGGGAGTGCAATGGTATGGATGCCACAGATTTGCCACCCTTGATAAAATTTGATCTCCTTACCTTTCAGGCATGGAATCAGAGGCTCAAAGAATGGGAGTGACTTGCCCAGGGTCCTTGGAAATCACTTGAGCAAGGATTTATTCATCCACTGCCTTAGGTCCAGTACTGCAAGGAAAATAGGAACCATGGGGGCCAGCCTGGTGGCATAGTGGTTAAGTTAGCACACTCTGCTTCAGCAGACTGGGGTTTGTGGGTTCGGATCCTGGGGGCAGACCTACGCACGCTCATCAAGCCATGCTGTGGCAGCGTCCCACATACATAATAGAGGAAGACTGGCACAGATGTTAGCTCAGGGACAATCTTCCTCAAGGAAAAAGAGGAAGATTGGCACAGATGTTAGCTCAGGGACAATCTTCCTCAAGGAAAAAGAGGAAGATTGGCAACAGATGTTAGCTTAGGGCCATCTTCCTTACCAATAATAATAATAATAATGAAAAATAGGAACCACGGCTTAGGTTCTTGAGGAGCTTACATATTATTGAGAGGGACAAGACATAGATAAATGGTGTGTGCAGAGAGAGTCCAGAGAAATAGTGAGGGGAGAGCACCACAGAGGAGGAGGATCTAAAGGACTGAACTAACTCAGGCAGCTGAAAAGATGGAGGGAGGATAGGTCTGGTGGGGGCACAGCAAGAACAAAAGCAAAGAGTTGGAGAGAAGATACACGCATGAGACACGTACACGAGAGTTAGGGAAGAGGCTGGCTTGCCTGGAGTGGAGGCTGTGAGTCAGGAAGTGGTGGGAGATAAAGCTAAGAATCCCGTAAATAAAGAGGAGCTTTCATAACTTCTGGTCCCATTTAGTGCCTTGTACACAGTAGGCGCTCAATAGATGTCAAGTCCATCTCCAGTCCTCCTTTTAATGTCATTAATTCACTCAGCAAACATTCATTGGGTGCTTAGCACGTACCAGATAGAGGCTGAATGCTGGGGATATGTTGACAATCGGAAAGACACGGCAGCGCTTCTCGTGGTGTGTACCATCTGGCAGGAGAGGCCATGTGGGCAGAGAAAGGAGCTCTGGGCTGGTGCAGCCACGAATTTGCATTATTCTTCTGAGAAAATCACTGGCCATGTCTGGGTCTGTTTCCTCCTCTATAAAGCGGATGAGTAAACATGAAAAGCCACAAATTGAGTCTTGTCATTATCCATCTTAGAGCCCTCCAAGGATTTCCCCCCACACTTAGGAGCCAACCATTCAAAGGCTCACCCTGGAATTCCTGCTCGATCCAGCCCTGCCCACAGTCGCCCCTCACCTCCCACCACCGCCCGCCCCGATCACTCAGCTCCAGGCTTCCTTCTGCTCCCTTAAGCTCCGAGCTCATTCCCACTTTAGTCTCCACAAACGCCTCCTCCACCTTCCACCTGGCTGGCTTCTTCTCACCTTTGGGCCTCACTGTGAGCGCCACCTCTTCCGAGAAGCCCTCCCTGACTCCTCCACCTCTGCAGGAGCCCTCTGCTCTCTGTCGCAGCCCTCTTTGCTCCATGCAGCCCCTACCATACTCCGTTAAGTGTCTGTTTACTGGTTGGTTACCTTGTTTGTCTCTGTCTTCCTCTGCTAGTTTGAGGGCAGGGATCCTGTCTGCCCTTTCCCCATTTGTTCCCATTGCCAAGCCTGACTCTCAGTTATAAACATGTGTAGAATAAATGAATGAACCACAGTATGGCCTTGGTGGGTTAAAGCTGTTGGAAGGCTGATTGGCTGGACTTGCTCAGAATCAGTGGTCAAGATCTCCTTATTGGGATTCCAGGAAAGCTGGATTCATATTCTAACACTCACGAGCTGTGTGACCTTGAGCAAATTCCTTCACCTCTCTGGTCCTCAGTGTCATCATCTGTCAAATGGCAGTCATCATCGTACCCACTGCAGAGTGTTGTCTTAGCGATGAAATGAGATATAAAAGCACCGAATTCAAAGTCTGATGCTCCGTGTTTTCGAATAGCAGAATGGGCTGCCTTGGGTAGTAGGAAGGAATGGGAAGGGTGGGCATGGTAGAGGGTAGAAGAGCCTCGACTGTTGAACTGGGGGCAGGAGATCAGACAGGACCATCAGGCGCCATGCTGCCCTGCAGAGCAGAGACTCTCCTCGTCCCGGGCTGTAACGAAATCAGCCCCACGGAGCTCTGATTTAATTAGCTCAATGAAATTGCCCTATCGATCCCTCATTTCAAGTCTGCCGACTGGGGGAAGTGCGGTCTGCCCATCACCCTCTCACTTATCGAAAGGAAAAGCGGACATCGACTTGTTTATTCAAGCCTAGCTGGGGAGCCCCCCGGAGCACCCCCTCCCCACCCTCCTCACACAGATATTTGAGTTGGGGTAAATCTCTCTCTTCTTCATACTGATCAGCGAGCCCTTCACCCGCCTCCCTGGGCTGCCAAGGCCTTCTCCCCATCGCCTCTTTTCCAATTGAATTAGCTTTAATATTTTTTGATGGAAAAAGTGTTTGCTTTATCTCTGGTGCTAAATGTCCTAATTGTTTCCTTCATCTTGTGAATACCTCATTAATTTAGTGGGTGCCCCCCTCTTCCAGAGCAGCCTTTGGGTTTTTTTTTTTTTCCTGCAGCTGATGATGCTGGGCCTGGAGGGGACCCAGCCAACTTGGGGCTCTTCTCTCTCTCATCCTCTACCTGCTTATCTGCTTGTCTCCATCCCTTCCCTTCTGGTCCCTTCCCTTCCCCTCCCCTCTCCTCCTCTCCTCTCTCTCTCCCTCCCTCGCTTCTTGCATCTTCTCACTCAGCCTCTCCTCTCTTCCTGGAAGGAGAGTTCAGGCTAGCTTACACATGAGATCCTGGCGGGAAAAGGGCGTATGCTATTACAACTCAGAGGGGCCAGCTGGGGTCTAGGCACTCTCTGACTGTCCCCGCAATTGTCTGCCTGCAACTCCTTGTTTCCTTCATGTTGGAGCCACAGCAGCCACTAATCCAGGATTTCCCCAGATGTGTGATGCTCAACGCAAGTCCCAAGGATCCCTGCTCAGGGGATGGGAAGAGAGGGCCCTGGGGTCGAATAAGGTGGGAAATGCTGCACATTATGTAGGGGACTCTTGGAGAATCACAGAACACATTGGGAAATTAAAAGCTCTGAGAAGGCCTGTGGTAATGAAGCCCGCTGTATTTTGTTTCATCCAAAGATTTCTGAATGTAGCCACTTTGCTAAGTGCTTCAAGCAACTAACTCCCCTGGGAAGTATTAGCCTCATCTAGCAGGGCCCTCTCCCCAGTCCCCCTTCTTTGCCAATCAAAACTCTACTTGTTTTTTTCTATTTGTTTAAGATCTTGTCTATGTTCTGTCTTCTCAGATGCACCAACTTCTCAAGGACGAACTAATTATCCCTCATCTGTGCCCAGAGGAGATGAGTCTGAGTCTCTGTTAGAGAATCGTCACAGTCATCTGTTCTTCAGAGTTCGTCTCTGGTTGTGCATCCCTTCAGGGCAGGCACCAAGGGGGAGTAGACTGCTCGGCAGTCAGACTCAAGTTCAAATTCTGGCTTGGTGGCTGAGCCTCCCTGGGCCCGTTGTTAAAGCTCTCGAGACTCAGTTGGCTCACTTGTTAAATAGGATCACGACACGGATACCACCGGTACCACTGGATCATACAAGAATTCATCAAGATAATGTAAATGAAATGTGGGACTCCTGGGGGGTGCACAGTACATTCTGGGGGGGGGGTGTTTGTTTATTGAGGTAAATTCCAGATAACATAAAATTAACCATTTTAAAGTGTATGATTTGGTGGCATTGGCACCTTCACAATGTTGTGCAACCACCACCTCCGTCTACTTCCGAGACATTTTCATCGCCCCAAAAGGAAAGCCCATACACGCCAGCAGTCGCTCCCCGTTCCCCCACCCCCAGCCCCTGGCAACCACCAATCTGCTTACTGTCTCTATGGATTTACCTCTTCTGGACATTTCGTATGTGTGCAATCATACAATACGTGGCCTTTTGTGTCTGGCTTCTTTCACTGAGCACAATGTTTTTGGGGTTCATCCACGTTGTAGCGTCTGTCAGTGCTTCACTCCTTGTTGTGCCTGAATCCTATTCCGTGGTGAGGCTATGCCATATTTGTTCATCCATTCATCACTCAGTAATTCTCTAAGAGAATTATTGAAGGCACTCTCTTCTCTCCTTTGGGCAAAGAGTAAAGCTTTACTCAAATTGATTTGTGGGAACCACATTGGAATTTGAATTAAAATTTAATATGAGATGGTGGGGTGTGGTGGGGAGAGCTCTGGACTGGAAGTCGGGAGGCCTGGACTCTGTTTTAACTTTGCTGTGTGACCTTGGGAATCTCCCTTCCTGTCTCTGGGCCTCAGTCTTCCCGTCTATAAAATGGAGCTTGGTCAAGATGATTTCCTGGTTACTTCCTGCTCCAACATTCCACAGTTCTGGATGTCTCTGGACTTTCCAACGGGGTCACCATATCTGGAGGAAACTCTTAGGGCTGTCAGAAGCCTGTTTGGTCAATTCTCCATTCACAGATCAGGCCTGGGGGTGATACAGGCAGAAGGGCCTCAGCGTTTCCATCTGTAAGACCAGCAGGGATGTGTTGGATGAGGCACCAGTGTTATGCTCCTGTGACATGACAGACTAAGTGCAATGGAGCCTGCATTTCTGCAGCTTCTTCTCACCAGAGTGCTGACCGGGCTGGGATTAGTCACACTTGACTTGAAAAACCAACACTCACGAATCGGATCCATCTGCCAGCAGCCCAGTCAACTGCTCTCCAGATAAATGGTTCCACTGGCTCCCTAGTGACATCCACGAGCACCAGGATTTGGATTTTCTCTTGGTTGGCTCCTCATCAAGACATTTGTGACAACATGGATGGACATTGAGGGTATTATGCAAAGTGAAATAAGTCAGAGGGAGAAGGTCAAATACCGTATGATTTCCTCCATTAAGCAGTAGATAATAACAACAACAAACAAGCACCTAGAGACAGAGATTGGATTGGTGGTTACCAGAGGGGAAGGGGGGAGGGAGGAGGGCAAAAGGGATAATTCGGCACATGTGTGTGGTGATGGGTTGTGATTACTATTTGGGTGGTGAACGTGATGTAATCTATGCAGAAATAGAAGTATAATGATGTACACCTGAAATTTATACAATGTTATAAACCCATGTTACTGCAATAAACAAAAAATTAAAGAAAAAAGACATATTTTGACGAACTAAGAATATCCACATTTATTTCTGTTAAAATGGAGCAGTTGGTGAACAGGGTCTAATGAGAAATTAGTGAGCCTTCTAGCACGGCCGTCCCACTGCCGACATCAGGACTGTGATCGTGGGAACCACCTGTGAACAGCGGTGGAGAGAAGCGGAATGTCCTTGGTGTTGAGGGGAATCCACTACACTCGCTCTCTGAGTTCAGGGATCTGGTCGAGGGATGGAGACGCCACAGCCAAGCCTCAGAGGAAGGGTCTACTTGCCAACCATTATCTGTGGGCAAACAGGAAAGCACACATCCCTTGGGTGCTACGAGGCCACCAGCTGCCACCTTGGGCAAGTTATAAAAGGTGGCGTTAGGCATTAAACTATATGCTCCAGGTGAGAAAGAACCATGTCGTGTGACTCATTTTGCTCGCTGTTACCCCTCCAAGGCTGGCAGAGGGCTTTGCCCATAGTGGGTGCCCAGAAATGTCTGTAACTTGCCCTACAGCTGTGGAGCTGGAATGTGGTAAATGTGGGATTTGAGCCCAGGCAACTTTACAGCAGAACATCTGGGCTTCCTGTCTGATACGATCTTCCTTGTCCCACATGTGTTACATGGTGTTGTCATTGTCCATCTGTTTTGGCCATCTCCTCTACTGGACCACGAGCTGCTTAAGGAGGAGCGCTGTCTTTAGCTTCATAGCTCTACTCCCCAGCACAGTAAGGGAGCTATAGTAGGTGCTCAATAAGCACTCATCATGTTAAGCTGGATGAGATCTCAGCAAGCCAGGGCAATCTTTCTGAAGCAGGAGGGATTAGAGTTTTGTATAAGAGTATTTTGTACAGTAGAGTATTGTATATCCCAGCACCCAGCCCACAGCCTGGTGTATAGTGGGAGCTTGATATTTGTGGGCTGAACAGAAATGTCCATATCAGCCCCATTTGACCCAGGAGAAGGAACCACATTGCAGCAGGAACATTTAAGAGTGTTGTCATTCGAGATACATTCCCCGAGGGTCAATCATAGTTAGGACATGCTCTCAGTACCCTGCTTTTCAGGTAAGCGGACTGAAGCTCAGAGAGTTGTCTTAGATTGGGCTCCCAGGAGACAGATTCTGAGATGGAAATTTGTGTACGGAAGGTTTACTGGGGAGTGTTCTCAGGAGGTATACCTGGAAGGAGGGAAGGAGGAAGGGAGGGAGGGAGGGAAGAAGGAAGGAAGGAAGGAAGGAAGGAAGGAAGGAAGGAAGGAAGGTAGGAAGGAAGGAAGGAAGGAAGGAAGGGAGGGAGGGAGGGAAGGAGGGAGGGAGACAGGACTGGTAGAGGGAGACATTGGTCCACCATGCAGTTGCTCCTAAGGCCTCGGCTGACTGCACAGGGAGCTCTGGAGGGGGCATAAACCTTTAGAGTTGCCCCAAGTTGAGGTATGAGGCTAGAACTTCGTATACCCACATCAGCCAGTCACTGGGAACAGAGGGAGGCAGCTATGAACCGTCATCAGCTGGCGGTGTGTGGATGCATCAGCCCTGAAGAGGGTGTCTGTGCAGGTGGATCACTACGCTAACTCCAAGGAGAGTGACTCACTCTGTCCCCACCTTCTAAGAGGCAGACCTGGGACTTGAACCCTGGGTTTCTGAAGCCTGTGTATCCTTCTCCTCCATCAATGAACTCACAGTGCAGTAACTGTACAAAGCACACCTATCTCTATCGCACAGAAGAGCACAAACCATTGCTCCGGGAGGTGAGAGGAGAGGGAAGTGGCTGGCGGGTGTCTGCTCTGAGCAATGACCACTAGCACTAAAAGACAAAGGCAAGTAAATGCCGACCTGCGATCAGAGTAAGTGGGATGATCTCCATTCCATAGGGGGGCTAGAACTCAGATGTCCAAGACTCCTATCACCGTGCTTGCTCCGTTATGTCACACCTTATAGGAAGGGAAGGGAACTAACCATTATTGTAGACCTGTTGTGTGCCAGGCACACTGTACCAGGTGCTGCTGCCTTTGTCTGCTCCTCCTCCTCCTCTTCCCCTTCCTCTCCCCTCCTCCTTCTTCTTTGGTATGGCTTTTCTCATTTAATCCTCACCACAACCCCAGGAGGTAGCAATTATGTATGCCCAATGTACAGACGGGGAAACCGAGTCTCTGAGAGTTGAGTGGCTTGTCCCAGGTCACACTGGTGGTGAGCGGAGAATGAGGAAGGAAGGAAGACCTCAAACCTTCTCCACCCACAGGTTCAAAATTAAGAGTTGGCCTTGAAGCTCTAAGTTAAACTGCCAATAAACTAAAAAGTCCTGTGGATTTTCAGATAACCATGATTCAGCCCTGGGGGAAGCCATAAAAATCTTGTGATCACAAACTGGATTTCTGTGGGCATAGTCATTGATCGCCAGACCCAAATCCAACTGACGATGATCAGGCCCTATTGACGGGGTGGCGGTGGGTGGGATATTCTGAGACCTCCTCGCAGTGGGGTTGCAGAGCATCATCGTTAGAGGTGTTCCAAAGCTTGACACATCTTTCTTTGTGACCAAGATTTGTTTTATTCTGTTTTCATCTCCTTCCCCAAGCATTGGGAATTTTTAGCCAATGGGCAGGGCAGGGGAATCAGTGGATGGAAAATTACTAAGAGGAACTTGATTAGATATCAAGGGTAGGGGGATTCTTGCTATGCTGACTTTTCAGATGTTTTTGCTAAACCTGGGCTTGGAAGGCCATGCATAGTGAGCCAAAGTTGACGGCTAGTTGAGAACAGGGCTCAGAGGAGGCTGACTAAAGCTTGGTCAGGAGAGAGTCCTTATCAGAAAGAGGTCTGAATTTTTAGGTAAGTAAACTGAGGCTCAGAGAACATCTCAGGCTAGAAAGTGGTAGAACAGGTTCAAACCAGGTCTGTGACATTTTCCCTGTGGTCCTTTCATGATCCTTGAAGCCTCTATGCAGAGAGGAGAGAAATCCTGGAAGACTGCTGAGAGGTGGTGACTTTCCACCTAGACCTGAACTCACGACGGGTATCCTTGTGTCTTCACCTGGGGACTCTCCCCAGCTTCACTTTTATCCTTTTATTCCATCATTATTCCTTAGGCAGGGTGCTAGAACCTGATGATACAGAAGAATATTAGACAAACAGGGGCAAAGAGATGAATAAACAACTAAACACACCAATACATGTGTAGGTGGTAGGAACTAGGAAGGATGAGAACAGATTGCTACAGGAAAAAGAAAAACTGGGTTGGGAGGGGGCATTTATTCTAAGAATTCTCGTGTAGATGATTTCTCTCTCAGACCCTCCTGGAAAAAGTGCTGATTTGTAGAATATTCTTAAGAGAGAATTGAAGGCACAATTTCTTTATCAAAAGTGAGCTGTCACATCTTCTGATTAGATATTGGTGTGTAGTTTCTGGCTGTACTCTTGACAATAATCACTACCAAATTCTATTATTTGCTATGTGCCAAGAACCTGGCTGTATTCATTCCTGAGTCTTTACAGCCACCCTCTAAGGCAGGTATGACTGTTGACTCCAGTGTATAGATGCAGAAACTAAGGCTCAGAGCTGTGATTGAAGCCCAGATCTGAGTGCAGAGTCCATTCTCTGGTCTGCTATGCTCACTATCGCCCAGTGCAGAGGGCCAATGACTTCTCTCTCTTCCAGCAGGAGGTGGCTGGTGATGGACCCGGATGGTGTGTGTGTCAGTGGGGTGGTGGGGGTCGTGACGGTAGCAGATCACCAGACACACAGCCCTCAGTGCCCCAGGAAAACTCGTAAGTGCTTTCTGCATGCCCATCCTAGTCAGGCAATAATTTAGGAGGGTGTGTCTTTGAAGAAGACAGACTTGACTTCCACTGGCTCCAAGATTTCATTGGGGAATCATCCATTCCAGGTCTGCAAGCCACTTACTAGCTCAGGAGAAGGGACTACTTGTGTATCTCATGCAAGTTTCCCTTATTAATCCATCCAGGCCCTAAACATCCAAGACTTTTAGGAAAGGGAGGCTGAATTGTGTAGTGGTTATAATCTGGGACCCGTGAGTCAACAGACCCGGGTATGTTCCCTCTTCTGGCTGTCCTGGCTATGTGACTCTGGCGGTCTCCCCACCCGGCACTCCAGTTCCCTTCTGTGTTAAATGGGGTCAATACTTCTTAATGAACACTAAATGGAGCAGCACAAACACAGCACCAAGGATGCACTCCATTCGTACCCTCCTTTCTTCCTCCACCAGCACTGCAGTGAGGCAAACGGGGTTCTTCTAATTTGTGTTTTGTGAGTGGGGGATATGTGGCTACAAAAGCAAAACCACATTCGCCAGCTTCTAACACAGGCCCTTTCCTTGCCCTCGAGAGAGGCTGTGTGATTACATGCCCATGTTTGGTTGATTTAAGAACTCAGCGTGTCTGTCACCTCCAAGGCACCACGTATTCTGGAAAATTCCTCCCAGTCCAGCCATTAATCACCAGTGTAATTAAGTAACACAGTAACCTTTAACTAGGGTATTGATTTGTGGGTTTAATTGTTTACTCTTGGGCTCTCCCTCTAGCCTGTGAGCTTCATGAGGGCAAGGACTATGTCTATTTTTATTCACAGCTGCGTCCCTATTGCCTGTCCCAGTGCTTGGCACAGAAGATTCTCCATAAATGTTGGTTGAATGAATAAATGAGGGATACAGGGGTTCATGGCCACATTTCTCCCAGTATTTTGCTAAGTGTGAGAGACGGGTTGGCATTTAGCAAGGAAACTGTCATAATAATGATTCTTTGCATCTGATCTGTGCTTCATAGCTTAGAGAGCAATTAATGTTGATGATGATGGTGGTGATCATGATAAAGATGATGGTGGAAACAACATGTGTCGGAGAGGATGTGGAGAGAAGGGAACTCTCATACACTGCTGGTGGGAGTGCAAACTGGTACAACCACTATGGAAAACAGTATGGAGATTCCTCAAAAAATCAAGGATAGAACTACCATATGATCCAGCTATTCCACTGTTGGGTATTTATCCAAAGAACTTGAAAACACCAATTTGTAAAGGTACATGCACCCCTGTGTTCATTGCAGCGTTATTCACAATAGCCAAGACTAGGAAGCAACCTAAGTGCCCATCAAGGGACGAATGGATAAAGAAGATGTGGTATATATACACAGTGGAATACTGCTCAGCCATAAGAAACGATGAAATCCAGCCATTTGTGACAACATGGATGGACATTGAGGGTATAATGCAAAGTGAAATAAGTCAGAGGGAGAAGGTCAAATACCGTATGACTTCCTTCATTAAGTAGTAGATAATAACAACAATAAACAAACACATAGGGACAGAGATTGGATTGGTGGTTACCAGAGGGGAAGGGGGGAGGGAGGAGGGAGGAGGGTGAAAGGGATAATTCGGTACATTTGTGTGGTGATGGGTTGTAATTAGTATTTTGGTGGTGAACATGATGTAATCTATGCAGAAATAGAAGTACAATGATGTACACCTGAAATTTTTACAATGTCATAAACCAATGTCACTGCAATAAACAAAAAATTTTAAAAAAAGAAAAAAAAAGCTTTTCATAGATGGGGTTAGTTCCTTAGCTTCTCATAAATGGAATTACTGGGTCAAAGACTGAATATATTCAAGCCCTTATGATGTAATCTTAAACTGCTTTCTAAAATGATTCAACAAATTGCATTTCTATTTGCAATAAATGAGATTGCCTGTTTCACAGCATCCTCATCATTATTGACGATTATACTTTAAAAAAAAAAGATGATGGTGATGATGGCGGTGATGGTGATGATGGTGATGATGATGGTGATGATGATGATGATGATGGTGGCGATGATGATGATGATGATGATGACGATGACGATGATACAATTTCTTGAGATTTTATTATCTTTCAGGTAGATTACATGCATTAACTCACAAGATTCTCACAATAACTCTACATAAATTATTTCCATTACTTTATATATGAAGGAAGGAAGCTCAAAGTATTTGCCTAAAGTCATCCAGGAGGTAAGGGGAAGAGTTGAGACTTGAACTCAGGTCTCTCCTACTTTGCTCTCACCTATGAAATTCTAATGCTATTTTGTGGCCATGATCTCAACTAATCTCTTCAGTGTAATAAGGCAGTCATCACTATCAATTCAGATGACAAAAGGGCTTCAGAGTGGGAAAGAACCTGACCAAGGTTCCCCAGCCCCAGAAGCACAGAGCTGGGACCAAAATCCTACTGTTCTTATTTCCAACATGGAAATTTTCCCATTATAGCACAGGGCTCAGAGGTTTGGGGACCTTGAAACAGAAGGGAACATAAAGGCAGGATAATTAGAGCCTAGTGCCAGCATTGCGTCTTACTAGGCACATGAACTTGGGCATGCCACTGTATCTCACTGAAACTCAGTTTTCTCACAGGTAAAATGAGAGTGAAGAGGTCTATTTCACTGGGCAGGGATGAGGGTTTACTGAAATCATAGGTATGGAACTGATTTATGAACCATAGAGCTCCGTGCTATTAGATACTGTCAATTCCGATGCCTTGATATGTCGGTATTTCCACGTTTTTGATAGTCCATGGAAATCTCTGTGTGGTCAGTTTCATTGCTTAAATGAACGAGCTCTAAAGTCCTTCTGGCTCTGACATTCAACGTTTCCCACGTAGCAACATAAATCCTTTCTTCAGACACTGAAAAAAGACACGAGGTCTAACTGATGGCTTCAACGCTGGTAAGATTTACCAATATTGACCCCTTACTCAATATGCTCCGGTCACCTGGCTCATCTTTCTGTCCAGTAAATATTCCATTTTTGGTCCTATCTCAGGGTCTCTGCACTGGATGTTTCCTCTGCCTGGAACTCGCTGTCTCCTCCACTCAGTGGGGTGTCAGCTCAGACATCACCTCCACAGACAAGCCTTCCTGCCCATCCCGTCTAAAGAAGTGTCACCCACCCCAGCCCCCATCATCACTCTACATTGTTCTGTTGTCTTTTCAGCATTCACCAAACCAGCTGGAATTACCTAGTTGGTTTATTCTATTCTCTGCCTCCAGTACAAATGCATATGCCCCATGAAAGTTCTGTGTCTGTCTTGATGGTTGGGGTATCCCTGATGCCTCAATGAGTGACTAGCCAAAAGTAGGCATTTAATAAATATTAGTGGAAGGAAGCACTGAATAAATGAATTCTATCCCATGTTACTTGGGGATGCCCGTGTTGCAGATGGACTCTGACTCTCTGAATCTCAGATATGAGATGCCACATCCCATATCCTGTCCCCTGAGTCACTAAGTGTCATGCCTGATAAATGGCCATCGTTGTGGGAAGGCACGGGACCTTATTTCTCGGCTGGAGCTGACACCAGTGCCTCCTGCCAAACGTGGGTGAGGGGAGCCGAGTCCGCACTCTGAGGGGCCAGGAGGAGGTAGGCGTTCCTGCTCATGCTGTTTCTGGAAAAACAGTCCAGTTTTCCTGTTTCTCTCTACTTGTGAAATCTGCTGTCATCCTTTTGTAAAGACATCTGAGAAAGTGTAAAACCACATTTCCCGGATCCAGGGACGCAATAGTTTGTGCAATTATAACCCAACACATCACAGAAGTCAGATTGGCACTCACTGCCTGCATAATTCATCACTCATTTTCCTGTCAGGGCCTAAGACCTTTCATATCTGGGAGACAAAAAAAATTAAGTTTACATTGCTGGATTAAAAATTCAGAAGTTTAAGGGCAAAAAGAAAGGAAGATGTGAGTTGTATCATCGTTAAATAGACAGAGATAAATAAAGCATTGGAAGAGGAAACAGGGGAAAAAGGGGAGACACTGAGAAAAAAACAAACCTTGCTGGTAACTTGTCATTTCTCAGACTTAAGAATGTCAGTAGAAACTTCATTCATTTCTTCTCTCTAACGGTCAAGACTCAGGGCCTATGGCAGGATGGGAAGCGAAAAGCTTTAGGGCATGGAGGGTCTTCCTTCCTTCCTTCCTTCCTCCCTCCCTCCCTCCCTTTCTTTCTCCCTCCCTCCCTCGCTCTTCCTTACCTGCCTCTCTTCTTCTTCCCTCCCTCCCATCCCTCTCTCTTTCTCTCCCTCCCTTCCTTCCTCTCTTCCAAAATTTTAATTAATCCACTGCCCTTTACAAGGCACACTACGAAGCCCTAGGGATATGGAGTGAATAAACCAGAGTCCTATATTGATGAGGGACCTGCAGGCTATTTGGAGAAAAGACAATCACAGCCCAGAGTGATGGCTGATGTGATAGTGGAAGAAGAGGGGGCTGTGGAGGCCCAGAAGGAGCACCTGAGGAATGCTTGGGGCCGCTTCTAAGAGAAAGTGATGCTCGAGTAGATTCTTAAAGGTGGCGTAGGTATTAACCAAGTGATGATCAGGGGATAGAGTGGAGAATGACATTCCACGTAGGAGTGAAGAACATGTGCCAAGGCTCAGAGGCGCGATGGGGCACGGTGTGTTTTTGCAGAAGGTGCAGACTGGGTGGGTGGAAGTGTTGAGAGTGAGGCAGGGCTCAGGTCATTGAAGACCTTGGGAGCTGAATGAAGGAGCTTACACTTAGCTCCCACTAGACTGAAAGTCTGAAATAGTCCATGGACTATTTCTTATTTATTGTCTCACCAGTAAAGCCTCATTTCCTAGCACATTATATGTCACCCAACAGGACCCAACAAGTATTTGTTGATTGACTTTATGATTCTAGAAGTCACTGGGGAGCCATTGAAGAATCTTGAGCACAGGAGCAATGTGATCATATTTACACTCTAGGAAGATCTTTCTGTATGGACAATGGGTGACCAATGGCTTGGAGGAGGAAGAGAAGAGCTGGCTAGAACTATAGGCTTGGAGACTGTGGTCAAGGCTGTGAATGGGCCCCTACCATCCAATTGTTCTCTTATTCCTTTTGGTCATAGAATCTCCTAAAGCTGAATAGGACACAGGACTGCCTAGCTAGAAACTACATTTCCCAGCCTCCTTTGCAACTAGGCATGGCCATGTGACTAGGTTATAGCCAATGAAATGCAAGTGGATGTGATGAGTGCAACTTTCATGTTATCTCCTTAAAAGGAAGTGGCCTGCCACATTTTCCTCTGTTTTCCCTGTTTTGAATGTAGTCATGATGATGGGGAGACAGCTTCGACTATGGTGATGAGGACCACACTCTAGGGCAGGGATTGGCAAACTCTGCCTGTGAATCAATCCTGGCAGGCCATCTGTGTTTGTAAATAACGTTTGATTGGACACAGCCACACATATTCATTTGCTTGTTGTCTGCGGCTGCTTTCTTGCTACAGTGACAGAGGTGAGTGGTTGTGACCGAGATTCACGTGGCTCTCAAAGCCTAAAATATTTACTATCTGACCCTTTGCAAAAATTCTGCCAATCCCTGTTCTAGGGGACGGCAGAGCAACAAGATGGACAGAACCTGGGTTGGTGGATGGTTTCATGGAGCAGAGACACCTGCCCTCTTTGGCAGCCCATTTACATCAAGAGTGACACATGAGAGAAAAATGCACCTCTCTCTGATTTTAGATGCTGACTTTGAGTTCCCTTTGTTATGACAGTAGCTCAGCTGGTACCTTATCTGATACAAAGACTAAGTAAGAGTTAGTTGTATTGGGGCAGATAGAAGATGGTGGTGGTCTCAACCAGTTGTAAGTGGTGAGGAGAGAAGTGAACGGAGTCCAGAGACATTGGCAGCTCGAGTGGGCATATCTAGTGCCTGACTGGGCGCAGATAGGAGGGGAGAATCAGAAATGACTCCCAGGCCAGCAACGTTGAATGCAGGGGGCAGGGGAGCAGGTTGGGGGAAGATGCTGATCTTGGTTTTGCTGTATGGTGTTTGAGGTGTCTGTGGGTCCCGATGGGACTGCGAGTCAGTCGGCCCTCAGGGCAGGTTTTGGGGCAGTGATACACTGTGTATGAATAGGATACACATGTATGAGTAGGATAGACCCCATCCCTTGGTAATTTGATGCTAGCACCAAAATTTGTCTAAGCCAGAATGACTTTGGGTATCACCCAGTCCATTTCCCCATTTTAGCACGACAGAGACTGAGGCTTAGAAGGACAATGGGCTCTTCCAAGGTCACACAGAGGGCTTTTGGAAAAGCCTAGGATCCCTGACTCCTCTTCCAGGGCTTGATCCACTCCTTCCTCCTGGCCGTTCACATGCCAAGCCCTCTACCAGGCACAGGGGATAAGATGGAAAGAAAAGAAAACACGGCCATTGCTGAGTAAATGACGGCACATCACTTGTGAGAGGCACCCCATTTCAGAGATGTTGAAATGCCAGATGTGCATCTTAGGAGCACACGGTGATAGGCGCGGCTCCCATTTCCTGAGTGCGTGCGCTGTGCCGGGGCTGCGAGAAGAGCATTTCATGACTTATCACAGTCAGTCCTCGCAACAGAGAGATGTGTGCTGCTAGTGGCCCACTTTCCAGATGAGGAAAAACAAAGTTCAGAGATGCTCATCTCTAGCCTAAAGTCACACAGCAAGAAAATGGCCAGAGTTGGGAATTCGTGAATTCACTCCTTTGTTCAACAAATACTTTTGAGAACGTATTAAGCGCCAGGTGCCATTCTAGCATTTGGGATCACAGCAGGGAAGAAAATTGATCAAATTTCTGCTCTCCTGGGAGTTTGGTTTCTAGTGGTGGGGGGAGGAAAGGGTAAACACATATATAAATACATAATGTATCAGGTGGTATCAAGTTTCTAAAAAGAACAACAACAATGATTTAAAAAACAGGGAAGGGTTGGAGAATGAAGGAGATAGTGTTATGGTACAGAGGATAGTTCAGGGAAGGACTCCTTGACAAAGTGACTTTGAACAGAGAGCTGGGTGAAGTGAGGAAAGGATAAGTCACCTGGATGTCAGGGGAGATGCTTCTGGCAATGGGAACAGCAAGTGCAAAGGCCCTGAGGTGGGATTGAAGCACAGGTCTACCTTTGTTTAACACTCTCTTTTCCTGCTATGCTGCACTTACTCAATTCAGCATGAGGAAGATTGGCCCTGCGCTAACTTCTGTTGCCAATGTTCCTCTTTTTCTTTTTTCTCCCCAAAGCCTCAGTACGTAGTTGTGTATCATAGTTGTAGAGTTGTAGCCCTTCTGTGTGGGACGCCACCTCAGCATGGCTTGTTGAGCGGTGAGTAGGTCTGCACCCAGGATCCGAACTGGTGAATCCTGGGCCGCTGAAGTGGAGCATGTGAACTTAACTGCTACGCCAGTGGCCCCCAGTGTGTACTTTCTTGAGCACCTACTATGTGGTGGCATAGGATCAGAGGGCCGATGAAATAATGGAGTCTACCAGACCCAGCCCCTGCCCTCAGGGGGTTCACAGACTGGCAGGGGAGACAGACCCACACTGGCCACAGCCTGATGGTCCCAGGCAGATATGGAAAGGGTGACATAAAATAGGAATGGGGGTGGGGGTGGGCTTGTCTGGTTGGGGAAGGACTTGCCTTGCACTTCGAAGGCAGGTAGAATTTCTTTAAAATCTTTGTTAGTATAAATACACTAGACTAGTGTACAGCTTGATAAATTTTCATAACATGAATGTCCCCATGTAACCAGCAGCCTGATCAAGAAACAGAATATGGCCAGCTCCCCAGAAGTCCCTTGAGACACCTTCCAGCCACGCCCAGACAACCCCTAACCTGGCTTCTAGGAGTATAGGTTAATTTTGCCCATTTTTATATACAGTATGCCCTCTTTTGTATCTGGCTTCTCTTGCTTAAAATCATGTTTGTGAGATTCATCCATGTTGTGTATAATTGTATCTCATTTATTCCCATTACTATGCAGAATCCCAACGTGTGAACACGCCACGATTTTTTTTTTGGCCTGTTCTGCTATTGCTGGAGACTTGAGCTGTTTCCATTTTTGGCCATCCGGGTGCTGCTGCTCTGACATTCTGGTGCATGTCTTTTGGTGAACATACGCACACATTTCTGTTAAGTTTGATCTGGGAGTAAACTTGCTGGGTCAAGGGGTGCGCACGTTGAGCTTTAGAAGATGCTGCCAACGGGTTTCCAAAATGGTTGCACCAATTAACACTCCCACCAGAAGTGTTTGAGCAACGGAGTCTCACTAACACTCAGTATTTTCTGTCATCTTCATTTTCCTGCATTTCATTTTCACTTTCGTGGGGGTGATGCGGTATTACATTGTGGTTTTAATTTGCATTGCCTCCATGACTGATGTAGTTGGGCACGTTTTCACATGTTTCCTGGCCATTTGCTCATCCTCTATTTGGTGAAATGCTTGTTAAAGTCTTGTGCCTATTTTCTTCCTGTTGAGTTGTCTACCTTTTTCTTATTGGTTAGAAGGTATTCTTTATATATTATGGACATGAGCCCTTGACCAAATATACTATAGAGAAAAATCTCTCCCACTCTGTGGATGGTTTCCCTTCTCACTCTCTTTTTTTTTGTGAGGAAGATCGGCCCTGAGCCACATCCAATGCCAATCCTCCTCTTTTTGCTGAGGAAGACTGGCCCTGGGCTAACATCCATGCCCATCTTCCGCTACCTTAAGTGGGATGCCGCCACAGCATGGCTTGACAAGCAGTGCGTATGTCCATGCCCAGGATCCAAACCTGTGAACCTGTGAACCCCGGGCTGCCAAAGTGGAGCGTGCGCACATAACCGCTGTGCCGCCAGGCCGGCCCCTGACTTCTCACTCTCTTAATGGTGACGTTTGATGGATGGATGTTCTTACTTTTATGTACTACATTTTATTTATTTATTTCTCTTACAGCAGCGTAGAATTTTCTCAGGCGTATCTGAATGCAGAAAGCAGGCTTTTCCAGTGGAGGGAGGGGTTTGAGCAGAGGTGGGGAGGTGGAAATGTCAGAGCCTTGCAGGAAACAAGCCATCAGCTGTGACCTGACACTCAGGGGGTGTAGGAGTCTGGGGATGGAGGGAGGCTGGGGGAGGTGCTGGGAGCTCACCGTGGGGGCTTTCTAACACCATGCTGTGGAGTTTGGACTTCCTTTTTGAAGTCCACAGTGGGCTTAATTTTGGGGCAAGGGCTGCCAAGACCAAGGCTGGTGTTAGGAATGTTAACCTAACAGCGAGTGCCCAAATGCGGATGACGGGGTTAGGTGGAGCAGGGGAAGACAAGGCTGTGAGAGATGGGGAGGGTGCGGCCTGGACAGACTTGGACAGCTGCGTAGACAGGGCTTGGCATTCTTTCTCCTCGGATGGGGGTAGACTAAAGATGGGATGTGAGGATACATCCTGGATGACATATCCTTAAGGGTAACATCGCAGCCCTCTCAGGCCATCTCAGGCTGTCTCAGTCTGGTGCTGTCACTCTGTTCTTATGTAAAAGCCCTGAGAACAAGCAGACAATTCAGAGGGTCACAGACCGATGCTCCGTTTACCAGCCCTCTGAGAGACTCGGAAGAGATGGGGCAAGGCTGGCTGTTCTGTGTCTGGGAAGAGCCCTGCTTCCCTGAGGTGGAAGATGGGCTGGAGAGCTGGGAAGAATTGGGAGGCATGGACAGAAGACCTGGATTACAGGCCTGGCTCTATCTCAGCTCACTGCTCTGTGTCCTTGGGGAAGGTCCTTCCCCTCTCTGGACCTCAGTTTCCTTATCCACAGAGAGGATTGTGAGACTCAGATGAGCTCATGGACATGAAATGGTTTGTGGCTAATACTTCACAAATGCAAAAGATTGCTGGGTCCCCATTACGGCCAGGAACTAGGGAGTCAGAGAACCTTGTGTTCACCCTGCTAACAATGATGCCAGAAGTGATCTGTCTAAGGGGCCAATATCGCTGGATCTAACCCAGAATCAAAGGTGTCTGTTACCTGCAATTCCTTATGTCTCAAGTTACCAGGACTTGGCTACCAATGCCAGGTTCCCTCTCTGAGATCCAAACATCTTAAATCCCAGAGATGGACACTGAAATTACGTATTTTCGTTGGTAATATGTTCTCTAGTCCCTCTAAAAATATTTAAGGTGGCTGAAAAAATAATAACACCTCTTTTGTACATCCTCAGGATGGAACACCATGCTGGCCATTCTGGTGGGAACTGCGCTTAGAGATGTAGGCAGAGGGGGTGCTGTGAGCAGAGGCACAGGGTGGGAATAGTATGGGGGGGCTCAAAGAGCCTGTGATGGCGAGTTGTGTGTGTCAGCTTGGCTAGGATCTGGCACCCAGTTATTCAACCAAACCGTAATCAAAGTGTGGCTGGGAAGGTATTTTGCAGATGTGGTTACCATCTACCATCGGTTGACTTTAGATGGAGGAAGCTATCTCTGATCATCTGGGTGGGCCCCATCCAATCAGCTGAAAGGCTTTGAGAGCAGAACTGAGGTTACTCTGAGGAAGAAGAAATTCTGCCTCAAGACTGTGGCGTCAGCTTCTGCCTGAACGCTTCCAGACTGCCGAATTGCCTTACAGTTTTTGGACTTGCCAGCCGCCGCCATTGCGTGAACCAATACCTTGAAATAAATCTCTTGATAGGTCTAAGTCTTGGTTTAGATCTTTATCTATGTATCCTACCGGTCCTGTTTATCTGGAGACCCCTGATAGATACAGACCCCCAAGTGAGAACTTAAGGCCAGGGTCGGTGGGAGAGCGGGAGATGAAGACCAGCCTCCTTCATTCTTCCCCTCACTGCTCCAACCACAAAGACCTTTCTAGTCCTCAAAGATGCCAAGCATGTTCTAACTGCCAGACCTTGGCACTTGCTGTGCCCTCAGCCAGGAAAGCTCTGCCTCCAGGTCCATGCATGCCCTGCGCCACCAGTTCGTCCAGATCTCTGCCTAAATACCACTCCGTGGAGAAGCCTTGACTGACTATTCTAATTTAAAATAGCCACCACCATCGTCTTTCTTTCCCTGGATTAATTTTTCTTCCAGATGCTAATCCCTACTATCTATTTTACATATTTCTTTCAATTGTCTTTTCACCCACTGGAGAACGAGCTCCCTGAGAGTAGAGACATTATTTTTTCACTCCGGTGTCCTAGTTCCTAGCACAGTGCTTGGCACAGAGTGGGCACTCAGTGGACTACAAATTGTGGTGGGTTTAGAGTACTGTGCCAAGGCATTATAAGGAGTTTAAACCAGCTTCATCAACCAATCTTCTCCTGACAGCCATGGGCCCCCAGAGAGACGCCGTGGGGGAACTTGCAAAGAGACGCCAGTGAGAAACAGCTTGGAGACACTTGACAATTTTCCCTTATCTCCGACGATCCGCGTTGCCTAGCCAAGTTGTTCATGAAGGAGGCCTTATGATGCATCTCAAAAAAGCAACCGCGGCCTCTCAATCACTCAGCAAATTTTGGGAGGAAAAACAGATATCAAAAACGAAAGTGCACAACAGTAATATATGATATCAGATCCGTCATTCTTTACAGCAACATGGACGGTGGCGTTTGGGAAACAGCACTTGCACCCAAAAGATAGACAGGCAGTTTTGACATGTCTTGCCAGAGAAGAATCACCCACCCCACCTCTGTCCCCCCACCCTCCCGAGCCGATTACAAGGAATGACAGAATTACAAACAAATCAATCAGGTGGAGACTCTGAGCTTGGGTGGTAGTAATGAGATGGGTTGCCAGGGTGCTAGGTATCAGTTTATTCCCAATCACGGGCAAATGGGTGGCTGCCCAGGAGACGGGGCGTGGTGGGCTCTAGGAGGACTCAGTGTCTGGATCAACGGTCTGTCCATGGTGCTGAATCGCACTACTCAGGATTAATTAGTGCTGGAGGGAAGTAGTCTCAGGGGGTGGTTATCAGCCATTCGCTGCTGTGTGAGAGTAAGTTTATTGTGGATCGATGAAGCTGGATGGGGGGACAGATATCCAGAAATCACAAACACATAAGCCTACAAGGGCCAGTTGATAACATAAACAAGAGAAAGAAGTTGTAATACAATAGGGAGTGGTGGGGATTGCGGTTAACTAGATGGCACATGCCCCATCTAAGCAGGGCAGCTGCCTCTCAGTTCCAACTCTTTGAGGCCATGTGGGAATATGAGAACTGCTTCCAATCAGAATTTATGAGAGTAGCTATAAACCTCTTTTATGTGGAACCTCATGATTTTTAAATGCTGGCAGCTAATTCAAAAATATTCTAGGCTAGCCCCTTATTTTAAGATGGAGATATTGAGTCCCAGAGTGGGGAAGGGAATTGCTCAAAGCAGCTCAGCTAGTTGGCAGCAGGGTGGGGCCTAGAACCTCAGGGCTTGACTCCCAGTTCGGTGCTCTTTCCCTGTCACTCCAGCCTGCTTTCCTGTTTGACAGAAGAGGCCTCTCCTTTCTGAGCCCTGGACCTAGGAAAGGTAGATGAAAGGATGGAATATGGGGGAAGATGTTTGATCTAACTAGTCCTAAATTTTTGAAGAGCACGATAGAGCCACAATTATTTCAACACATCCCAGCTCAGCCGAAGTGCCAGGCCTAGGGGAGAGAGGCAGGGGAAAGGGGACAGCAGGATTGCAAGGGCAAGGCTGGCTTTGCAAAGAAGGGGTCCCCTCTGGACCACCTCCAGGGTTCTGGGACATCACTTGGGGAGCATTTCTGGGCTCAGAGAGAGATGCTTCCCCTCTTTCTTTTATCCTAATCAAGCTTTACCAGAACAGATCCTGTGACCCCTGATCTGAATCCCAGTAGTTGCAGACTCTCCTTGTAGGAGTTCTCTGCATCAGGCAAATCAGGTGGACCATGGAGGAAAATCAGCTAGGGTGTATCTGGTCCAACCAGGCTCCCCTGCCCCTCCTCAGTTCCAGCCTCATTCTCCTCCATCTCCCTGGCCTGGGGCCCCTGAGCCCTCGTCCCCCAAAGCCACATGAATCTTTCTCCCTCAGCAATACTGGGGACACAGTCTACATTAGGCGAATCAACAAGGCCATCTCAGAAGAGACCAAATAGGAAATAAGAGGCCCCATTGCCTAATGGGACTTATCAATTATGATCTAGGGTCATATTTCTTTGAGGGGTGATTGTTTCACCGAGTCTGACATCTCATATAGCTTTAAATTACTCACAACCGGGACGGCTTACAAGATAGCAGTAAAATCAGGAGAGGATTGGGCAATGTAATTATAGTATGGAAATGATGTTGATCACTCAAGCAGGGAGCAGACCTTGAATCGAAAGCCCCGCTCTGTCTCCCCACCCGCTTCCTTCCACTGCTCCCACTCAGAGCTGTGGAACACACAACACCCGGGAAATATGGGGGTAACCTCGCTCCTGCTCAGAAGCTGGAAGTCGGCCAGGTCACCATGTAGGGTGTAATGAGCGATGGGGCTGGTGTTGACCAAAGGATCAGGACCAAGCACAGATCCCATGGGTCTTGGCAGTTCAGGGTATAAAGGCCAGGAAGGCAAGGGTCTGTAGGAGTAGCCCTTTGCCCTAGTTTATGGAGGTAACAATTTCCTAAGCACTTAACATATGCCAAGGATGATATTAGGATCTGGGCTTACATAAATTCATCCTTCCCTCCATCCATTTCCTGAGTACCATCTCCATGCCAGACCCTACGTAAAGCTTCAAGGATAGAGAGACGAATTATTTCAACTGCTTAATGAGCATATACTACATGCAAACATTGTGCTGGAATCCAGATAGAGGAAAGCTTATTACTCATATTTTTCATTCTAATCCTTATTGATGATTGACTAGTTTGTAGGACTGCTAAACTGCTCATCAAACCCATTTCCTCTTCTTCCTAAGCACACAGCTAGGCTGTATTTCCCAGGCCCCTTGTAGTTAGGTGTGGCCACGTGACTGAATTCTAGCCAATGGGATGTGAATAGGAGTGATGTAGGTCATGCCCTAGCTTGGTTGATAAAATCCTCCCACACGTGATCTTCCGTGCTTTTTCCCCATCCTGCCAGCTGGGTGTCAACACCAGGGTGACCCTAGAAGGCCACTTGTTGAAATGGCAGAGCCATCAGTATATTGGGGGCCTGAATGACGGAGCGGAGCTCCTCCCCCACTCCCAATCCTCTCTGACCTGGACCTGCATTGTATCGTCAGGTGAGAAAGATACACCTTCACTTCTTGAGCTGCAGAAATGGGGGTTTGTCTGTTACAGTAGTTAGCTAGACACCACTCCAGGCTTTGGGGCACAGACATTCATTTGAGCCTTTCTTTGGCATTGACTATCCAGGCAGCTCACTGAGTTCCAGGAATGTGGAGCACAGTTCATTCATTCCAGTATCAGCCTCTGAGGTTATAGAGATAAATGATAAATGAACAATTATTAATTGATTACTTCCACAAACATTCATTAGGTATGCCACCGTCTTGGTGTTCAGCTTTGGGGACACAGAATAATTCATTCAAACATGGATTAAGCTTTTATCAGGTGCTGGGCACCGGGTTAGGCATTTGGGAATTGAAGAAGAATAGAGATCCTATCCCCGGAGGGGAAGGTCACCACTTGGTGGAAGATTCAGGTCATGGTGGCACAGTGTAAAAAGTGCTAAAATAGAACTTTTTATAAGATTCCCGGAGACACAGGACATGATCTCTGCTTGGGACACAGGACATGATCTCTGCTTGGGACACAGGACATGATCTCTGCTTGGGGCTGAGGGAAAAAGTGGGGAGCAAGGAAAACTACAAACAAGTGAGAGTTTTAGAGCTGGGCTTTGAAGGATGAATATGAGTTTTCTAGGCAGAGAATAGGTGGAAGGGAAATCAAGGCAGAGGGAACAGCATGTGCAAAGGGCATGTGTCTTGGGATCAGTGAAGTTTGGTGTGACTGGAGTTCAGGGATCCGTGGCAAGGACAGAATCAGGTGAGCGGGGCTGCAGCCTGAATCTAGGGCAGACGCTCTTGTCTTTCTACCTGCAGGGCGTGTGTGATGGGAGCTGGGAGACGTCAGAGTCTGCAGATTAGTTCCGTCTTGAACTGAGGTGGGAATAGACACTCTATCTTACGCCACACCCACTTCCACGGGTAGCGACTATTTTGTTCTTCCTTTTTGAATTCACATTTAATGTGAGTGCAACTTGATGAGGTTATCCCGCTAATATTATCCCCATTTTGTGAATGAGCAAACTGATGATCAGAGAGGTAAATTATTCACTCAAATCACACAGCTGTCTGACCCCAGGGTTGGCATTTAAACCTCCAAGCGAGGTCACGGTCCCAATGTACTTGCCACCCTCAGCAGAGCGGGAAAGAAGTTTTCAGTCCCAGTGATGGAGAGGTTCTGAAACCCTCTGGAGTTAATTGACTGTATTTGGCACCAGCCAAGGAGCTTCCCCTCCCAAAGGCGAATCGGAACTAGCTCAACACTGAGATCATGTGTGTGTGTGTGGTGAGGGGCGTAAGGGTGGGGGAGTCGTAGCTGAGCTGGGACCAGCCTGAGCTGTGCTGGGAAGGCATAAATCTCTCCATGAGCCAACATTAATATAAGCTTGGCAGGTTCTGGGCAGGCCCCCCGTTGATTATGCCAGTGGACGCTGGGGAGGGGAAGATTGAGCTGCTGGAGAGGTGTAAACTCCCAGCACACAGAGTAATGGCTTGAAAATATACAGCATCCAAGCAGGCAGGCAGCTGAAGCAGGGTGAAGGGGGATGGTGGGGGACGGCATCTGTTTGCAATTATGATGACCAGAACCCACCAAACAAGGCTCTGGGAAAGGGTACCTACTTTAGGTGAGCTGCAGGGCTGCCAATCACTCATTCATCATGTGTCCATTGAGCACCTTCTCAGTGCCAGGCACTGGGGGTATAGGGCTGAGCATTCAGACACTGTGCTGCCCTCATGGAGCTCACAGTCTGGTGGGGCAGACAGAACCGTGCAGGCCATCATGCCAACTGCATAAAAAGTGCATTAATGAGAAGAACAGGGTGTGGTGAGGGCCTATAAGGCTTAGGTAGAGATCATGGAGGGCTGCCCAGAAGAGGTGACGTTTGAAATGAGAGCTGAAAGGTGAACTTGGTGGAGTGTGCATGTGGGTAACAGGAGTTGGGGGACAGAGAAGAAACATCTCTGGAGGCCCTGAGGCAGCAGAGTGTTTGGAACTTGTGAACAACAGAAAGGAGGCCAAGGTGGCTGATCACGGAGAGTCAAGGCTCAGACAAATCTGAGACTTAGGCAGAAGCCAGGCCAGGCGTGGCCTTGTGGGTGTTGTAAATGACAGGACTTCATCATAGAGCAATGGGGAGCCGCTGAAGGTTCTAAAGCAGAGGGAGTTACTGATCAAATTCTCCTTTCCCAAGGTATCTCATCAAATGCTTACTACAACCTGGTGAGATAAATATAACCGTTCCTCGTTATTTGGGTGAGAGAACTGCAGCTCAGAGAGGTGAAGTGATTTGCCTGAAGTCACACAGCAAGAGAGTGGCACACTGGGCCTGTTGTATCCCAAAGACAGTATGCAATTGAGTACAAATTCCCTTGTCCAACACTCTGACCTGTTGCTAAAAAAGAAGGTTTGGATTCCAAAATATGAAAGGAGAACACCCATCCCTGGGATTTAGCTTTGGTGGGAATTTAGCAAAGGTCGAGAGGCTCAAATCAGAATCGAGGAGCCATGGACAGTCGTGTTCTGGAAAAAGATCCCGGGGCCACTGTGACCTGCATAGGAGTCTGGCTTGGGGATGGCTAACGGGGAAGATCTGAGGGTGCCAAGGGTTAACAGGGAGCTGGACGCCTCAAGCAAACAGAGCAGGGAAGGTGCCAGAATGGGCTGCTCACCCCAAGGTTTGGGAGGCTGAGAAGCTGCCTTGAGCACCTGTCCACTGGGAATTCAAAAGGAAAGTAACAAAAACCAAAATAGAATGTAAGATCCTCTCCGCTGGAAGCATCTTGCCAGCTCAAGTTTGGAAAGAGTACTCCAATCCATCTGCCATATCTTTACAGGCTCACATTTGGCCAAAATCATGGTAATGATGGAGACCAGTAACAACAATGCATTCATCTGGCAAATAAGTGAGCATCTTCTGTGAGCCTAACCCTGAGCATGGGGATAGAGCAGCCAAGAAGGTGGAGTTGGAGCCTCCCCACTGGAGCTTTGTCCAGGGTAATACTAGCTGCGCTTTGTTGAAAACCTACTACGCACCACGGAAACAAGATGTGCCATCTACACATCCCCTTCTTTAGGCCTCGCAGCCGCTCTGTGGAGTAGGTACTCATAGTAGACGTTGCCGGTCCCGTTCACCCGTCCAGTGCACCCAGCCCACAGCTACTGTGACTGCTGACAGCCCACAGCTTCCGCCCTTCCCAGACCCACCCTGCTCAGAAATGCCTGGGGAGTTGTGCACACCCAGAGATGACCTGTAGGCAATGACTCACTCTTGCAGGAGCTCCCCTGGCTTCCCGGGGGGCAACATTTTGGTCATTTTGGTGCCATGCACGTTCCAGAGCTCCCTGTGGGGTCGGGGTCAGGCAGAGACTAGACCTCAGCTGAAATCACGTCTTTGCTTGGCTTCTACTCCTTCGCTGTCCAGACCCCCTGGCCACCTCCCTGTTCTTAAGTTTTTCTCTAGAGCTCTCTTGCAATTTATCTCTTGCACAAGAGTCTTCATCAGGGCCTCAGGAATGGGACTAGGATGAGGCAAAAAAGGCACCCAGGCGAGGCGCAAAATTCAAGGAGGCGCTCTCTCAGGGCCTGGGCTCGTGGCTGTATGAGCCTGAGAAGGAGGGTTTCCTTACATGCTGCACCCTGGGCACGTGGATTGTCTCATCCTCATCCTGGCCCTGGTCCCAGCCTTAGGTTCCCCATCCAGGGAGCACATCTCGAGACAGTGCCTTTATTGTATCTAATTCATGGCTGGAGACATGAAGTTGGACAGACTAAGAAATGTACCCAAGATCCCACAGCCTATAAGTGGTAGAGCTCAGACTATTTGAAGTCAAAGTCTATGTATGCTTTTCCTAGGATCTTATTGGCTTCAGGACAATACGCCCGGTTACCTTGGGAGCAGAGACTCAAAGGCGAGATAAACTGAGAAAAGAAATCAGGTCCTGGGAGAGACCTCTGGTTTCATCTGGTGCAGTCCCTCCCTCCAGGCATCTACAGTAGTTGCTATAACCATTTTAGAGATGAGACACATGAGGCCGAGGTGGTCAACAGTCCAGACCTAAGCCACTTCGAGGACTTAACTCACTCTTCCAAAGCCCCCTGGTTGGCGGGGGATAGAATCAGGACTAATGCTGAGAGTGTCTCTGGCTTTCACATCCTGGGATGGTCTTGAAGGCTGAGTGGGATCTGGGAGGGGGCAGGTGATGGTCGTGGAGGCAGATGGTGCCACCAGAGACAACTGGAATTATTCAAAAAGGGCAAACCTGGATCTGACCCAGGCTCTGGAGGTTGGAGGCCACCCTCTACAGCTTTAAGCCTGGGTGTGTGAGAGTGTATGTTGTGGTGGGGTCTGTTCTCTGCCCGGCACCCACCGTGACCTCACTGCTGCCTCTCTGTTGAGTTCTGACACATTCAGAACTCAAGGAGCTGGTCTCAAGGATAACCAGCTCTCCTTTCCTCTCCTTTCCATCTTATTATTGTCTGTCCCCCAAACAGAGCAGTTGACTGTGCATTATAACACCTGCTGACGCCATTCCCTCCTTTTCTAGTTTAGCTTCTGAGCTGAAGCCCGCCATCTGGGATTTACGAAAACTGAAACACAGGAAGGAAGGAATTGGCACGTGGTGTGGAGGAGCTGCGGACTGGGAGAGAGCATGCCTGGGTGTGTGTGAACTTGAGTCAGTCACGCCCCAGCCTGGACTGCAGTTTCTTCCTCTGTAAATTGGTGGGAGGAGGGCTCTGTCCAACTCTATTCCCTCTCTCCATCCTCCTAGATGACCCCACCTCCTCAAACTATGCTCTTTCAGACGTGCAAGGGACATGCACTAATCATGCACACAAGGCTAGGAGGAACAGCTTCGAGAATACAAGCTTCTGGGAATTCAGAAATGAAACATATTTATTGTGCACCATTATGCATCCCACTATCTGGGGATACTTCACTGTTACTGCAAGGGGTTCACTTAAGAATTTCTCTTCACTCACCTTCTCCATTCTCTCTCCCTTTCAGCCCAATGCCCCATTGCTCCCGGCCTCTGTGATCGGGGAGCTGTTTCATTGGAAACTTATTGTCTGGGTCTAAAAGGCTCTTTTAAGTCATCATCCATGGCCTTCTGCCAAACTCAGGCGAGAGAAGAGCTCCAAAATTACCCTATTCTTTAGTCTCGGTTCTGAACCACTCACTCCAACCTGTTCCTCACGTTGTACTGGACCATCTTCTCTTTCCCCCAGGATTCCTGCTCCATCATTGCTGGCTTTGATGCTTCCTGCAATCTGATTCTCCGTAGATTCTCGATGAAGAGGACGTGCCGCCCTCTATGAAAATCTATGTCTCCCTAGTCTTGTCGGCTAGTCTGAAGACCGGGAGCCACATCCATATTCTTTACCCCTCCCCTGGCTCCTCAGTGTCTATAAAATAAGGGCCCGAGGATTGCAGCCACACTACATCTAGTCTCAGCGAGTCTTTCCCGCCTCCACGCCACTGTCCAGGCTGATATCCCTCATCTCATACGGCAGGGCATGAGTCCTAATCAAAGGTCAACAGCTAGTAAGAACTCCTTCTGAGTTTTGATGACAAGAGATGCAATTAGAAGACTAGAGAGCTGTGGATTCCAGAAGGGGGACGGCGGGATAAGATTGCCAGTCTCCACTTTTATTTTCCTGTAATCCACATGGAGAGTATAAGGCTTGCTGGGTAATGTTCGGGAAGCTGATTCTCCTCTCTGAGCCTCAGCATTCCCCATCTGTTCAAATGGGTGGGCTGGATGGGCTCAGAGCCAATGATTCTCTGAGATGACGCATTATATGCTGCCTGCTGTGTCTTGCTCAGATCTCACGGGGCAGAAGGGTTTTGAAAGCATTCGTCAGTTAATGCATCACTTGTTCATTAGAGATTCTTTCTGAACATGCTCGTAGCTCCTACTTTTCCAGGGTTTCTACCCACAGCCCTCACCGGTGCTGACAAATTGCTGCTTGAACCTCATGGTCCCAGAGGCCTTCTTAAAACGTCCAGGAACGCAGGCAGAGAGGGTGAAGAGAGAACTTGGGGGTTGTTGACTGGAAGCCACAAGCAGCAGCAGTGGGAGGAAGGTGCAGGGGGTGGGGTGCAGGCACCCCGAGATTGCTCAGCCAGTGAGGCGGTCAGTGGCGTCCTGACTTTGAAAGCAATCCAAAACAAGGTCTGCGCTCCCGTCTCCAGTGATGTCACAGCTAATCATTAGCCTGGTAATTACACTGAAAGCCTTCTGCGATCGTATCCTCAGCAGGGTCATTAATGCAAGGCAACCACACCAGTAAATGTCTCATTAGTCTTATTTTAGACTTATGTATTTTTCAGGACTACAGAATTTTAATAGTCTGCGCTCCCCCCAGCTCCCCCTTCTGCGACATTAATATCTATTCCACATGCCAGATCCTTCCAGCTCTTCCCCCTCCCTGTTTTCCCTGCTCTAAGCACCCAGAGGAGGGCCCAGCAGGGGAGGGAGGCTGGAGTCGGGGGTCAATGGGGGCTGGGTCTTTGCCTCCCTCGCCTGCTCCAGCTGCTTCTGGCCCCAGTCTCTTTTCTACGATGACAACCTTTTCCTGGATTTTCTATGTCTTCCGCAGGAAGCTTCATTCTTTTATTTTAACCCTCTTTAAACCTTTTTCCACATTATTAGAGAATTGCATACTTATGACAAAGACAGGAAGAAAAAATTACCGTCAATCTCAGACCGCAGGCAAAACGACCACCTTCCCACCTCTTGCTCACCCCCTCCTGCAATGTTGGCTTTTCCTTTTTCTCTGGAATGGACTGAACTTCCCCCTATCAGGGTCTTTGAAGATTGCTGTTCCCTATGCCTAGAGTGTTTTCCTCTCTTCTCTGCTCATGAATGACTCCTACTCTCTCTCCAGGGTACAGCCTAAATGTCACCTCCTCCTGGAAGCCCTTGCCCCCTGCCCTCCTCCTCGTTCAAGTTTAGGGTTGTACCTTTGCCGTTTGATGCCATTGTCCATGTCCTGCATCACATGTCACAATCACATCACAATCAATAGGCAACATTAATTGTTTGATTGCAGTTTCTCTGACCAGGCAGATCACTCCAGTTGGGCAAGGAATACCCTTATGTTGTTCATTAACCCTGTAGTCCCAGTGGTCATCTTAGGGGCAGTAGATACAAAGAGACATCCATAAGTACTTGTTGAATGAATGGGTGGAAGAAGGGTGAGCGGGTGAATGGATGGATGGATGGGTGGGTAGATGGGTGGGTGGGTGGATGGATGGGTGGATGGATTGATGGGTGGATGGGTGGGTGGGTTGGTGGATGGATGGATGGATGGATGGATGGATGGATGGATGGATGGGTGGGCGGACAGGTGGGTGGGTGGATGGATGGGAGGATGGGTGGGTGGATGGGTGGGTGGATGGATGGGAGGATGGATGGATGGATGGATGGATGGATGGGTGGGTGGACAGGTGGGTGGGTGGATGGATGGGAGGATGCGTGGGTGGATGGGTGGGTGGATGGATGGGAGGATGGATGGATGGATGGATGGATGGATGGATGGATGGATGGATGGATGGATAGATGGATGGATGGATGGATGGGTGGATGGATGGATGGATGGATGGGTGGGTGGATGGATGGATTGATGGATGGGAGGATGGGTGGATGGATGGGTGGGTGGATGGATTGGTGGATGGATGGATGAACAGACGAATGATTGGATGGATGGATGGTTGAACTTATTTTGGGATATTCTCCTCCAATCTTCTCTTGGCATTTTAGATACTATTGAAATGATACAATATGTAATTTTGTATCTGACTTTTTCATTCTGCATTTTTCTATACGTTAACAACTACATTTTTGATGGCTCCATAGTATTCCATTGGGTGAATGTTCCCTAATTTACTCAGTTAATTTCCTACTGACATGCATTTTGGAAGGTGATATTTCCTGTAAGTTGAGCCTTTGAGCTCCAGCCTCAAGCGCCAGCGTTCAGATACTGTTGTGCCACTATCTCAGCAGCGTAACCATGCAGTTATGGGCAAGTTATATAATTTCTCTGTGCCTCAGTTTCTTCATTTGTAAAACAAGGGTGAAAACAAGTGAAGTATGTGGAACAGTGCCTGGCACCCAGTAAATCTTCGTTATTATTTCCAGCTGTTGCCCATACATGATTTGGTGAGGGGTGTCTGGGTGGGTGCAGCTATTTCTGCATCTTGGACTATTCTATTAGGATAGCCAGGGCATTGCTGGAATCCTGAACCTTGGAATGCCCAGGATAGGAGATGAAACATCTTTTCCCATCACGACTTTGGGGAAGTCTTTCTCCAAAGCATGTCTGCCAGCAACCTGTGCTAGCTTTTCGCCTTCACTATTCTGGTCTCACGCCAGATCTTTCCTCTGCACAGTGCGGTAGAAAGAACCAGAGCTTTGGAGTCAGGGAGGCCCAGGCTGGGACTCTCGCTCTGTCCCTTGCAAACTAGGAGACCTTAGAAAAGTAGTTTCCTGTTTCTGAGCCTGAGCGTCATAAAAGGGGCCAAGAGCATCCAGCTCACTGGCTGAGGGGAGGATCAGATGAGCAGGTGCGTGTCTGGCGTTTGGCCTGTGAAGGCACCCCAGCCTTGGCTGTCACCATCCCGAGACACGTGCGGGGTGCCCTTTCTGGGGTAACTTGCCAAGTGTCTCCCATGTGCTGGAACAGCCACGCTTCAGGGGCTTGCCCTGCCAGATCTCACTGAATGAGCGAAGAAAGGAAGGAAGAAAGGGGGGCAGAGAAGCAGGTAGATTTCAATTGTTGTAGCCCAAAGGTGCAAAACAGACTCTTTCCTCCTCTTTATAAGCAGCAGCCCTGAAGTTTCCCGTTCTCACTCTGTGGTTTGGGGCAAATAACTTCACCGCTCTGAACCCTCGTTTCTTCAGCGTCAAGAAGGGACAGAGGGATCCCTGCAGAGTGCTGGTGATGGTTCTGTGAGATGACGGCTCGCACAGCTGTCGACACGTAGTGAGTGCTCAACATGAGTTGGTTAATATTTTTTCTGGATAGTGACAAGGGAAATGCCAAAAACATAACTTGAAAGTCACAGAATCAGGGTGATAGGGCTGAAGAAAGCCTCAGAAATCGGTCTCCTTATTCTTGGTGCTATTTCTCCTGCCTGGAGCCATGCTGCCTTGGGTATCCATCCTTAAGGCTTATTGAATTCATAAACGAAGGCAATTCTCAGCTGTCCCCTCACCCTGGATCTTCTCTTCCTGGCCACCTAGCCCAGAGGCTCTCCCACCCAGGCTATCACTCCAGTTCATAGATATGTCTTGAAGTTTGGGGACCTTCCCGCTGGAGTGTGTACACCACGGGGCATGATCTGTGTTGGTCTTTCTTGCTGCTGGATGTCCAGAGACCAGCACAGCGCTTGGCACGTGCACAGTGGGGGCTTAATAAATATCTGTCAAATGAGTGAATGAATATGTTTTTACCTCCAGAAGGAGCTGCTACTCCAGAGAGGCCAGCTGCCAAGCCTCCCTCCCTGGCTCCTTCCCTGAAGCCTGTGATATTTAATTAACCTGAGCCAAGCAGAGCCCACTTTATGGTGCTGGCCCAGGGGCCACCCATAATTGAGAAATGATAGGAGGCACCTGCGACTTGACCTTGGCTAATGATGGATGGACCCACATGGAGATCAGAAGCCAAAGATCCATGGGCTGGAGCATTCATCCAGAGAGCCCAGGTGGAAGGAGGGAGGCGATGTCTGCAGCCCCGGCCTGCGATCTCAGAGGGTGGGGACTGTTCCCGGAGAATTCTGATGATGATCTTTTCCCGGGGGACACGTGGAGGTATTGAGGGCTCACCACATGCCAGGCCCTGGCGAGCACTTTACAGAGAGCCTCAGAATGGCAGCAGGTGCTGCTGTTCTCCAGTGTCCCGACATGATGGGTACTCAGTACGGGTTTGTCAGATGGATGAGTGAGTATGCGAAAGATTTGAGGGGCACTCTGGAGGGAAGCAGAATGGAAGGAGGGTCCTGCAAGGTGTGGGGTGCACTGGGGTGCAGGGGAGTGGGGCTCAGACTGGCACAGTCCTCCCCTGATCCTGCCTTTTGGCTCTGATGAAGTTTTTTTGGGGGGGAAGCTCTATGCTAACTCCAGCCTGGGGTCACCTCCTCCACTGCCCCGGCTCTAGTGTCTTACCCACCAAAGGTGCAGCCCCCTTATTTCCCTCCCAAAGGGGAGAGAGCTCTATTTAGGGGGCAGGTTGCTGCAACTCCCAGCTCCAGTGTCTTCAGGGGGCGTCTTCAGGACTTTGGGTGTCCCCACGCCTGTGCTGAGCAATGTCGGGGTGCAGAGAGGAACGTGGGGGTCTTTCATGCCCTCACAGGACACATCACAGTCGCCAAGGGCATGAAGGGTGGAAGTGGAATTCAGATAACAAGACTCCCGCAGGGCGGTGGGGGCCTTGGGGAGGGGGTGGGCGTTTAGCTCCAGCCACAAGGTCGAAGAGGTGTGGACCTCCGATGACCAGGAGGTGCACGGAAAATGGCAATACTGCAGAGCACAGCACTTTAGAGTTTATAGAGCATTTTCAGATCCAGTGTCGAGAGGAGGAAGAGACCACTCATGTTCTTATTTGGTGGAGGTGCGAACTGCTGCTTGCTGAGCAGAAGTGCCTGTCCCGGGTCCAGAGCTGGGCGGTGTCAGCCTTGAGACTCTATCCAGGGGTTCCTGGTCAATTTCCTGCCCCTGGCCCCCGACCCCCGACCCCCACCCCACCCCGTCTGAACCTGCAGGCTCTAGAGAGAGTGCCCCATCTCTCTTTCTTCTTTAATTTGTGGTAGAATACACATATCATAAAATTTATCATCTTAAGCATTTTTAAGTGTACAGTTCAGTGGCATTAAGTACATTCACATTGTTGTGCAACCATCAGCACCATCCATATCCTAAATTTTTTATCTTCCCCAACTGAAACTCTGTCCCCATTAAACACTAACTTCCCAGCCCCCTCCCCCAGTCCCTAGCAACCACCATTCTACCTTCTGTCTCTATGATTTCGACTACTCTAGGCGCCTCATATAATTGGAATCCTTTAGGATTTGTCTTTTTGTGACTGGCTTATTTCATTTAGCATAATATCCTCAAGGTTCATCCATGTTGTAGCACGTGTCAGAATTTCCTCCCTTTTTAAGGCTGAATAATATTCCATTGTATGCATAGACCACATTTGGTTTATCCATTCATCTGTCTTTGGACACTTGAGTTGCTTCCACGTTTTAGCTATTGTGAATAATGCTGCTATGAACACGGGTGGACAAATATCTCTTCGAGACCCTGCTCTCTGTTCTTTTGGGTCTATACCCAGAAGTGGAATTGTTGGATCATATGGTAATTCTATTTTTAAGTTTTTGAAGAACTGCCATACTGTTTTTCATGGTGGCGGCACCATTTTATATCCCACCAGCAACGCATGAGGGTTCCAATTTCTCCACATCCTCAATGACACTTGTTATTTTTTGTTATTTTTGAGATCAGCCATCCTAACAGGTGTGAAGTGGTATCTCATTGTGGTTTTAATTGCATCTCCCTAAGGATCAGTGATGTTGCGTATCTTCTCATGTGCTTACTGGCCATTTGTGTATCTCTTTTCCATGTGATGCATAGAAAAGAGCCTAGGTTTTTTGGAGTCCCACGGGCCTGGGGTTAGTCATGCCTCAGCCTCTGACTTCTTCACGGTGATTTTGGGCAACCGGTTTTGTCCTCTCCGGACTCCAGTTCCCTCATTGATGGACCCATGGGGCTGATATGAGGATTTGAGGAGAGTTGAGGATTCTAGTTCCTAGCCTGTAGGCAACCCTTAAGAATGCCAGCTCACTTCCCCCCATAGTTCATCATCCTATAGTGAATTTGGGATGCTGGTGACCCAGAATGGGGTCATGGTACCCCTGTAAGCTGGCCTCAGTGACCAGTCGGAGGCACAGGGGGGCGTTCAGGGATGTGGCAATTCTGACCTGGGTGTTTGCTCTTCTGAACAGTGGGCTCAAGGCCGGCTCTGTCTCCAGTCTTGCCACTCTGGAGCTTTGTGCTAGTGCCTTACCACCCAGAATACGGGGCACTCTGAGGGCTGGGGTCACGCCCTGATCATCTTTCTATCACCCTATGAGGCCCAGCACTGTGGAAAGGCAGAGACTAGCTAGTTGTTCAGCAAACCCATTTTCCATTCCTTCTGGGCACGTAACTAGGCTGCATTTCCACCAGCCTCTCCTGGTTTGGGGGGGCCGTGCAGCTGCATTCTGGCCAATGGGATGAGCAGGACTGATGCCCACCACTTCCAGGCTGTGGGGTCCCCCACTCTCTCTCCTCACCTGCTGACATCCATCATGACACAATGAGTGCTTGTTGAAGAAGACGGAGCCTCCTTTCGCCTGGTCCCTGAATGTCGCCTGTGTTCATACTCCCTCCCCATCCCATCCTGCTGCCCAATGGAATCTGGGAGAACAAGGAATAAACTTCTGCTGGCTGAAGCCACCAAGACTGTGGGCTCTATCTGCTACAGAAGCTGGTGTTCTCCTAATACACCAGGGTCCCTATGTTCAATGGGGTTAGGGACTTTGCACATCTGCTTCTCAGCTCTGCACCCACAGGGCCTGGCACATAGTAGGTGCTGGTTAGCTTCTGTTGAGCGAGCCAGTGAAGGGCATGGCGCCCAGTGGGTGCTCAGTAAGTGTGTTCTCAGTGGAGGGGTGGTGGGAGCACAGTCCAGGGTTGCCAAGGTCACGAGTTCAGTCTATGGAAGGGCCTGCTAATGTTTCAGAGGAAAGAAAACCAACCTCGGAGCTGGGGTCCTGGTTGGACAACTCAGACGTATTTGAGCTATGGCTGGTGCTGTGGATGCTGGCCACACACAAAGCTGTGTTAGTGTCCGAGCGCTGCCGTAACAAAGCACCGCAAACAGGCGGCTTAAAGAACAGCCGTTTATTCTCTCACAGTTCTGGAAGCTGGAAGTCTGAGTTCAAGGTGTCGGCAGGGTTGGTTCCTTCTGAGGGTGTGAGGGAGAATGTGTTCCCTGCCTCTCCCCGGGCTTCTGGGTGTTTGCTGGCACTCTTTGGGGTTCCTTGAGATGTGGAAGCATCACCTCCATCTCTGCCTCTGGAGTGTTGCCCGGAGTGTGGTCACTGGGAGAAGGGAGGGTGGGAGGTGGCTTCTATTCTCACAGTGGCCGTGCGCACTTGCAGCTGAGGCCATCCCACTGGGATCTATGCCTCGGTCCTGCCTCTGACTCCCGGAGCAGCCCCCGCTCCCACCAGGAGCAGCCTCTGCTCTTAGTCACACGGTCCCCGAACCCCCCGAACAGGCAAATGCCTGTAGCTCCGTGGGTTTGGATCCCAGCTCTGCTACTGCCTCAGTTGTGAACTCGAGCATGAGTGCTCCCTGAGCCCCTGATTTCTCCCTTGTAAATAAGGATAATTAAAATCCCTAATTCGTCGAGTTGCTGTGAGGTTGAAAAAGGGTTATGCATATCACGATGACAATGACAGAATTTCTTGGGAGACCTAGTGCATCCCCAGAACATTGGCATCTGTTGGATGTGATCTTGGTGAATCACCATGAAACATCCAGTTCCCCAATCATGTCAGAGCAGCCTCGGAGCAGCAGGGTCAACAAACTACTGCTCATGGGCCAAATCTGACCCCCAGCCTGTTTCTGTAAATAAAGTTTTATTGGAACACAGCCCTGCCCATTCATTTACCTGTAGGCTAGGGCTGCTTCTGCAATTCAATAGCGGAGTTGAGTCATTGCAACAGTGACCATATGGCCTGCAAAGCGTAAAATATTTATTATCTGATCCTCTACAGAAAGAGTTTGCTGCTTCCCGGCGTAGAGCAGCGTGGGCACTGATGCTTATAAGACCAGAGTTCAAAACTCAGCCTTCGCTCTTCCTTGCCGTGTGATCGGAGTGTGTTATGTGAAATCGCCGTTCTTCATTTGCCAAATTGAAGTGATGAACTCACACCGCAGGGTGACGGGGACAATGAGACGAGCTGCTCACGTAAAACATTTGGCCCTGTGTTCAGGAAGAACTCAATGAACCTTCCGGCTGCAGGTGTTAGTGTGTCACGGTCCCTGGTATCCAGTAGATGCTCAATATATTCTTGTTGCCAAATGCAGGAATGTCCCCCTGTTGTCTCTGCTTAGGCAAGGACTGGGGGCCTCATCTCTTTGCCCACGGTGTCTGGAGTGGTTGCCCGTCCACACTGGGCACTCAGCAATCAATGCGGCCCCTCCAGACCCTCATGGCTCAAAGTGCAGCTCCCAATTCACAAGCCGCCCTCTGCTGCCCTTTACCCCAGGGGACACTTCTCTGTCCTGGTACCTCGCACCCCACGCTCAGCCCCCATCACGCATCACGTAAGTGATGGAAAGAAGTCAGTCAGAGGAAAAAGACAGATTGAGTGCCTCCGTGGCCCTGGCATTTCCCTCCAGATCTCTGGATTTCCATATATTTGAAAACCTAATATAAACAACAGAGAAGAAATTTGCATCTCGGGCAGCGAGGAATGAAAAATTGAGGCGGCGTAATGTATTGCCGCGTGCGGAAGAGGGATGACCGTGGAGAGACCAACCTCTTACGACAGACCCAATAGGCCGGTGGCAAACTCATTTCCTGGCAGAAGATAGGGTTCATCTGCTGGAACATTTAACAGGCATCAAAGAAAGATCACTTCCACCTCTCCCCGCCGCCCGAGACGCCGTTCTCCTGCCTCTCGTTTTGCCATTTTATTAAACCCCTTTATGCAGTTTTAATACAATATGTATGATCCACATGGAGACAAATAAATTCTTATGTACTTTTCAGGATTCGGAGTGTTCTAATGGTTATGTATGCTTTATTTATATTTTCTCAGAGACATTAAAAGGGCGATGTATAAAAATATGCGACCCAAACCGTTGGTGATTTATGGTTACTCATGGAGGGATGGCAAAATGGGAAGTTATGAAGTTAATTTTCAGAGGTGCGGAGGCTGTGGTCTGCAGGACTGGCAAGAGATGTATTAATTCCGGCAAAGGCTGGATTTGGTGGCAAGTCTGTCACAGGGATGCTCTTGAGTCTGGGGGCTTTTAAGGAAGCAGTGTAGAGCCAGTGGGGTTGTAGGGATGTTGCTGTTGCAGATGGGAAAGAGGGTGCCCAGAGAGGTTAAGTTAGTTTTCTAAAGTCACACAGCAAGTAAGTGGCAGACTTGGGATTAGAAGCTCTTCTGTGGCTCCTCCTTGGGTTGTCACAAAGCTTCTTAAGAATCTGTCACACGTTTCATGATCTCCCTTGTGGCCTGCATGTTGCAGGAAAAGGTGGGACAACTCCAAAGTGGGCAAACCAAGGCAAGCTCATGATTTGTGGCACTTCTCTCCTCGGCCCTCCACTAGCACGCCGTGCCAGCGCAGAGCAGAACCAGCGTGTGCAAAATGTCCGCTGCAGCGGGAATTTACATGGGCGGCTCTGGGAATCCACTCAGGGCAGTGGGGACCTGGAAGCTGGCATTGCCACCTACTTTATGGTCCAGACGGGCATGAATTTACATGTGGCACTCAGCTGGAGTTGTTGGCTTATTAGGAGCCTGGAGGGTGGAAGGATTCGGAGCAATCACACTGAAACAAACTCTGTCTATTAAAATGTTTCCACCTGCCAGACTGCCTAGGCTCTACCTTCCAAGGCTAATGTCCATTTAAGCTCTTGAGCCTAAAGGTTAGAGCCCAGGCTCTGCAGCCAGACTGCTGGGTTCCAATCCCAGCCTCACCACTCGTGAGTTCTCTGACCTCAGGCTAACTGCTTAACTTCTCCGGGGGGCTCATTTCCCCATATGCGTAAAGAGGTGATGATACTTAGCCTGGAGAAGCCTTGTGAGCGAGGAGGGTCCAATATGTGGCAGGTGTTCATCACAGCATCCCAGTCTTAATAGATGTTGGTTTTATCACTGCTGTTATTTCACCTTTCTCCACCCTGGGCGGGTCCTTCCCCTTCTCTGAGCCTCAATTTTCCCACCGGTACAATAAGGGAACTTAAAATAGATGATCTGAAAATACCTGGACTATGTCTTGGATTTTAAGGGGAGGATCCCTAAATCTGGCAACTTCACCATTCGCTAATGCTTATGGAATGATATTTACAAGGGGTCCTGTCTACTTTTTGGCTCCGTGTATCAAAAGCCATAAAAGCGTTTGTTTTCCTTGGCTCAGCAATTTTCACGCATGGAGCGTTACCCTAGGGGATTAATCATGGCTGTACAAAGCAGTAACTACAAGCATTCCTGTTGGGGTGTTTAAAGCAGAGGGAAAATTGGAAGTGACCCAAATGGAAGCAAGAGGGGAGAGGTTACATAACCCGTGCTGTGGAGGTAGATCTGTGGCTAATTGAGCACTTACTGTATGCCCAGCCTGAGAGGGGCGCTTGACACCGCGCAGCACATTTAATCCCCCAATCACCCTGTTAGGCTGCAATTGGTTCCGCTAGTCTGGCCCCAGGGTACCAAGCTTAGAGAAAAGCAAATTGCCCAAACCTCACAGCTGGCAGGTGGCAGGGCTGGGAGTCGCCTAGCCATCTGACACCAAACCTGGCCTCTTTTATACCACACCACACTCCTCAGGTTGATGTCAGGAAGTCGGTGCCAAGGGAAAAGGGCACATTGATGACTGGTGTGCATGGATAGTCATCTGTGAGATATGCGCCTTGAAACTATGAGAACACACAGCTGCGTTTACGTGGCTATGAAGCCACCATCCATGACGTAATGTAAATCTTTATCATTGTGTGTGTGTGAATTTGCCCTGGACCACCTTGCTCTGATTTTCCTCTTATGGGAAAAATTCACCTTTTGTTTATTCCAATGCCAATTTCTAATTCTAAGAAGCTGGTGACCCAGGAGCAGGTTTATGTTCCCACTCTACACTTCACTGATCCATCTGAGCGTCCATGGATGTTCGTCCAACCACCCAGCCATCCCTTGATTCGTCTGCCCATTAGCCATCCATCAATCCAACCACCCATCCACACATCCACCCATCCATTCACCTATCTACCCATCCATCCACCTATCTACTCACCCATTCACCTATCTGCCCATCTATCCACTCACTCACCCACTCACCTATCCACCCATCCATCCATCCGTCCATCCATCCACCCAGCCATCCACCCACCCACCCACCCACTCACTTATAAATCTGTATTAGTTTTCTGTTGTTGCTTTAACAAATTACCATGAACTCAATGGCTAAAACAACACAAATTGATTCTCTTATAGTTCTGGATGTCAGGAGTCTGAAATCAGCATCACCGGGCTAAAGTCAAGGTGTTGGCAGGGCTGGTTCCGTCTGCAGGCTCTGAGGGAAAAATTGGTTTTCTTGCCTTTTTCAGCTTCTAGTGGTTGCCTGTATTCCTTGGTTTGTGGCCCCTTCCTCCATCTTCAAAGCACATCACTCCAATCTCTGCTTCTGCCATCACATCACTTTTTCCTCTGACTGCCTCATCTGTCTCCCTCTTACAACAAGTGTTGTGATTAAAGCAGGCCTACCTGAAAAATCTGGGTTAATCTCCCCATCTACAAAGTTCCTTTCCCTGCATAATATGACATTCAGAGGTTCTAGGTGTTAGGACATGGGCATATTTGGGGGAAGGCATTATTCAGTCTATCATACCATCCATCCATCCATCCATCCATCCATCCATCCCATCCATCCATCCATCCCATCCATGCATCCATCCACGCATCCATCCACCCATCCATCCATTCATCCTTCCACCCATCCATCCATCCACACATCCATCCACACACCCATCCCCCCATCCCTCCATCCATCCATCCACCCATCCATCCATCCACCCATCCATCCACCCATCCCTCCATCCATCCATCCATCCATCCATCCATCCATCCATCCATCCATCCATCCCATCCATGCATCCATCCACGCATCCATCCACCCATCCATCCATTCGTCCATCCCTCCATCCATCCATCCCTCCTTCCATCCATCCACGCATCTATGCATACATGCATCCATCCATCTTTTCATTTATTCATTCATCTATTTTATGGATTGATTAATTCATTTATTCATTAAATCATCAAATATTTATTGAATACCTCCTATGTACCAGGCACTGTGCTAGGCATCAGGGTCACAGAAATAAGCAAATCAGACAAAGTTCCTACCTTGAAGGAGATCACAGACAAGTAGAATCTTTGAATGAGTCAGCAAATCTTTGTGATCACTTCCTGGTCAATAAAGATTGATGTTATCCTGTTTTATTTTCTCTTCATAGCATTTATCATGACCTGCCAGTACACTGTAACGCTTACTGTTTATAATCTGTCTCCCCGCACACCAGCTCATTTTGTTCTGTGACCACTGCATCTCTCATTCCAGAAGAGTATCTGCTCAACACACCATTCCTGAATCAATGAATAAATGAATATCTGGGGTGGACTGAGGCTGATGTGATCTTGGTCTCACAAGCTAATCATGTCGTGGGGAGTGAGACAACGATCAAGTGACTGGAAATGGGATGTCAGTGTGAGGAGATGCACAGTGCTCAACAAGAGCCCACAGACGGAATCTGACTCAATCTGGAAGTTTCAGGAAGGCTTCCTGGTGGAAGAGATACTTCATCAGAGTCCTGAAGAATGGTTCAGAGTTTATCAGGAGAAGGGGTTGGTGGGGCAGGGCTCAGGAAACAGCAGGTGTGAGAGCTTTGAGTTGCAAAAGAGTCTTTAACGTAATGAGATTCTACCCACGGACAGAGCACTTTCCAGTTGGTAAAGCACTTTCCTCCTTTACTATATCCTTTCCCATATAGAAACTGAGGCCCCAGGAAAGTCACATGGCCAGGAAGTGGCAGAGTGAGGCCTCGTGTCTTGACTGCAGGGGTGGTTGGCACATGGCTCTACTGCTCAGCATCGTGGTCATTGGGCTGGGGCTCCACATGACCAACCAGTCAAATTAGCTGAAAAACCATCGGATGCTTTGTGGACTTGTGAGTGAGCTCTGTTCCAGGTGAGGCGGTGGCAGCAGGAACGCAGACTCTGGGGCCGGGTGAATGGGGCTCGAATCCCAGCTCCACCCGCTTCTCTCTTGATGTTCAGGTACACTTCTTGGGAAGGTGGAATGGAGACCCAACATCCAAGAGTAAGTGCTCAGTAAACGTCACATTTCCTTCAACACATAGTGGTGGAATCTACTCTGTGCGGCCTCTGTACTATGATCTGGGGACCCAGCGATGATTAAGACAAGACATTATTATTGTTTATACACTGAGAGGCTCTCTAGAACATCTCTCTCCCTGATGGTTTCCAAGGCAGATGTCTCCTCGTCCTTTCCATTTGGGAGCCTGTGATTGTTGCACAGTTTTGAGAAAATCATTGGGCCACTCTGAACCTCAGTTTCCTCACATTCTCAATGATCTCTCTAAGTCAGACTCTCAAGATTGCCTGATTCCAAATGACCCTGTGATGACACAGAACTCTGTGCCTTATGTGCCCACAAATCTCCAGCACTCTGGAGGATGGGCAAGCCTACTCTTGTTTGTGAAATGAGTCTGGGGGCTACCCGCAGTAGCCTTTCGTCCTGCAGGAGCTCACTGTCCCAAAAGATAGCTGACAAGGAGGTATTTATTTGTGGCTGTCCCAAAAGAGAGAATAAAGCTAGTTTGTGGGCAACGTGCCTGGACATTTGAAAGCTCATTTGCAAGATAGGCTTCTACACGATCCATCCCCAAGATGCCACTTCCTGTGGAGTCTCTGGGCAATTTGTAGCTGTCCCTCTGGCCAAGAGGGAGCCCTTCTCTGTCCAGGTTGGAGGGTCCACAGGGCACTGGACATGAGCTACCAGGGACCTTCCTATGATCACTGTGCATCGCTTACAAAACTCTCCTTAGACATCAGCAAGTTGTCTTGGAGCAAGGAGTTTCTTATGGAAGTTCCAGTAGCTGGAAAAAAATATAGCTTTCTAAGAAACCCAGGAGTATAAGGAGAGGGCTTTTGACTGAATTGTTCCCTCTCCTTCAAACATCTAATAAACCCATCAGCAGGTCCTGCCAGTTCTGTCTCCAGAGACATCGGTGCATCTCTCTGGAGTCTGACTACCTTTGCTCCACCCTGGTCCAAGCCACTGTCATCTCCCCCCTGAGCAGCGGCTAGATCTGGCCTGGTCCCCATGCTCATTCCGCTCCTGCTTCGTTGTCTCCCCCAATCTTTTCTCCACCAGCACAGTGGAGCACTCTTCTCAAAAAACCTGAGTTGAATCTTGTCTTCCTCCACTAAAATGCTTCAGTGGCTCCCTGTGCATGCAGTTCTAGCTCCGGCCGTGACCCAAAGGCTGTGTCTGCCCGTTGCCGATCCCCCCAACATAATTCTGCTCCTCCTTTCCCCTGCTCGCTGTGCTCTGGTACACAGGTCTTCTTTGATTTCCTTGAACATACCAAGCCCTTCTCACCTCAGGGCCCTCTCAAATGCTATTCACTCTGGCAAGGGATGACCCATCCCCTGACCGTTGGCTGCCACTCATCTTTCAGGTCTCAGCTTAATCATCACTCCTTTAAGAGGCTTCCTCCACATACCCCCTCAAAGATATTCCCTATATCAGCACCCAGTTCATGAATCTCTTATAGCATTTATCATAATTTAGAACTATATTTTGTTTATTCTTTATCTTCTGTCTTCCCCACTAGACTATAAGTTCCATGGAGGCAGGGACTATGTTGGTTCTGCCCAGTGCTGTCTCCCCAACTCCAGTCTCCAAGCCTTCAGTTTTCATTGGTAGCATGAGAACATTGATGCCATAAACATTTGCATCATTATGAAGGGGGCCAATGTCCCCAGGACCCGGGTGTAATCGTGAACGTGGAAATGCCTTCACAGACTGCAGTGGTTCATGGGAAGAGGGGGCGATCCAAGTAGACTGTCTGAGGGCAGAGTGACCCTGTGACCTCAATTTGCCTGGGAAGCTGTGAGCTCAAGAAAATGACTTCAGTCTGGTGGGAGAGAAAACAGCTCGGCCGTTGGAATTAGAACTGGGTCAAATCTGTTTTATGCTTTCTTACCATCTGTGTGCCCCTGGGCAAGGGCTTCACATCACTGATCCTCTGTTTTCTCATGTGCTAAATGGGGATCATGGCACCTACCTCTCAGGCTATTGGGGAGATTAACTGATGGAGCTTCATTATGGGCCATAGAACCATCTCAATGGACATCAGTGTTCACGTCCTTGTGGAGATCCTCAAGAAGACCCAACAAGTGATTCCATGAAAGTGGTCCCTAAATCTATACAACCTTAAAGATCTCCTTCAACCCTAAGATGCTTGGAAATCATACTAATAATTTGATTTTAAAGGACCCCAAGTTCAACCTAAAAATCTCATGATGGGACAAAATGCAATGTGTGTTCTCACAGTGGACTAGGAATTTGGAAGTCACCCATGTTCTTCTTAACCTATGCCCCTGCAAGCTGTCCCACCAACCATCACCCACCAACCTGCCATACCCTGCTGCAGGAGAAGACCACGGCAGAGGGCAGTAGAGCCCGGAGGTTAAGCATGCCACTTCAGAGCTGTGTGACTGTAGTGCGTTGAATAGTGGCCCCCCCAGTATGTCTGCACAGAACCTCAGAATGTGGATCTTATTTGGAATAAAGGGCTTTGTAGATGTAATCAAGGAAAGGATCTTGAGATGCAATAGCCCTGGCTTGGGATGAATCCTCAATTTAATGACAATTTCCTTAGAAGAGAAGAGAGAAGACAGGTGAAGATGAACATCACATGAAGATGAAGGTAGAAATTGCTGTGATGCGCTTACAAGCCAAGAATTGCCAGCAGCCACCGGAAGCTAGGAGACAGGCATGGGACAGATTCTTCTTCAGAGCCTCCAGAGGGAACCAACCCTGCCAACAGGTTGATTTCAGACTTCTGGCTTCCAGAACCGTGAAAGAATAAATTCTGTCATTCTAAGTCACCCAGACTGTTGTAATTTATTATGGCAGCCCTTGGACACTGATATAGTAACCTCAACCAACTTAGGTAGACTTTTGAGCCTCAGTTTCCTCATCTGTAAAGTGGGTGTCCTTGTAGTCTCTATTCTCTAGAGGCATTGGGGAATTGAGAGAAGGCCGTGCAAACTGCTTGGGACATTGCCTGGTGCACAGATGATGCTTAATAAATTGTAGTTCTTATTAATGGTGACTATTATAGATGAGCCTTTTCTTGAGCTTCTCCCAGCTTAAGCCCTTCCCCAGCAGGAATAGAGCTCCTTAGGGAGGGCGTGGAGTGGGGAGGGAGGCGTGGTTGTCCTTTAAGTCAGCCATGCCAATAAAAGGGCGCTGGCCTCTCTCATTGTTGATCCCAATGCTGCTGCCTCTACTTTCATTCCAGCAGCCACGTTACATCTCCTTCAGTACCACCAGCATTTCCTTCATATCCTTTTGACTCATTCATTCTCAGGAGGAGAAACGTTTTTTTCAGGAACAATACCAGGGAGTAGTTATAAAATCGCAGTGCTTGGTGATAAATGTTGAGGACTCCTGTTCTCTCTCAATCTCTCTCTCTCTCTTTCTCTCTCTCTCCCTCTTTCTCTATCTTTCCCTTCCTTCCTCCCTCTCCCCTCCCTCTTTTCACCCCCCTCCCTCTTTTTATTGGAAATGGCTATCTTTCAGATGTTTAACGGCTTTGCAAAAATAATCCCTCCAAGAGGAATTCATTCTGTAGGAGCATGCAGAGGAGAGCGCGTGACGAGGGGCGACACCATAAATTGAACCTCGCCGGCCCACGACCGCCAGCCCAGGGCGGGCCCAAAGTCATAACTTTCTCCTCGTCCCCTCCCCACCCGCCAGTGCCCTGGCCCCTGCCCAGCACCACTCTATTTTCAGGAAGGCTCCCTTGACCCGTGGTCCTTCAGCCACAGCAGAGGTGGCGCCGGCTGGAATCCAGGCGTGAAATTATGAAAGAATGGGGCTGCCTCTGCCTCTAGTTGTACACTGGCCTCAGATGTGATATTGCCAGTTTTTTCCTCCCCCCCTCGCACCGGCCTGTCGCATGCGGGGCGGAAAAGATTGTATTTATCACCTGTCAGGATCTGCCAGAACTGAGTTACGTGAGGCAGGACAGCATAAAATTATCATACACAAGCATGAAATTACAAAATCGCTCGGAACTGAACAACAAAATTATTTCATTTCGGAGGGAGGGCATTCCATTTTTTAGCTCTGACACCTTGACTGCCAAACTTTGAATTGAAATTGAGTGTGAGGGCCATGGAATAGAGACAGTAATAACAAGGAGTAGCATGTAAACTAGCCATGCAGACACACTACATTAATGGTCCCCGAAACCTCCCACCAGAGACATGTAACTAAATAAATGTCACATGTCCCAGTTACTCAACTTGCCTTCCACAACTAGAAATGGCTTATCACAATGTTAGAGCCCGGGTCCAATATCTGAGGGTTCCTGGGAGGGATTGGGCTGGAGCTGGTTCTTCTAATCCGCAGAACTATGTTTTGATGAAGTAGAAAGCACGCAGGTTTTGCAGTCCTGTGTGGATAACTCCGAATGCTGGCTCCAACATTGATGGGCTGTGTGACATCAAGGGAGTTTCTTGACCTCTCTGAGCCTCTGTTTTATCATCTGTAAGACGAAGACAATCATAAGTTGTCGTGTGGACAAAAATATCCCATACACAGTGTCTGACACATAGTAGGTTTTCAATACAGCGATTCGGAGGGCTGGGGCACGTGGGTTACTCACCCTCTTTTTTCCTCTTTCAAAGTTTTTTTGCCATTTTTACAATGGCAAAACATTGTCCATTTATTACAAGCATTTATCCAATAAGCTTTTATTAAGCCTGAAAAAGAAAACTGTGACAGTATGTGTTTAGATGTAAAACAAAGTTAGGTTGGATTATTGATCATTGTTCTCAATGTTTTCCAACCTTCCATGTACTCATACTCTTTGTCATGTGACTTTGCAGCCCTTCCCCCTGGAGGCGGGGCTTGTTTCCTCATCCAATCGTTATTGGGCTTGGCCATGTGACTTACTGTAACCAATGGCCTGTGAGCAGACATGATACAAGCAGAGGCTTTAAATCTACTGTATTGGTCAGCTTGGTCTCTTGAACTCCTGCTATTTGCTTGAGAATGGCACACTCCAGGTAGTTGCTGGTGTATGGAGGAGGAGGGATAAGTGGAACAGCCTAGAGTCAAGTCCAGCCAACCTGTAGATCTGTGAGTAAGGGAATCAAATGCTTGTTGTTAGCCATCGAGATTTTTGGGATTGTTTGTTACACAGCAAAAACTGACTAATAAAGTAGCTAGACTCAGATGATTATAAACAGAGGTCTGCTTTCGTCAATGCTCTGCAGAACATTTAAAATTCATGTGGGACTCAGGACAATTGTTTATTGCATGGGGTTGTTCTGTGAATTGCAGAATGTCTACAGTTTCTGTCTTCTGCATCTTAAATGCCAGTGTTCCCCCATCACTATGGGAAGTAGTCTACAACTGCAGGTTTCTACTCTAGCAGACCCAACACTTTCTTTTCATTACATATATTTTATCACACCCACTTTACCATCTTGAAATGAAATTCATGCATTTCATCTTCATACACACATAATTTCAAAAAAAAATCAATATAATACCCAACTGTAATATAAAGGAGAAATAAAATGAAAGCAATTTATAATAAAATAATATCTATTTCAATAGGTAAATTATCGGGAAGTCATTATATGCCAGGAGACATCATGAAGTTATCAGATGCTTGTACCTACTTATAACGAATAAGTTGAGATTTCAGACAAATATTCAGTTGAATATTGTTGGCATTTTTCTCTATATTTGACATTTTGAAATGATAGCTAAATTAGTATATTCATATGAATGGGTGGCATCGTGGCCACACTGAGTGAGACTCCAGCAAATGTCGAGCAACACAGGTGTGTTGTGGCAGCAACTCGCATTCCACGAGCAGCTTTGAGGCCAATGCTGCATTTTCCAAAATGGAAAACGACTCGATAGAATTTTGGATAAAACAAAATACTACCTTCCCCCAATTTACACTGCCGCTGCACTTCAGGAAAATCACACATAAACTAAATCTGTGCATAAAAGATTTTGCTGTTATTTAAGATGGATTTAAATTCTAGGCTCAGATAATTACTAAGTAGGAATTTTACCTACATGAATGCCAAGGAGGGTATGCGAAATTCCTGAAGGACTTAGTATCATTCTTCTTGGTGGGGGGCTGTCCTTGGGAACTCCATCTCACCTTTCCCAATCCCTAGGACAGAGTTTCTCAACCTCAGCACTATCGGCATTTTAGGTTGGATAATTCTTTTTTGCAGGGGGCTGTCCTGTGCATTGTAGGATGTTGAGCCACATCCCTGGCCTCCACCCACTAGGTGCCCGTAGCATCCACCCAAAATAGTCACAACCAAAAATATCTCCAGATATTGCCAAGTGTCCTCCAGGCATGCAAAATATCCCCCTGTTGAGAACCACTGGACCAGGATAATAGAAAATGCACCCCCATTGCCCCACATTCCCCAAATTCCCCTTGGAGATGGTACTACCTCCATTAAGAAACTCTTGTCTGGGAGCCCTGAATTTCGTTGTCATTTCATTCCAAGACTAGATGTTGAGCACCTTCTATGTGCTGGGTGTCATGGATACACTGATGAACGTGACAGTCCTTTAACTCAAGGAGTTCAAGTTGCTCAGGCCCCAACCTGGAAGTCACCCCCAGCTCCTCTCTGTACCTCATGCCCCCACTGCACACTCCCCAGCCCCATCCTCACTCCATCCTTTCTAACCACAGATTTCTTCTTGAATTTCTCCACTTCTCTCCGTTTCCATCCCCTCTCTCCAGCATTGCTTTTCTCCCATCTATTCTCCACCGTGTAGTTAGATAATCACGCTACACTACAAATTCGAAAATTTGATTCTGTCCCTCGCTCTCCTACTTAGAACTCTGCACTGGCTTCCCATTGCACATAGGGAAGAGTGAAAACAAAAGCAAAGTTCCCGCCATGGTCTACAAGGCCCTGCGTCCCGTCCTGCCACCTCCCCAATTTTGTTTGCCCAGGGCATTGTGAGCCGGGGCTGGAGTGTGGGAAGCCTTGACTGTCAAGCTAAGGAGTGGTCAAGCCTCAGCCAGAGGACCCTTAAAGGGCATCTGGTCCTCTGGTGGCCGTGTCCACCAAGGCTGGATCTTCTGAGGGGATGTGGTCCCCTGCAGATCTCTTAAAATGGAAAAAATAGTGGGACTTAGATTATTCCAAGATCAAATCAGAGAGTAGAGGGGCAGAGGAAGGGGTGCAGAGCTTCATGGAGGTCCAAGGCAGCGTCTCCTGATCTCCTTCCCTCTGCTGGGCTGTGAAGTTTAATGTCTTGTAACATCTTCTCAGTGCCTTGCATGGTGAGCAGTACTATCCCATTTTACAGATGATGACACTGAGCCTCAGGGAAAGTCGATGGCCGAAGACCACTGAGCTGGGGTCAGAGCTGCAATTTGGAACACATTCTCTAAGAATTTAGCCAACTCACCATTGCCTTTCATGTGATCACCATGGGAGTCTCCTTAAGGGATTCCTTGAGTCCATTTTGGCAGCTCCACCTATCAATCCTCCACTCCACAGCAGAGGGGCAGATCTGATCAAGTTATTGTGTATTCTGACCTTTCCACTGTTTTTAGGGCTAACCCTGTAGCATGACCCACAAAACCCCATGAGATTTACCCCTGCCTACCTCTCCAAACCCGTCTGTCTGCTCTTTCCTTCCTTAGTCTCTGAGCTTCAGGCATACTTGGCAACTTGATCTTGCCACAGGACCTTTGCATATGCTGTTCCCTTTGCCTATTTTTGATGCTTTTTACCTTCTGCTCTCTCAAGCCTCAGATCAAACATTGCTTCTTCGTGAAAATCTCTCCCATCCCCCGTCACGTCCTGCCTAGTCTGGTCGGGTCCATTCATTATACACTCTCATGCAACAGTGTTCCTCTCCTATTTGCATGGTTAGATTTTAATCTAGTCTCCTCCACTAGACTGTAAGCCCCAGGAGGGCAACTACTCGGCTTGCTTTGCTCTTATTAGATCTCATCCCTTAGCTTAGTGCATAACACACAGTAGGTGCTCAATAAACTTTTGATCAGTGAATGAATGAATGTCTGTGCTATGTCGTCTATACCCACTATCTCAACATTTGGTTGCATTGCCCTGAGGAGACTTGTCCCCTCCTCCTACCCCTTGGCTGGGCCCATGATAGTCCATCAGAGACCACAGTCCCTGGATCCCCAGAGCAACTGGCTCCTGGCCTCCAGCTGTGCTGGGCTCCAGTGCCACCAGGCAGCGATGCTGTCATTTTGCAGAGTGCTAACAGCTACAGGGACCGGTCAGAGGCCATTGCCCCCAGCCTTCGCCATGTAAATCCTCCACTAACGATTTGTATAAACTTCTGTTACATGTGTTATGAGAAGATATTTATCACCGCAAATAACTTCTCAGTGGGTTGGACAGTGCACCTTGTTCACTCACACGCGTGCCTCAGGGAAAAGTAGGGGCTGAGTGGGCAATGGTGTCCTGCAGTCAGATGATTGGGTAGGATTCCTGTCTCCCCCTCCCACTTAGCAGCTATGTGGCCTTGGGCAAGACCCTATGCCTCTCCGTGCCTCAATTTCCTCATCTGTTCATTAGGGATAGTAATAGTGCTCACCTTAAAGGGAGGCAGAAGGAGTAAGTGAGTGTAGATAGAGCAGTCATGTGGGGCTGGACACACAGTAAGTGCTCCAAAAGTTATCTGTTGCCATCATCATCATTGTTATCATCATCTTCACCATCATCATCATCATCATCATCATCGTCATCACCATCATCATCATTACCATCATCGTCATCATCATCGTCATCATCGTTTTCGTCACCATCACCATCATCACCACCATCACCATCATTGTCATCATCATCACAATTATCGTCATCATCATCATCATCACCACCATCACCATCATTGTCATCATCATCACCATTATCGTCATCATCATCATCATCACCACCACCATCATTGTCATCATCATCACCATCATTGTCATCATCATCATCATCATCACCATCACCATCACCATCATCATCATCATCATCACCATCACCACCATCATCATCATCACCACCACCATCATCATCATCATCATCACTACCATCATCATCATCACCATCATCGTCATCATCACCATCATCATCATCACCATCATCATCACCATCATCACCATCATCATCATCGTCGTCATCCTCACCATCATCATCATCACCATCATCACCATCACCATCATCATCATCATCATCACCATCACCATCATCACCATCATCATCATCACCACCACCATCATCATCATCATCATTACCACCATCATCATCATCACCATCATCGTCATCATCACCATCATCATCATCACCATCATCACCATCATCATCATCGTCGTCGTCATCATCATCGTCCCACACAGGGGATCTAAGGAACGACAGCCCCCTCCATGAGGCTGTTAGCTCCTGAGAGAGGCGCCTCCAGCTCTCACTTATTACTGAATCCCCAGCACACGTCCTGGCACATAATAGGTACTCAACCAACGTTTGTTAATTAAATGAGTTGAGGCAGATTGGGGCTCAGAATCAGCTACAGCACTGAGCCAGGTGCACAGAAGGAGCCAGTCTCACCCGTTCCTATACCGTTTCCAGTCTGTGCAGATGGTGGTCTCACCCTAACCAGATGAGCGACCTTGGGCAAGTCACTTCTCCTCTCTGATCCTCAGCCTCCTCATCTCTGGCAAATGAAGGGGGTGGTGGCTTCCCCGCTCTGTCCTCCTGGAGTGTGAAGGATGGAGTGAGATGATGGATGTGGAGCTGTCAGCACGGGCCTGGCAGGCAGTGAGCATCCAAGAAATGGAGGGCTGGGTTATTTGTTCAATCAACAGACTTCATTGTGTGCTGCTATGTGCAGGGCACTGTTCTAGGAATTGGGGACACGTCAGTGACCAGAAACCTGCCCGAGGGAGCTCTCATTCCAGTAAGGGGTGAGCAACATGAAGCATAACAAACAATGATACAGAAGGTAAGGAGGTAAAGCTGCCTATTTAAAAAAGAGCAAAGTGAGGGAATTGGAAGTGATGAGCAGAGGGTTAGACTTTTCAGTGGGGTGGTCCAGTGAGCTCTCAGGGACAAATGCCATTTGAGAGCAAGGGTGTGATAGTTCCCAGTATCTGTGGGAAAGGCATTTCAGGCAGAGAGACTAGCATGTGCAAAGGCCCTGGGGCAGGTGTGTGCCTGTTCATGAAACAGCACGAAAGTCAGTGTGTCTGGGGCAGAGTGGGAGTAGGAAATGAGGTCAGTGAGTTAACATGGATCTGGATCACATAGAACCTTGTGGGACATCATAAGGACTTTGGCTTTTACTCTGAGTGGGATGGGAGCCATGGGGGGCTCTTGAGTAGAGGAGTGACAGGATTGGACTTATATTTTCAAAAGACTACTCTGGCTGCTGTGTGGAGATTTCATCAGAGGGGCCAAGGGCAGAAGCAGGCAGATTAGTGAGGAGGTCACGGCAATGACCCTGGTGAGGGGCCATGGATGCTGGGAAAGCCCTCAGCATGTCTGCCCCAGGGCTCCTCATTTCAACTCTCTCAGGGGAGAGGAGCCCGGAAGGTTCTCTCTGGCTGGGACACTCAGCAGGAAGCACTTGGTTTGAGCGAGGGAGCCACACCCAGTTTGAAGATGGCCCTTCCACTCTGGGTGACATGGTCTCTGCAGCCTCTCAGACCTGCAGGACATGGATGATTCCTCCTATCAAACTCCAGATCTTTCCATCTCACCCTGGCTCTCCTCCCTGCCCTCCACCTGCCCTGCTGACCCCAGTGGGCTTGGCAACCTGTGTGTACCTGGCCTGCCTTCACCAGCATCTGGCCCACAGCTGCCCTCAGGGGCCAGCAGCCGGCCTGGAGGAGAGGATGTCTGGATCCTGATCCTCCTGGGTCATTGGTCTGGGCTTTGGACCACTTCTCCTGTATATCAGTGTCCTGGGGCTGCTGTAAGAGAGCACCACAAACTGGAGGCTTAAAACAACAGAAATGTATTCTCTCACGGTTCTGGAGGCTGGAAGTCAGAAACCAAGGCATTGGCATGGCCACGCTCCCTCTGCGCGCTCTCAAGGAAGAAGATTCCTACCTTGCCTCTTCCTAGCTTCTGGTGGTCCTCAGCAATCCTTGATGCTCCTTGGCTCGTAGCTGCCTCACTTCCGTCTCTGCCTCTGTCTTCACACGGCCGTCCTCCCTCTGCGTGTGTTTGCTCCTCTGCATGTCTCCAATCCCCCCTCCTTATAAGGACACCAGTCACTGGGTTTGGGGCCCACCCCCATCCAGTATGACCTCATCTTAACTTGATGACATCTGCAAAGACCCTGTTTCCAAATAAGGTCACATCCACAGGTAGCAGGGATTAGAATTTCAACATCTCTTTTATGGGGACACAATTCGACTCAGGCCACTCTCATCTCTCAGCCTCCTCTCTGGCCTCCCTGCCTCCAGCCTCTGCCTGTCCCATCTGGCCTCCTCCCTGTAGTCAGAGATCTTTCTAAACCATCTGAGAGAGCTCTCTTGCTTCATACCCATCCTCGGCTCCTCAGGGCCCTCCCACCGAGGTCCACACTCCTTGGCATGTAATTTAAGGCCCCGCTAGTCTGGTCTTTGTGGACCTCCCTCCTCTCCCTGTGTTTGATCTCCGTTTTAGCTCAGTGGTTCTCACCCCTGGCTGCCCATTAAAAGCAACTGGAGACTTTCAAAAAAATACCCATTCCTGGGCCCCTAGACTCGTTGGGGTTAGAGGCTGGTCGCCACGTGCTGTGAAAGCTCCAGGGTGATTGCGACGCGCAGCCAGGCCTGAGAACCAATGCTGTACCAGTGGTTCTCACACTGGGAGACTCAGAATCCCCTGGGGGGTTGTTACACCCCCAGAGTTTCTGATTCAGTGGGTCTGGGGTGGGGTCAGATAATTTGCATTTCTAACAATCTCCCAGGTGATGCTGCTGCTGCTTCTCTACCAGAGTTTCTCAACCTTGGTACTACTGATATTGGAGCTGGGTAGCTCTTTGTGCTGGGATGTGCATCGTAGGATGTTTGGCAGCATCCTTGGCCTCTACCACTAGATGCCCCTGATTGAGAATTGATGAGATATAATAAACTACTGGTAATTCTCATAAGTGCCTCAGGGCCTTTGCACAGGCTGCTCCTTCTGCAGAAAACTCTCATCCTAAGTCTTTCCTTGATTACCACTTGCTGGCCTGTCAGCTCTCAGCTTGGCCAACATCTCCCCTGAGAGGTCTTCCCTGACCAGCCTGGCTCCTGTGCCTCCTTGCTGCTTCCCCAGCCTCTGTGCTTACCCCAATCCCATTGTGTGGGTGAATAGTCAATTGACAACTGTTCCTAACAGCAACCCCAAAGGGATGCCTCAGAGCTGAGCAAAGCAGCTGTGTGCTGCGTGGGTTCAGGGGAGGGGAAGTTCACAGGGGCCAGGCCGGAATGGGCAGGGCCCTGGAGGGCGTGGCATTGGAATTGCCAAGGACGGGCAGGAATTGGATAAGCCAAGAGGAGTTGGGAGAACGCTGCCCTCGAGGGAACCTCGGTGCGTGATCAGGGAGACTGGAAAGCCAAGGCTATTTCCTCGTCTGTAAAATGGGGCCGATAATCCGCCGCTTTATGGAGTTGCGGGGGGAGCGAAGGAGGTGTGCGTGTTACGTGACACATAGCAAGTGCCCAATCAGTGTCAGCGGGGATGGTGATGGGGGTGGTGCGGGGAGCCTTGACCTTCCAGGGCGTCTGGATGGGGCTGCTGGGAGAGATCCAGAGAGGGGGGCTGGATTTGGGGGCCGTGCAGAGGCGTGGAAGATGTGTGAGCAGGGCGGGGACGTGGCCTGGGGCATTTGGGGAAGATGATCTGTGAGGTGAGGGTAGAGGCAGGAGCAGAGGGGGAAGGCGGATCAGGCGGGGTTCTGGCAGGAGACAGATGGAAGCTCTCCACCGGCTAATTCGAGGAGTATTATTAAAGGGACTATTGATGGCGTGGGGGCAGGATGCAGGGAAATCACAGAGGAGGCGGCAGCACCTGGGGTTGGTAACAGCTGGAAGCTTCACAACCTCTAGTCCTGAAGTGACGGGTTTCTAGAACCGCGAGACGGGGAGGCTGTGTGAGGAGGACCAGCTGACAGGACCTGTGCTGGTCAGTGGGTGGGAAGCAGCCAGCTCAGGGTGACTTTCCTAGGACGGAGCACCCCAGCCTCACTTCTCCCCATCTCCTGCTGGGCCTTCCCGCTGACTGAACCCATCCAGAAGACAGAGGCCAGGGAGCCCCTGATATGGCCCTGGGGCCGAGAGTGGGTCTGACGGGGTGATGGAAACATGTCCAGCACAGACTAGCTGGGGAGGCAGGAAGTGTGGTCTTTGTTCCGACAGTAAGTTCCGGAGGCCGGATGAGTGGCCCCCGGAGCGTGCGAAGCGTTTGTGTGTTGGGGGGAAGGTGGCAGCTGGGGTATGAGCTGAGGAGGCAGAAGGTCTTTATGACCTGGGCCAGGCTGGAGTGAAGGTCTCAGGCAGGAAATACAACAGCCACCTTAATCGCGGACTTCAGAACTTTTGGAAAATGGTGCTGATGTTGCAAGAAGGTACCTCCCATGGAAGAAGCCTTCTTACTACGGGCCACGGTCTTCACACGCATTTGGTCCTCGCCGCCTTTGAAGTGGCACCACTCTCCCTGTTTGATGACGAGGTACATCTTGGGCCCTGTGCTGAAAGCTGCTGCAGCATATGAGTGATGTCCTGAACCTTCCCAACAACCACCTGAGAAGATATCGTTATCATCCCCATTTTGCAGACAAGTAACTGAGGCTCAGCGTGGTGGAGTGATGCACCCAATCCAACCCTGGGCCTGGCCGCTTCGAGGGGAAACGACTTCTCCAGGGTCACAGAGTCAGCGAGTGGGAGAGCTGGAGCACAAACCCATAGGGGGTCTCCCAGGCGCCTTCGAGCCCACCCGCTTGCTTTGCAGGTGGGGAAACGGAGGCTGGAGAGGGGCGCAGCTGGGAGGCAGGGCCCACCGTCTCCAGCCCCCAGTTCTTAGATCCGCTGGACGGAGGACCACTTCCCTACCCCAGCCACTGTCTGCACACCGTCGTTTTTACCCTCACAAGCCACATTTGGAGCTCCCTTGCTACGGACTAAGTGTTTGTGTCCCCCAAGTTCATATGTTGAAACTTAATCCCCAGTGTGACGGTATGAGGAGGTGGGGCCTCTGGGGGTGACGAGGTCACGAGGGTGGAGACCTCAAGAATGGGGTTAGTGCCCCTAGAAGAGTCAAGAGACAGTTCGCATCCTCTCTCTGCTCTCCGCCATGTGAGGACGGGAGAAGTCTGCAACCCGGAAAAGGGTCCTCACCAGACCTGACCACGCTGACACCCTGATCTCAGACTCCCGGCCTCCGGAACCGTGAGGATTAGATGTCTGTTGTTTATAAGCCACCCATCTGTGGTAATCTGTATAGATGCCTGGACAGACTAAGACATCCATATTAGTTTTTCTCACTTCAGCAAGGAGAAAACAGAGGCTCTGCGGGTGAAGGGACAGACACGAGGTCACATAGGGAGAGTGTGGGGATCTGGGATTTGAACCTGAGTCTGTCTGCTCTAAATCCAGGCCTGTTGTGATGCCCTTCGATGATGTCTAGTTTATCACACTTTGTAACTCGTTGTTTGGGTTGATAATTCAGTAAATTCTTATTTTCCTTCTGGCTCAGGATCTAGCGAATTAGGGCTTTTCTGGACCCCAAGACGTGTGCCAGCAACTCTTGGTGACTGGGGCCACGAATAAAGGAGTTGTAAATAAAATAAAACCAAACCACACCAGCGCAGGGAAACTCTCTTTAGTAGGAACACGGCATTTCACCCACAAGTGTGGGCCTAAAGCCAGGTCACCGCTGTGATTTGAAGAGGAACAGCCTGATGTTCCAGGACAGGGAGAGAAACACGCCCTTCGCGTGTTCTGTGCACAGGCCAGCACCTCCTCGCAAATCCTCCACTGCCGGGCACTCAACGTCACCTGGAGAGCATGTCTGTAGCTCCTTGCCACTGGGGACCTGAGTGACTTCTCCTGTAAGGAGTGGCCTAGGGTCATCGTCCCGCCCCATTTCCTGCAGACCCAGGAGCCACTGAGAAGGAGCTTGGATATTTTACATAGAAGAAGGAGCCTGCAGGGCGATAGTGAGGGGCCCTGGCCTCCTGGTCCATCGTCTCCATTTTGTAGATGAGAAAACTGAGGCTCGGAGTGGTGCAGTGATGCACCCAACTCAGTCCTAAGCCTGGCTGCCTCAAACCTGGGCTTTTGTTCATCATTGGCCTGGCGGGGGCGGGGGGGCTGTCTGGCAAGAGCTGGGCAAGGGGGTCAGGATGTGGCCTCACACCTGGATGTCATGGGCTTCTGGGTGTGGCAGCCAGGCCAGGCCAGAGCATGCGTGGGGTTGGGGACCCAGTCTGAAGGGCAGGCCAGAGGAGGGGAAAGTGGTTCTGCCATGAGGGGCTTCCTCTGCGCCAGTGATCCGAGTCGGATCGGCAATCATCTTTCACGCCATACTCATCTTCTGGAAGCCTGGAGGCTGCTGGCCCCTGCCTGGGGGTGACAGGTTTGGCACCAACATATTGTGAATGCTGCCACGCTGGTGTGCTGTCTGCAGCTCCCTTTGCACCCAAGGTGCCCTCACGATGCCCCTGCAGCCTGAGAACACGTGCCAGGCTCTGCCCCCACCTGCATAGCACCATCCCATTCTCCCTGCTTACCCCTGTCTCCATCCTGCTGCCCTGAGCAGCCCACCTCCTTCCGGGCCTCCATAGTGGCACTTCATTTAGACCAGTTGCCTGCCCATTTAAAAAGTATTTACTCAACAATGAAGCACGTATTAACTTTTTCTATTTATAAGAATAAGGCCCGTGCACTACAGAAAATGTGCAGAAAAATTCCTCTCCATCCATTCAGCAAACGTTTGTTGTGTACCTACTATGTGTCAGTGCCATGCCAGGTGCTGAATATATAGGTTGCCATCCCTGTTTCAGTGACTTACAGGTCATGGAATTGGGGGGAGAAAACTAAAAAATATCCTTTTTACTACTTCCCAGAGAAAATGACCATTAGCATTTTGCTGTATGTGCCTCCAGGATCGTTTCCCCATGAAATTTACACTTATACATATAAATATATGTTTAAATCGTATATGTCTTTAAAATGTAGCGTCTTACCATATAGATTATTCTGTTACTTGCTTTTTTCACTTAACAATTTTTTTTCCACTTAAGAATTTAGGGCCGGCCCCATGGCTTAGTGGTTTAGTGCTCGCGCTCCGCTACTGGCAGCCCGAGTTCGGATCCCGGGCGCGCACCGACGCACCGCTTCTCCGGCCATGCTGAGGCCGCGTCCCACATACGGCAACTAGAAGGATGTGCAGCTATGACAGACAACTATCTACTGGGGCTTTGGGGGGAAAAGGGAGGAGGATTGGCAATAGATGTTAGCTCAGAGCCAGTCTTCCTCAGCAAAAAAAAAGAGGAGGATTAGCATGGATGTTAGCTCAGGGCTGATCTTCCTCACAAAAAAAAAAAAAGAATTGATTGTGAGCGTCATGTCACATCCATGCAGTGTCTGCAGTATCACTCACAAAGTACCAAGAAGAACTGGGAGACATTTTCCCAACGCTCCGCTTTTCCAGGGCCAGTTATTTCTGTAATTGAGAAGAATGATGAGGAGAGGGGGATTATTATTAACCCCATTTTACAGATAAGGACAGTGAGACTCTGAGAGATGAAATGATTTGCTTTAGTTCATTCAACTTGTGAGTGATGTAATATACCAACCCGATGTTTTTGAGTTTGATGTGGAAGCCCTTTCAACTGTAGTAAGTAAACACTGTTATATCTATCCATCTACCCATCCATCCATGCATGCATCCATCCACCCATCCCCTTATTAATCTATCCATCCATCCATCCATCCATCCACCCACCCACCCATCCATTCATTGTAAAGGGGCAACTGCAAGGTGAATAAGACATAGTCTCACTCTAAGTTTGTGCTATCCAATATGGTAGATAAAATTTTAAATGTAGTTTTAATTTTTAATGTAAAAATTAAAATGTAGTCCTCAGTCACACCAGCCACATTTCAAGCGCTCTGCATAAAACTAGTGGTTCTTGTATTGGACAGCACAGATCTGCAATATTTCCATCATCACAGAAAGTTATATTCAACAGTGCTGCTCTAGAGGCAGAAGAAGAAAGATGCAAGAGAATGGAAACTTCGGTAGGCTGTGAAAAGTTCAGTGAAATGAGCAAAGAGATACAAACACAATCAACCATGAGGACAAGAGCAGCCACCCGAGTCACTTGTTGGTAAAGAACTTCATAATTTGCAAAAGGCAGCTGTATCCATTTGCTGTTTGGATGCTTTGCTAAGTGAGAATTTGAATCCTATTTTACAGATGTGGAAACTGAGGCTCAGAGAGGTGAAGAGACTTAGGGGAAGTCTGGGGCATTTTCTGCTGCACCTCCTTGGCTTTTGCAGAAGGGAGGCATCGCAAGCCAGGATTCCTTATTCCCTTGATCAGGAAATGCTCAGCACCCAAACACACCCCCTCATTGGCATCCTGTCATTATTCTTTTAAAATTCCTTAGCTCTGGCGAATCGGATGCAGCCAGACTCCTTGCTTCTGGCGTCTCCCCCTTCAGTCCATCCCCCACACCAGCCACCAGAGAGCTCTCCCTAAAGGGCAAGCTGGTCCAGTCTTTTCCCTGCCTAGAAGTTTCCATGGCTCCCTTTTCCTTTTGGGGTAAAGTTCAATCTGTACACCAAGGCCTGGTGGGCCCTCCGTGATCCAGGCCCTGTGGGATGCCTGGCCCACCTGCTGCTAACCCCTCCCACCTGCTACTCTCCACCCCATTAGTGCTTTATTGCTGCTTCCCCCTGAGTCATTTTACACTCCCAGGTCTCAACAAGTATTTCCCCCTTTTCCCTGACACATTTTTGGCCTTTAACTGGCTGATGGACTTCTAGCCTTTTTCTGCTGCTGCTCTCAAATGTGGGGATCTGTGCCTAGTTATATATCTGTATGTGGTGGGAAGAGAAAGGGAGAAAGAGAGGAAAGAGAAATAGGGAAGGAGAGAGGGAAGGAGGGAGGAGATGGGAAGGAAGAGGGAGAGGGAGAGAGAGACAGAGCGAGAGATATCTAAAAGGATATTTGCCCGCAAATTTTTAAGTGATTGTCATTAGGAAGAGGGACTTCCAGATCTTACTTTCAATTTTGTATTTTAAAATTATTTATTTAGTTGTAGTCCATTACCAGATATAACTTTTCCAAAAAGCATACAATTGGAAGAAAGCAACGTTCCGTTAGGAATCCCGGTCAGGACCCCCTTCCTCAGAATTGTGCACACCTTCCCCCGAGATGGAGGGGTGTGGCCAGCCACCTGGGAGCTGTCCCAGGACAGGGCCAGTGTCTCCTCTGTCTCGGTCTCCTGTGTCCCCACAGAGCCCGCCAGGACAGGATGGGCCTCGTACATGTCTGTTTAATGAAGAGAGGAAGGAACTCAGTCTCACACTACGTATGGTCCAGGCTGAATAACGGGAAGGACTGTCACAGCACTGATGCTGGAATGTACCCTCAATTAGCCACAGTGACGAGGAACACCGGGACAGCTAATGCCAGCAAATAAGGGAGCATCAAGTCACGAGTGGACCTCCTCTGGAGTGCCTCTGACTTGTATTTTAGTTGTTTGGGATTTCCCACGCATCCCCGCTCCCTGATCTCTTTTTCTTTTTAGGGCAGGGGCTCTGATTCACATCGTGAGGTTTAACCAAATCTTGATTGTATTTGGTTAAAGTCAGTAATTAAACCTGTTGGTTTCGTAACAGAAGTGACGACCCTGCGGTGAGCAGGTGTTCTCAAAGACTGGTCCCGGGATTAGCAACATCAGCATCGCTGCTTAGGAGCTTGTAGAAACGAAAATTCTTGGGCTCCACCCCAAACCTCTGAATCAGACCTCTGGGATGGGGCCCTGGAAATCTACGGCTCAACAAGGCCTCCAGGTAATTCTGATGCACGCCCCAGTTTGAGAAGCACTGGTCCAGAGGTTAAGCCTGTAGATTCTGGTGCTTCGACTCAAATTCTGGCAATGCTGATTACTGGCTGTGTGTCCTTGGTCAAGTCCCCTTACTTCTCTGTGCCTCCGTCACCTCAGCTGCAACATGAGATATCAACAGTGCCCGTCTCAGAGGCTGCGAGGATGGGCTGGGATAATGCATGTGGAACACTGGAACAGCGCCCACACTTAGCCCCAGCAAATGCCACCTGTTACCGTATCTCCTGGAGTAGAAGCTGCCTTTGCTAGTCAGACTCACCCAGACTTCAGATAGCGAATGTGGGGGCACAGCTTGTCTGAAAAGTTTCTGTAAAGTCAATGTGCACACAAATCACGGAACGCGGATACTGCTTCAGTAGGGCCGGGGCCAGAGATTCCGCGTTACTAGCAAGTTCTCCGGTGGGAGGATGCTGGTCCGTGGACCACACTTTGAGTGCGGGTTGAATCCAGCATCTGGGGCTCACACTGGGCTCAGGGGATGGGCTGGCAATGGTCATGGGCCGGTCCTGGGTGAGAGCGGCAGAGAAGAGACAAGGGCATTTTGCCCACCCATCTCTGGCCAAAATTACAGTAATCTTTGGAGTGAGAACTGGAGACGTGCGTTTGAGCCCCTTCTGTGCCCACTTCCCAGTCTAGACCAAGTCCCTTTCCATCTCTGCCTTCTGCGTCTCATCTGCCATGTGGACCACTCAGAGCCCTTTCCCAGGGCAGGTGAGGAGAATCAAAAACTCATTTTCTCAATGAGTGATTCGATGACACGCTTTTCCCTGGAATCATGGATTTGCCAGAGTTTAAAAATAGTGAGATGACGTGGGAATTTAAAGGAGTCAGGATAAGTCATTGCTGATGGATGCCGGCAGATTATTACTACTATTATTATTATCAGTATTGTTATTATTATTGGTGACGGCGATAAGGCTGAGCTCTCCCTCTAGCACCAGCCCCAGGGATGGTCAGCTCTTTAGAGTCACACTGGAATTCCGACTGCTCCACGGGACACCTGTCAGACCACCCTCCTTGGTGGGCTCAGGACACCGAGGGCCATGCAGAGGGAGCCCCAGAGCCTCCAAGCCTCATTACTACCCCATCCTTTTTGCAGCCACCCTCAGATTTCGAGGTACTGCTCACTTCCAAGGGGACGTGACGGGGCCAGAGAGAGAAGGGGTCGTGCACGCTCATTTCCAGAGTGAACAAAGAACGCTTATGGAGAAGAGGAAAAATGCCTCTTGTCACCCCCCCCGACACATGTGCACAGACACACACATGCGCGCGCGCACACTGCCTGCCCCAGCCTGCCTGTCACCATCCATCAGCTCCCTTCTACTTGCTGTTTGCAGGCAGAGTTCCCTGCAGATGTGCTGGGGGGAGAGGCTGGGAGAAGGAGAAGAGGGGGAGCTGGGGGCTGGGGAGGGAGGGGAGGCAGAAATGTCCTCAAAGTGTTAAAACCTTGCCTTGCCAGACTGTGAGTTCTCCTCCACTCTTCCCCACCCCCCTCAAGCCAGCCAAACAACAGCTTGACATTTTCCATCCTTCACGAGAAAGACAAAGACAGGAAGATATTCCCATGATCCCTTTCTGCATGCCTAACCGTGAGCTCAGGTGCCGGAGCGTTTGCCCTGCGCCGGCCCCATCAACGTGAAGGGCGAACTCATCCCCTTCTGCATCTTTTTCTCGCCACTGCTTGATTAATTGGCTGACTACTACGCCCGCTGAATACCTAATGCCTCTCCTTCCCCTGTTCTTCCTTCAGAGGTTTTTTTTTTCTCCTCCTTTGCTCCATTTACATATACTTTATATTCCATAATTTTCACCCAAAAAGAGAAAAAAAAGGGAGCAGGCCCATCTCAGTAATTTGATGTAATGACGGCATGTCACCAAAAAGAGGAATTAGAAAAATCTGTAGGTATTTAATTTATTCTTGTTTTTTTCAAGTAGAGCTCTCTGAGAGGAGCATTAATATTCATGGGCAAGGGGAAAAAAGTATATTCAATAGGAAAATTCCAGATTTTTTTAGGGGGGAGGGAGGCGGCTAAATTCAATGCATTTTTAAGCACCATTATTTAACTAATAGTGCTCGAGTCCCTCTGCTCCTGGTTCCTCCCTTTCAACGAAAATAAGTGGGTTTTAGTTTGCCTCCGAGGGATGTGTGTGTTGGGTTCACACCCACGCTGCTGAAACAGAAAAACTGGGTTCTATGTTTTCCTCCCCTCCTGGGAGGACTCGAATAAAGGAGAAAAACATAAATAAAGGCCTTTTCAGAGTCCCCAAGCTGGAGTTTTTGGTCCCCTCGTCTCCTCGTTGGCTATACGAGCATTCTGATGGCTCTGTGGGCAGAGAGACTTCCCCGAGGTTTCCAGCAAGGCCGCCCTCTTCCTATTAACTTGGGTTGAGGTTTTGTGCTGTTAATTAACCAGCTGGTTATCAGAATAAACATTGAGTTGAACCATAATTGTAACAGTTAGAGATGAAGCAGGGGGGAAAAAAAAACGGAAGCATCAGAAAGATGCTGGAATGTGAGAACCCGGGGGAACAGCTTCTCTCTCTGAGGAAGACCTTTCCAAAGGGTCGCAGGGGTGGGTTGGCTCTCCCAGGGATGGTGACATTTGTGGGGTCCCAGGACCTGAGCCGATCTAGTAGCCACGGGAGCCCTGGCTGGGACATAGATGCCTGTCCCCATCTTAATCAACAGGATTGGAAACATGTCTGAGTCTGTGGGCCCTGAGTCCAAGCCAGTTGCCAAGTGGCTTAATAATACTGATTATTATTGTAATAGCAATACCAGTTATTATTATTTTTTTAAATATTTTTTAATTGAGGTAAAACACATACAATAAGCTGCATGAATATTAAGTGTATTAAGTTTAATATTGATGCATATTTTACCCATGTTCATGCTCCAGCCGGATCAAAACGTAGAACATTCCCGACACCCCAGAAAGCTCTCCCGTGCTCCCTTCCAGTCAGCACCCCCCTCCCCGAGGACAGCCACTCTCCCGACTTCTCAGACCATAGATTGGCTTTGCTTGTTCTTAAATCTCCTATAAATGGAATCACGCAGTATGTGCTGTTTTGTGTCTAGACTTTTATCTCAAAACATAAAGTTTGGGGATGGGTCCATGCTGTATATGCAGCGGTGGTTCATCCTTTTATAGCTGTGCAGTGTTCCAGTGTATAAATGAACCACAACCCAATTATCCACTCTCCTGTCGACGGTCATTTGGGCTGTGTCCGGTTCTGGCTATTATGACTAAAGCCTGCATGCACATTCTTCTGCATGCCTTTTGGGGGCTATAAGCCCTCATTTCTCCTCGGATATACCCAGGGATGGAATATCCAGCCATAGGGTAAGTGTGCTTTTAGCTTTAGTGGAAACAGCCAAACCGTTTGCAAGGTGCTTGTGTCAACTTCCACGCCCACCAACGGTGCCCGAGGTTCTAGCTGCTCCATATTTTTACCAACTCTGGGTACTGTTGTCATTCCTTTTAATTTTAGACATTTCAGGGGTGCGGGACAAGAGGAGACCCTGGATCACACTAGGTAGGGAGAAAATGGGAGATGTGAACTCAGGGGATACAAAGAAAGAGAATCAGAGATACGGGGAGATAGAGGAAAAGAGAGGCAGGAAGAAGCAGAGAAAGGCAGGTGGAATCCCCGACAGAGAGAAACTTAGAGAGAGAGGTCAGTGGAGGGAGGGCAAGGTCCAGCAACAGAGAGGAGAGAAGAAGAGAGAGAAAGAAGAGGGAGGAGAAAAACGGAAAGGAAAATGGGGGGAAGGCAGAAGTCCAGACGGAAAGAGCAGGTCAGAGGAGGAGGCGGGAGGGAGCAACCCCGGCTGTGGGAGGCAGCCCCGGGAGGAGGGCGAGCCCGGAAACGGGTCTCTTGGTGTTTTATGAAAGATGTCCTTTTTGAAAAAAGTGCTTCTTGATATTTTTATGTTTCTATGTTTTAACTTGGGCCTGGCTTCATGGAAAATGCATAAGGAGTAAGTGGTTTCTGGGAATGTTTTATACATGACCGGGGAGCTGGGAGGATGCAGGGGGCGGGAGGGAGAGACGGGGTGTGGACCGCTCCTTCCTTGGGCCTCCCTGGCAGGACTGTGGTGGGGGCAGTGGGCAGGTGGTCAGAGCTGAAGGCTCTTCTCTTGAGGTTACATGAAAGGCAACACAGGGTGGTGGGCAAGTTGGTGCAGCCAGGATCCACCAGCCCTGACTTTGGGCAGGCCACGTCCCCCCTCCAGGCCTCAGTTTCCTCCTCTGCGACATGGCGCGCTAGTAGTGCCAGTTTGGGGGTGTAGGTGGCCGATCTGACCTGGGCCAGGGGAAGCCCTCAGGGTGACCTTTCTCAGTGACAGGGGTTCCCCAGGACAACATTGGCCAAACTTGCCGTTGCACTCGGGGATCTTGGTAACGTGGGGATTCAGATTCAGCAGGTCGGGGTGGGGCCCGAGACTCTGCATCTCCGACCAGCTTCCAGGGAATGCCGCTGGTCCCCTGACCACGGGGCTCTAGGAAGGCTTGGGCCATCAGTGGTTTAAGGTAGAGCATGGAAAGCAAAGGGCATCTCTGGAGTTAACAGGACTCAAAGAAGGGCGACCCGGACCATCACGAATTCTGCTTGATGATTCTACCAGATAAATCCCTTACCCGGACCAAAGAGAGCTAGGTATTCGTGATGCACACCCTCACGCTCCACCCGCAAGGACTCTATTTTTCCAACGTGCCACCCACATGTATACCCCCTTGAATTTGCACATGCTATTTCCTTTGCTTGGAAGGCCTCTCTCCACCCTCTGCAACTAGAAATGCCTCCTCATCCAATAAGACAGTGGTCCCTAAACTCTTTGAGGGGAAGAGGGACTTAAAATCCCTTTGAACCATCAGATGAAAAATGGCACACTCTCTCCCAAGGAGTGATGGGCATTCCCACCGTGTTGCATGCGATCTCACTGGTTTCCGGACCTCAGTGAGGCCCATCCTGGACTCCGGTTTAGGAGTCTCTGCTTCAAGAACATGGGCCTAAGGTCACTGCCTTCATGGGAGCTTCTGTCTGGGTTTGCCCTAAACCACGTCAGCCCCTCTCCTGAGACCGGCCTCCCTGGGACTCGGCCTTTGTTCCACCCTGTCTTCGTGTCGTCTGTGTGTCATTCTCCTCCATTGGCAGCTGGATCCAGGAAGGAGGGGTTGTGCTTATTTCTGAGTCCCCGGAGCCCAAAGCAGGAGCTGGTCAGAGAGGCCCTTAGGAAGCACTGAATACGCTAGTGGGCATGTCTCCTTCAGGAAAGCCCATGGTCAGAGTGTCACAGCAGCTCCAAAGGTAGAGCAGGAACCTTCTAGAGCTTTTCTTCGAGAAGCTGGACCTTGTCTCTTTGCCAAGATGAAGGCAGCCTCCCATGGCAGCGTGGATTTGGGTGGGGAAGGCAAAGGCTCCAAGCAGACAATCCACTCTTTCCCAAAGAGCGTAAAGTTTTGTGATATTGTGAGCATCCTTCATCCTCAGATTGACAAGGGCAGCCAGACATGGTGGAAAGAACCAGACTTGGGGGAGAGCGGAGTGGGTTCCTGTTATGGGCTGAATTGTGCGCCCTCAAAATTCCTATGTTGAAGCCCTAAACCCCAATGTGACTGTATTTGGAGATGGGCCCTTTAAAGAGGTCATTCTGATTAGATCAGGTCATAGGGATGGGGCCCTGGTCCCATAGGACTTGTGTCTTATAAGGAGAGGGAGAGTCACCAGTCAGCTGGCTCTCTCTCCATGGGCACACAGAGGAAAGGCCACATGAGGACACAGAGAGAAGGTGGCCATCCGCAGGCCAGAAAGACAGCTCTCATCAGATATCAACGCTGCAAACAACTTGATCTTGGACTTCCAGCCTCCAGAACTGTGGGAAAATAAACTTCTGTTGTTTAAGCCCCCCGTCTGTGCTATTTTGTTGTGGCAGCCCGAGCAGACTAAGACACTTCCCATTCCTGCTCTGTCTTTGGCCTCCTAGGTGACCTTGGGCAGGTCAGTTCCCCTTTCTGGGCCTCAGTTTCCTCATCTGTGAATTGGGATTGGGGTGCTGAAGGGCAGGATGGGGAATCTTCAAAGTCCCTTCTGATTCTGAGAGTTTATGAGCTCCGAAGATGCTCTTCAGGAAGGCTATGATTTATATCACAGATGTGCAGGAGAAAAACAGTTGTGCAGGAATCAATTTTCTCTTGTAAATAGGATTCTTTTTAAAGCACTCCAGGGAGAAAAGATGGAACAAACATTTCTAGAAGGCCTACTATGGGGCGGAAGGCACTCTGCGCAAACCTGGTTTTATTTAGCTCCTTACACTAAAGTTTATTTACCTTGCAAATGTACTACATGCCTAAAATTTAAAAAAAATTATGATGTTTTGTTTTGCAAAGAAAGGAACCACATGCTCCAGAGAAAAACGTGGAAAATACAAAAAATCAGAAGTAAAAGGGAAAACCAACTATTCATCTAATAGGTATTTAGGGAACACAGGCTATGTGCCAATCACTGTACAAAGAAACTGAGTTTCTACTCAGCTTTTAAATATATATATAATTACAAGCATAGATTGTATAAAATTTAAATTCTGCAATTTTATTTAGATTTCTATTATATACCTTTTGACATTGTTACGTAGCTAGTTCTTATAAGCTGGCAACTTTCAAGTCAGCTATCTTTTTCCTGATTTTAAAAGTAATGCATACGCTTATTGAGGAAAATGTGGACAGTATGGGCACATAAAAAGAAAGAAAGAAAGATGACTTGTAATCCACTACCCAGGCTTCTTTTATTTATACATGCAGATTCTCAACACACACACGTGTGACCTGCTCCTACTCTCCTCCATGGGACCTCTGCCTCCTATGCACCCCCATATACCAAACTTACACACACTAGAGCATGGAAAGCTACCTGAGGGCAGTAATTTTTGTCTATTTAATCACTGGTTTGTATTTAGCACCAACAACAGTGCCTGGCACACGGTAGAAGCTCCATAAATAGCAAATATTGTGAATAATGTAAAGAGCGAATTAAAATGGGAATACGTAGTTGTATAATCTTCTTTTCAAAAAGTTATCAATACGCCATAAGTATTTTTAGTATCGTGAAATATTCCATTGCAGTATAACTGATGATGTCTTCTGAGTATCCCGTTATATCAATAAATCATAAACAATTTCTCTGGTCTCATCTTGTAGCCATGTAAATAACATCTCCAGGAAGACCCTGGTCATTGTTCTTTGCACAACTTCATGATAATTTTCTTGGGATAAATTTCGGAAAGTGAAATTGATGGGTCAAAAGGCAGGCCCGTACAATGGAATACTATTTGGCCATAAAAAGGAATGAAGTATTGATACATGCTATAACATGGATGAGCCTAGAAAACATTATGCTAAGTGAAAGAAGCCAGACACAAAAGGTCACATATTGCATGATCTCATTTATACGAAAATCCAGGATGGTAAATTTATAGAGACAGAAAGCAGATTAGTGGTTGCTGGGGGCTGGGGGGTGGGGGTAATGTGGAATGACTGCTTAATGTGTCCAGGGTCTCCTTTTGGGGTGATGAAATGCTTTGGAACTAGATAGAGGTAGTGGTTGCACAACATTGTGAATGTGCTAAATGCCGCTGAATTGTCCCCTTTAAAATGCTTAATTTGGGCCGGCCCCGTGGCTTAGTGGTTGGGTGAGCGTGCTCCACTGCTGGCGACCCGGGTTCGGATCCCGGGCTCGCACCAACGCGCTGCTTCTCCGGCCATGCTGAGGCCGCGTCCCACATGCAGCAGCTGGAAGGATGTGCAGCTATGACACACAACTATCTACTGGGGCTTTGGGGGGAAAAAATAAAAAAAATAAAATGCTTAATTTTACATTATGTGAATTTTGCTTCAATTAAAAAAATAAAGTAGGCACAATTTCAAGGCCACCTTGTTGTACCAATTCATGCATCCACTAGCAATGTATTTGAGTGTTTCCTCAAAAATTCAGCAGCACTGGTGATTTTCTATAAACCTGGCCAGTTTTACAGGCAAAATGTATTGGTTATCAGTGATATTAATTTTACTTTTCTCATGGGACTAGTGGATATTTACATCCGCTTACATATTCATATTTTATAATTCATATTTGCCAATCACATTGGAGCACTGATCTTACTGATTTGCATGAATGCATTCTCCATTGATGATGTCAACCCTGTCATGTATGTCTCAGACTTTATACCCGTTTATTATTTTGCCTGTTAATTTTAACATAATTCTAACTTTTTAATTGCTGCTAATCTACCAACCAGTGACTACCACACCATCCCGCGGTTAATCATCTCCCTGTTGATTGCCTACCAGACGTTCAGTCCTCACTCCCACCCTTTCCTTCCTGATAGAGTCCAAGTTCACCATCCTTGTCCTGGAGCCAGCCCTGTCTCCAACCACACAGGTGGGCCCTGACTTACCATGCTAATCATGGTCATCTCAATTCTCTTTCCAGGGTTGGTTAAGACCTGGGCACACAACACAATCACAGGCTATGAGATATGAAGGAAAGTTTACCTGGAGGCCTCTGGGAAAGGTTGCTAGACTCTAACAAAAAGGCATTCATGAGACAGTGCCCCTGTTCTTTCTCTGGAGGTAGCTGGATCTGAGAGTGATGTCAGGACCACTGCAGCCATCTTGTGTTCATGAGGAGAGCCAGCCCAGGGACAAAGCCAACATGCAGGGAAAAACAGAGAGGAGGAGATCCAGACCCCAGGATGCATCTCATCAGTGCACCCTCCCCCTGGGCTTCGCACGAGGTGAGACAATGGATGTTGTGAACCTTTCAGACACCCAGGTCAGGTGAGAGTATCCTAAACCAGCAAACTCCAATCAGGGGCAGCTATTTCCTTTCTTGATTTTTAAATTTATAAACCAACTGCTTCAATAAACACCTTTTTAAACAAAACGTTTTCTACCATTTGACACATATCCTCAGATAGATTCCCAGAAGTGGAATTACAGGATGAGATGGTATTAATTTTTAAAGTTGCTTGATTCATATTTTCATCTGCCTTCCAGTTGGCGGCACTATGGGCTTAATCAGTGTCTCAACCTCAATCCTTGGGGTTGGAACCGAGGTCTTCTGATATCACATCCAAAGCTAGATATTGGCCCTTAGTCTTGATTAAGTTCCTTCAAACCAGAAGCCATGGGTAATGAATTCAGTGTGCCTGAATGAAACATTCCCTGGAGAGCAAACCTGGCTCTCCTGCTTTCCTGTGCCTTACCTTTCATTATGTAGAATTCTAGAATGTCAGGATTTGGAGGAGCTTTAGTGGTCTGAACTGGGTGGGGTGGGTCACTGATAACCTGATGAAGTGTATGGAGTGTCTCTTAGAAAATTCCATGCCCACCTGTAGTAGTTACCTACGGCTGCTGTTAATGAAGTGCCACACGCTGGGTGGATTAGAACAGCAGAAATTTATGGTCTCACAGCTCAGGAGACCAGAAGTCAGAAATCAAGGTGTCAGCAGCATTGGTTCCTTCTGAGGGCCGAGAGAGAGGATCTGTTCCATTGCTTTCTCCCAGCTTCTCGTGGCCTCAGGCATCTCTTGGCTTATAGAAGGGCTCCTCCCTGTGTCTTCACATCATCTTCCCGCTATGCATGTCTGTCTCTGTGTCCAAATTTCCCATTTTATAAGGACACAGTCATATCGGATTAGGGCCCACCCTTATGACCTCATCTCAACTTGATCTTCTGCAAAGACTCTATTTCTAGATAAGGCTGCATCCACAGGTACCAAGGGTTAGGGCTTCAGCATCTTTTGGGGAGGATATAATTCAACCCATAACATCACCCAAGCACACTAGATTATGCGCAGACTGTCAGGGGTGGGGAACCCACGGAGGGTTATCCGGGGAGATTCTCAAGGAGATTCTGTTCTACTCTGAAGTCTTCACTTCAGAGTGAGAGATGGGAAAGAAGCTATGGGCAAACCAAGGCCCAGAGAGGGTGGGCGCGTGTCCAGGTTCTCACAGCACACAGCGGGACGGCCCAGGACTGGAGCCCACATCTCCTGGGTTTTCACATAGCCTCTCACAGGGATCCCAGCCCTCCCCGGGTCCAGTCCTCTGGCAGCCGCAGAAGCCGAGCCTCTGAAGTAGCCAAGCTAAAACAGGACAGGTGGCCAGACACTGAGGGAGGCAGAGAGGAGTTGGGGGGCAGCAGGGTTCCTGCCAGGGGACACCCCTTCCCTAGCAGACGAAGGAGGCTAGCATGTTGGGAGTCGGAGGGCTGGAACGTGGCACGTCCCTGGGATGCCAGAGCTCGGGAGAATCAAGGCAGATCACAGAGAACATGGGAGAGGAAGCACGCTCCCACTGCAAACTGTGGAGTGATGGCCGGGTGGATTCTGGCTTCAGTTCCCATTGGCCAAGGGCCCTGGACATTGAAAGGGACAGCCAGGAAGGGGGCACGGAATCCTCTTCTCTGCCGCCCGTGCCAGTTGCTTGTCCACAGGAAGCCAGCATGTCAGCCCTCCTGCCCACTGATGCCAGCCCAGAGGTGCCAAGGCACCGGGCGCAGCTAAGCCAGCTGGCAGCTTAACGGAGCGCCAACGGCCCGGCCAGCCGGCCCATCTGCTCCTCGCTGCCAGCTGCATGCCTGTGGGAGGCGGGCCGGCTGCCCATCCGAGTGGCCAAGGTGTCAGCCACTGGGTGCTCCAGGCCAGCTGGCAGGCTGGCGGGACTGGCCAGCATACCAATCTGCCGGCCAGTGCCAGGTGAACGTGTGGGAGAACTGGGTCCAGGGACCGCGAGGGCCAGCCTGCCTGGAGTTCCAAGGCATTGGAGGCGCTGGCTCTCCTCTCCCCTCTCTTCACACCTCGTGAGCTCTGAGATGTTGCTCTAAATGAAGGCGTGGGGAAGCACGAAGGGGCATGAATGGTCGGGAATGTAGGACTTCCGAACTATAAAATCCCAGGACGCTGGAAGCACGGCACACGGGTGGTTAAGAACGTGGACTCTGGGCTCAGACTGCCTGGGTCTGGACCCCAGCTCTGACGCTAATAAGCTGCATGACCCTGAGCGGGCCACTTAACTGCCTGTACCCTCAGTTTTCTCATCTGTAAAATGGGAAAGCGGCACCTGGTTCATTGGGTTAAAGTGAGGGTCAAATAAGAGGCATATAGGACCCTTAGAACGTAGGAAATCCGCAATATGAGGAGATTATTATCAGTTACATTCTTAGAATCAGAAGATGAGAATGTTTTAGTACAAATGAGCTTTAGATATCATCTGGTTCAATTTCATCATTTTTATGTTCGGAAACCCAAGAAACAGAGAGGGGAAGGGCCTTATTCAAGACCACAATCAAACAATCTGATTAAACAACGGGCAGATGATCTGAATAGACGTTTTTCCAAAGACAACATACAGACGGCCAACAGGTACGTGGAAAGGTGCTCAACATCCCTAATCATCAGGAAAATGCAAATCAAAACCACAATGAGGTATCACCTCACACCTGTTAGAATGGCTACTGTCAAAAAGACAAGAAATAACAAGTGTTGGTGAGGATGTGGAGAAAAGGGAACCCTTGTGCACTGTTGGTGGGAATGTAAACTGGTGCAGCCACTACAGAAAGTAGTATGGAGGTTCCTCAAAAAATTAAAAATAGACCCACCATGTGATCTAGCAATCCCACTTCTGGGTATTTATCCAAGGAAAAAGAAATCACTATCTCAAAAAGATATCTGCACCTCCATGTTCATTGCAGCATTATTTGCAATAGCCAGGACATGGAAAGAACCCAAATGCCCATCAATAGATGAATGGAGAAAGAAGACCTGGTACATATAAACAATGGAATACTATTCAGCCATAAAAAGGAGGGAATTTCTGCCATTTGGGACAACATGGATGAAAACTGAGGACATTTTGCTAAATGAAATAAGTTAGACAGAGAAAGACAAATACTGTATGATCTCACTTATATGTGGAATCTAAAAAATGAACCAAACTCACAGCTACAGAGAACAGATTGGTGGTTGTCAGAGGTGGGGGGAGGAGTTGGGGGGCGAAATGGGTGAAGGGGTTCGAAGGGCACAAACTTCCAGTTATAAGATAAATAAGCCCTGGGGATGTAACACACAGCATGGTGACTATAGTTATTAATACTGTATTGCATATTTAAAAGTTGTCAGGAGAGTAGATCTTAAAAGTTCTCATTGCAAGAAAAAAAATATGTAACTATGTGTGGTGATGGATGTTAACTAAAGTTCTTGTGGTGATGATTTTGCAATACATACATATATCAAATCACTATGTAGTACACCTAAAACTAATACAATGTTATATGTCAATTGTATCTCAATTTTTAAAAAATGGAAAAAAATCACGATCACACAGAGTCATTTGGGGTGCAGGGAGTAGATTCCAGGTCTCCCAACACTCTCCCTGGTCCTTTGCCGTGAAAGGCTCACCTGAGATAGAGGAAGTGATGGCGAGGGAGAGAGGAGCCTCCCTGTCCTGCTCCAGCCACTTAGATGCCCCAAATGCTCGGCTGCCGCACTCTGCTCTTAGCCCTCTGAATGCACTGCCTGATGTGGGGGTGCGTGTTTGCAAACACATACATGTGTGTACATGTGTGCGTATCTGTTGGAGGGTTGGCATCTATCCTTGTGTGTCTACTGCATGGGCATAAATGTCCTATCTCCTCAAATAGACCAAAATCTTAAGGGCAGGTTCCATGTCTTCTTCGGAAATCCCTAAGCTATCCACAGCTCACCTCTCTGGAAGCCTCCGGCATCCCTGAGCCCCTATGCTGAGAGCAGCACCGGGCACAGAGCTGGCGCTCTATAACCCTGTGATGAATTAATAAATGAATGAACGGAGCAGATGGAGCCTTCATGCAGCCTGGTACAGCTCTTTTAGTTTGATGGACTAGAACTCCTACTGCCCACCCAGCAACCAATAAGAGCAGGGATCTTAATGTTCTAAATCCTTCATCCCAAGCAGCAACTCTTAATTTTCACTCAGAGCCTAGTTACCCTAATTTTGCCCACAGTACTCACAAAGGTAGTTAGCTGACCTGGTCTGCAAGTTGGATGCAACAATTGAAAAGGGAGAAGGAAGGAGACATTTGCAGGTGAAAGCAGATGAAGGTGGCTGCTGATGCTTTCACGGGCTAGAAGAGGAAAACCTCACTCATGTCCAGATGTGAGTGGTCCAGGGCCACTTCATGAAGGGGCAGATGCCCCTACACGTGCAAAGCCTTTCCTCTCTCACTGGAAAATAAGTGATGCTCATAATAATAGATCTGAGATTTAGTTCAAAGGCCGCTGTCCAAACTATCAGAGAATAGAGTGCATTTTGCAGATTTCCATCCAAAATGTAATTTTCAAAACGATAATTATGAGAGGTGATCATCCATCGAGCAGAAAGCTTGGCTTTCTCGATGACTTGGTCACGCGGGGTTACATGCTGCTGAGATCCACTGCTCTCTGCGTGGACAGAGCTGACAATTAGAGAATTTAAGGGAAGCAAAGGGAACGGAGAATGTGGGGTGGAGATCAATCAAGGTGGCTTTTTATTCTGGACGTGAATGTTAAGACTCTCTTACTACGCGAGTATGGGATGGGCAGTGTTCAAAACTGTTTCACATCCATTATCCACCTCCTCGTTTATTGTGCTTCTTGTCTATCAAAGACGAAACCCAAGCACGTGCATATACACACACACACAGATGTGCATCCATAGGGAAGGACACACACTCATACACGTCCATATGCGCACACAGACATGGAGCCACACACATATTCAGACATGCACACATGTACCACGTACACATGCATAAACGTAGATGCATTTACATGCATTTACACATGGAAACACACGTGCATACACAAATGCACAGACATGCAGGCATGCACACACGTGCTGGCATACACATATACACCGGGTGCACACACATGCAGATATGCACACACACATGCACACACAGACATGCACACACATTGTCAGTCCTTTAACTCCACAAAACCATGAATCAGAAAGATTTTTTTTCCCTATCTTAGATCCGTCAGACCTCAAATAGTTCCCGGATCCTGACAATCGTGATGGGACTGATGACACAACGTAACTGCTACTATTTTGCGGCACCTGGTATGTTTCAGATCGCGTGCCTGGTATTTTACAGCCCATCTATCAACCTGTCTACCTTTTTCTTCTTTCTCCCTGCTTCCTTCTTCCTTTTTTCCCCTATCTTTCATTTTCTTTCTTTTTACTCTTTTCCTCTGTCCTGCTCTGTCCATATGCACTTTCTCATTGTAAAACACGAACACGGTACTGACAACGCAAACCTTCTCCTTTATATCCCATGCCTCGTAACCACTCCATTCCTTAGAATAACAGCTGTGAGCAACATCAGGTGGAAACTGCATCCCCCACCTTGGCTTGAGCTCTATAGAAGATCTAGAAAAGAGCCCAGATGTCCATCAACTGGATAGAGGGTAAGCACATTCTGGAATACTATGCAATAGCCAAAAAGAACCAAAGTCAGTTTGGGGAATAATACCAGCCAGTGTCTACCGAGCCCTTTCCAGGGGTCAGGCAGTCCCCCTGCAGCCCATCACTTCGTCTTCTCAGCTAGACCATGAGCATTATCAACACCCACATTTTACAGATGTGAACATTGAGGAAAGGTGGGAGTAAGACTTTAGGACATTTGTCCAGCCGCCATTGTTGCAGATCTGAGATCCAAACCTGGTCATCTGTCTCTAAAGTCTGTATACTTAAGCCCCGTACTAAGACACTCAAGAAGCAATAAGAGAACAAACATATCTTTGCAGAAAGCGTATAGAGAATATGATCCCACTTATACAAAAAATGGAAACATACATGGAGGTGCGTAAATGAATCTATGGCCTTCTGTCACTCCCATGACATCCCTTATGCACTTTGAGAAACGAACGGTGTGACACGGAGGTGAAGCGACTTTCCAGGACCAGGCAGCCGGGTTCAAGTCCACTTCTGTCCAACTGCTCAGCTCGTGCTGTTTTCTCAAGACTTTTCTTCTGCTGGTAACACAGTGACCCAAGGAGTTGGGGAGGGGCTGTTTTTGAGGAGTTTGCCCAAAGTGCGTCTTCTGAGGAAAACTTCTGCCCCTCCAGGCAGCCCCCTTTCACTGTTCCATGCTTCTAGAAGGGACTGGGTGGCTCCATAAGGTCGGAGAAGAGAGGATTCTGAGCTACATGAGAGTGAGACCGCCACGAAGGCAGGACCCCTCCAGCAGCTGGCCATCGGACGATGCCTCAAATGCCCCCATTATTGAGCTGTTTAGTTACCTGGTCTCCTGGTTTGGCGCCGCACAGCCTTCAAAAGTCTTAGCAAGTTCCAGACGCACAATGAGGTTGTGGAAAGTGCCTGAGCCGGGAAGCAGGAGAATTGGGTTCCAGTCCTCTCTCTGCCCCTCGCTTGCTGTCCGCTCTTCCCTGCTCTGTTCTCAGGCTCCACCTCTGCTCACTGAGAGGGACTGGACTTGGAGAGACAGCAGAGAACACAAGCGTTAGGACTCAAGATCCAGCTCCGTGCCTTACAAAATTTGCGACTTGAAGCAACTCAATATCCCCACGCTTCACTTTCCTTATGCATGAAGTAGAAAATGACATTACTAATTGGGCAGCTGCCACTTACGAGTTCATGGCCTGTTCCAGGCAATGGAAACCACAAGTGCAAAGGCCATGGGGAATAATGCTTGGTGCTCATGACCACCATCTCAGAGATGAGGGCACCGACTCTGGCCACCTCACGTCCATTACTCCTTCTTTACTGATGAGGAAGGAGAGGACTAGAGTGGCCACATGACTCACTTGCGACTACAAAGCCCTGTGATGGCAGAGCAAGGAGTGGAACCAGGCCGGGACCAGAGCGAGACTAGCGTTGGCCACACATTTAAGGCAGCGCCAAAAAATCCAGTTGTTGAGAAAAAACACCTCAGTGAAATATTTTTTTAAAATAAAAGTTAGAGCACACAAATCTCTGATGAACAAAATGTCAAAATTTTAAACAAAGACAGAATTAGTATTACTGATTTTCTCTTTTGCCTCAGGCTCCAAGGTGACTCTGCACGGCACATCAAAATTTGTAGACTTTATTCAGCATGGATTTTTTTGCATTAAATTTGAATTTTAAAAATACTGAATTAAAATATTTATCTTGATTGCCGAGTGTTTTAGAGCCCCTTAAATTCTGTCCTGGAGGTGCGTATATCTCTTGCTTCACCCTGGTCCCAGCCCTGTAGGACTTGCTCTGACGACTCCGCGGCTTTCTTCCTTCCCTGTGTCTAGTCACTCACTCACTCATTCACTTATTCATTTGTTCATTCAGTCATTCAGCAAATATCTCGAAATGCCGTGATTCCAGGAGCCGGGAGAAGAGCCCTGAACAAGATAATCATGGTTTCTGCCTTCCCAGTATGAACAGTCCAGTTGGAGGGGCAGGTTTGAGTCAAATCACCACATAAACAAATGTGAGAGCAGAAACGTGGCTGAGGCAGCAAAATGGAAATAATGGGAAAGTGTTGACCAAGAGAGGCGGCCAGGGCAGGCTTCCCAGAGGAGGCGGTGTTTGGATGAGATGGAGGTAACCAGGTGGGGGTGGATTGAAGGTAGGTGGCTAAGAGTGTTCCAGGCAGAGGAAACAGCAGGTGCAAAGTCCCTGTGGCAGGTTCAAGAGCCTGTAGGGTTCTAGGAACACAAGAGGCCAGTGCAGCCCCGTGCTGAGAACCTGGGAGAGTGTGGTGCAAAATGAGGGTGAGGACAGCGAGGCAGGTAGGGCCTGGAGACACAGCGGGGAAGGATTTGATCTTCAGCCCAAGGGCAATAGGGAGCTACTGGAGGTTTGGAGCTGGGGAGTGACATGATCGGGTTTGTTCTGGTTGCTGGATGGAGAGTAGTCTGGAATTATATATAGAACCCAGACTCCCTAGATTTCTAGTCTGGCTTCCTCCTTTCTTGCTGTGTGACCTTAGGCAAGCCACACAGCACTTACCTTCTCTCTGCTTCAGTCACTCATCTGTAAAATGGGATCCCAGCCTCTCAGCGTTGTTAAGACTAGATGAGATAATAAATGTTGGTCTCTACAACAGACCTGACACACAGTAAGCACTCTATAACTGTTGGCCATGATTATTGTTACTGAGGATGGATTTGAGGGGGCAAAATAGAAGATGATGAGAAAGTGGACCCTGCCCTCAGCCTGGGGGCGGGGGTGGCGTGGCCCCGCCTGGGCTCCTCTGTCTGAGGCTGGCTGCTCCCCTCACTAGAAAGTGGCTGTTCTTTCTGCCACACGCTCTCTGGAGGCGAGGGCACGGTGGAGGCTGCGGGAACACTGTGAAGGTCTTAAGAGAAATTATAGCCTGCATAAAAATATTCACTCCAGTGGAGGGCCTTAAACCATCCCCCTGGGCATTGAACAGTGACTGAGGGTGTATTACTGTGCACTTAAGGAACAGGTAGCCACCCAAGGTCAGAGAGAAGGGGAAGGGAAGCATTAAGCACGGAAGTTCCCCTAAATGGGAGCGTCCTTCCTCAGGCCATCCCTCTCCCCCGCCCGCCAAGTGCCTGATCCTTTGCCTCTGCATCTGCCACCCTGAGGATAAGAACAGTCACAGAAATTCCTGAGGGAGGGCAGGGGAGGGGAGAGGAAAGAGCACAGGGCTGGGCTGGGAACGGGAGCAGGTCCAGGTCTCACCGTGCTGCGGTGGGCGAGGACTCACTTCAACCCTCTGACCTCACTGTTATCATCTGTAAAATGGGAGGCAGGCTGTCGCTCCCCTCTAGTTTCTGTGAGCACTGAACGAGGAGCTCCAGCCCACCGTGCCACGCAGGAAGTGCTCCAAAATGATCCTTTGTTCCTTCTGGGAGCTTCCTTCCTTCTTCCCAAGACATTTTTTTCTCTCTCTTCGACTCTAAATGACTTCACTTCTTGGCAAGTTAAACAACCTCGCCAAGCCTCAGTTTGCTCATCTGTTGAGTGGGTGTGATAACAGTAAGGACTTACAGGTTGATCGTGGGGATGAGTGAAATGTTGGAGCTGTCGCAGGCAGAGGGCGGGAAGGTTGGGTCCCACCTGTCTGGATAGTTCTCGTCTTCTCACAGCAGGAGAGGGACAGCAGGGACAGGTAGGCTCCTTCACCTGCTTACATCTGCAGTGTTTCCTGGCCGTGGTCACGGCGGTGTGGAATCACAGGTAGCCTTAATCCTGGCCCTTGTGAGTCCATGAGTCCTCTGCAGTTGAGCACCCAGACTCATCGTTTTCTTAATGGGGGTCCTGGCGCCCCAAAGGACTGAGGAGCGTGCTGTCCCAGGTAAAGGTGCTCAGGCCGGGACTCAGAATCCGGACATGGGCCGTCACTCAGGGAGACCGGGCTCTTTACCAGCCATGCTGGCCTCAATTTTCTCATCTGTAAAGGGGGGAACAACGGGACGTACTTCACAGCATCATTGCGAGGGTTAGTGGTACAACGCTCTGAAGTGCTTAGAGCACACAGTAGGAAAGCAGCACCTATTCGCTCTTTTTCCTCTTTCCTTGCCGCAGAGCTCAAGGGGGTCCTTATCACCATCCAAAATTCTCAAAAGGAACCAGTTTATGAAATATACATCTACTTCCATTTGCTCTCAGACCAGCACAAAAACGTAAAAAAAAAAATGCCTTTTCATCAAAAGAGACTATACAAACAACGAGAACGTATGCTCGCTGTATTACAGAAAGCCCCATCACCACCAAGGAATCTTTTGGCAGTTACAGGGACAAACAGAGGGATTCTGTGGCTAGACGGGTTTGGCAAGCGTCGGATCGATCAGATTGATGGGGGTCTTTCCTGCAGGGTGGGTCAGGGTCCTGAGCACGCGATGCAGCAAGAGGGGCTCTGATTGCTCAGTGCTGTCCCAACTCACGTGGACAGAGAATGCTTTGCCAGGCTCAGCCTCTACAGGACACATAGTTTTGGGGAAGGAGGGGACGGGGACAGGAATAAAAACTGCAAAAGCCAGTTTCCAGGGGCTCTTCTAACTTGAGAGTTGAGGTCTCTATTTTAGCTGTGTCATTTATTTTTTTTCTGTAAATAACTCCGTGTAACTCTTCTCTATTCCTGCCTGTTCTTGGCTTGATGTATTTCACAATGCGTGTTTTACTGACTTGGCTTCTCTATGACCAGATTGCTACTGTGTGTGATTTGGTTAACGGCTGTCCCTCAGGAAGCTGCTCTGGTCCCCTCTGGGGCAGACACTGGGCCCCGCCCCGGGAGCCTGCAGCCAGGGGAGGCTCCCAGCTCTCCCGCCGCCCGCTGCCCCCTGTAGTGATTAGCTGGAATCCAAGACAGCCATATAAGAAGTGTCTCAGTGGGCGTGATGGAGTGCTTGCTGAGTGGGCCGCAGATAAGCGCCATGATTTCGGAGGACGCTTCATCATTTTGCCGTAAGAACATGTTAACGGGTGATTGTTTGAATGTCTCTAGCTAATAGGATATTATTCATAACGCTCTGGCTAGTTGGAATGGACGATGATAAGAAATTAAATCCTTAATGGCTTTCTTTAAAGGAAGACTTTTCCCGGGGGAACTGGAACCCGGGAATTAGCTCCAGTGCCCTGGCAATCCCTCTATGGAGGGAACTGGCTCCAGATGGCCGTTCCAGGGAGGCTCACAAGGTAAAAGGAAGAGGACGAAAAGCAAATGACATTGACCAGGCTCCTACTATGTCCCAAGCACCCAGACATTCTATACTTCATTCCTGAGCATCTCCGTGTGACCAGGTGCTATTAATCCGTTTCAGACCGGGAAGTTTGAGGCCTGCCTCAAACTGCCTCACTGCCTCAACGGGCAAGTGAATCGACTTGCCCAAGGTCTCATGTCTGATGCCAGAGTCAGGATTTGAGTTCCAAAGCAAACTTCCATGAAATGCAATTTATGGAGGGGGGTTGTCTGGAAGAAGGAGGAGCCCTTGCATGAGATCTGAAAGGTGGAAAAGAATGAGAAGACCTAATATCCCAGGGGCAGCTGTGGGCAGGTGCAAGGTGATGGCCGAGGGAAGGCATGGGTTCTGTGGTGGCTTCTGTGTTAACTTTGGGAAGTGTCTACTTCCAGGATACGTGCAGGCAACACTTCCCATGAATATTCCCTGTGATTTCTGTGCTTCTGGATTTCTGGGAAGTTTTCCTAAGCTTTCCTCCCTCTGTCTTTCCAATAATTAAGGATGCTTCTCATTCCCTGTATTAAATCTCTTCCTGCTTGAAATACCTTGAGCAGTGACTGAACCTTGGCAACGTACCTTGCCAATTATTACACACACCCACACCCACACCCACATCCACACACACACACACACACACACACAGGATCAACTCACAAGGATAAATTCCCAAGAAAATAATTACAGGTCACACGTTCTTGGGGCACGTGATACTAAAATCATCATCTTCATCGTCATCTGTTTTGCAACATGGAAACCAATTTCTAGAAACCTGGAAATAAAGAGCCCACATTACCTTTTGATAAAGAACTGCTTTTTCCATGTAATTAAACCCTCCTTCTAGATGAACAGGGCAGAAATGGTGGTGGAATTTTTCAACAAGCCAAATTCACTTTCAATGGGAACTCAACATAGCAGCTGGCTGTGAATATTTAAAAGTGAATGTGGTTTTTGTGCGTTCGTTTTCATTTTTGTGGGGTACAAATATCCAGCATTTTCCTAGCCTCTTCATTCTTTTTCCTTCGGGTCTCATCAGCTCCCACAGTGGAAGCCGGCTTGGTTTTCCATTTGCAAAGTTCAGGATTCACTCAGCCATGAGTGTGCCTTTAACCACTGCTAAATTGTATCCTGACAGCCCTCACTACAATTTCCTCCCCTGACATTTGATTTACATATGATCTTTAAGCACTGCCATGGCGGTAATAGCGATTTGGTTAATATTCCAAGCGCTCCCCCATGCCCCACACCTTGCAGAGCCATTTCTTTGCTGCAGAGTGGCAAAATGTGTGTACCACGTAAATGTATTGCTAATGAAATAAACAGATTAGAGGGAAGAATCAATTGCCCTGCTGCCAGGGTGAGGCACCGGGAGTTAATTTTGTCTGGGTCTGCAAGGGTAGCTGTTAATAGAATAGGCTTTTTACCTAACTGGAGGGAAAGTAAATGAAGTACAGTAATATTCTGTGACGTATTGGAAGAATTCACTTCATTTTCTCTTAGACTAGCTTGATGAATGTTTACAGCACAATAGAATTTATGGTCTTCTTCCTCTCCCCATTTTTCTTTTCTTTCTCTAGTCCTCATTCTCTTCCTTTTTTCCCCCTTTTACATTTCATTTTATTTCCTCTCTTTCTCTGTCTCACCTTTTTGTCTTTCTTTCCATCCATCCTTCCATCCATCCCACCTTCATCTCTCCATCCATCCATCCATCCATGCATCCATCCCACCTTCCATCCATCCCTCCATCCTTCCCTCCATCCTTCCCTCCATCCATCCTTCCCTCCATCCATCCATCCATCCTTCCATCCATCCATCCTTCCATCCATCCATCCATCCATCCTTCCATCCATCCATCCATCCATCCATCCATCCATCCATCCATCCATCCTTCCATCCATCCTTCCTTCCATCCATCCTTCCTTCCATCCATCCATCCTTCCATCCATCCATCCTTCCATCCATTTCTTCATCCATTAATAAACCAGGGTCTCAAACACAAACGTCTTTAGAAGCCAGTGACATAAATAACTAAATCTTCATGGAACCTGTGGCAAAATGGAGCCATCACCATCATCACTATCCCCATCATTGTCATCTTCATCATCATCATCGTGGTCACAATCATCATCATCATCATATCTGTCATTTATTGAATCTGTCCATCCTTTCTCCATTCTTTCAACATTTACTAAGGCTTACTATGCTAGTCAAGACCTGATTCACCTCTGTGAATATGATAAAATAAAAAAGTATAGCCGAAGAAGTCATTTATACCAATCTACATCTTTTTCTGATGCCTAGACTCCTACCCAGGCTTGTTCTATTTTCTCATGATGGAGGCATTGAAATTCAGTTGCAATAAATGCAGCTCTCAAAGCCTGCAACCAATAGATGTTAGGTGAAGTGTGGTCAGACTGGTGAGATGAGAAGTAGGAGAGATCTCTAAAAGGGCTGAAGAGAAGGGTCTGAGCATATACAGGAGTTTCAGAACACTTTTTCCCAGCGTGAAGTCATGCGCAGGAGATCAGACACCAGCGGAAGGGACAGGACGTGGCTTGCTGAGTGAAGAGAGGTCACAAGTTAGGGTGGGAGAAACAGACCAGTAGATCAAGGTGCTAAAGACCAGGACAGCACCAGGGACAGCTCCAAGGCCTTTCATTTGGGGGACTTTGATCTATCTAGGTCACATGACTGGAAAGAGGCAGGGCTGGGATTCTAACCCAGAGCCCACAGTGACCCTCCAACTCCAGCATATCAGAATCCCCTTGGGGGCTTATTTAGCCTGTTCCTGGGGCTACAAAGACTCTCTACTTTGACCAAATTCTAGCAGGCTCCTCTGAGTCCTCTTTCTTTTTTCTTTTTTTTTCTTTTTTGTGAGGAAGATCAGCCCTGAGCTAACATCCATGCTAATCCTCCTCTTTTTGCTGAGGAAGACCAGCCCTGAGCTAACAGCTATTGCCAATCCTCCTCCATTTTTTTTTCCCCAAAGCCCCAGTAGATAGTTGTATGTCATAGCTGCACATCCTTCTAGTTGCTGTATGTGGGACGCGGCCTCAGCATGGCCGGACGAGCGGTGTGTCAGTGCGAGCCTGGGATCCAAACCCGGACCGCAAGTAGCTGAGCGTGCGCACTTAACCGCTAAGCCATGGGGCTGGCCCCTAGGTCCTCTTTCTGATTAGGCTCCGACCTCGGGCTCTGTCCCTCACCCGTTTATTCCAGTTTTAGCAAGAATCCTGCTGTGTCAGCTTAGCAAACTTCCCCCAGTCTTGGTCTGATCAGCCTCGATATTGGATCAAATTCCTCACTGCCACCCTTGATATCTTATCACTCTGGCCTGCCTTCAGCAAGAATCCTGTTAGGTCAGTTTAGCAAAGAATTACCCTGCCTCTTAGTAATTTTCTGTCCATGCCCCCCTCCCCAAATTCTGCTCCTTGGCTATAAATTCCCATTTGGTTTGTATTCATTTGGAGTTGAGCTCAATCTCTCTCACCTATTGCAAAATCCCCCTTGTAGTAACCCCCCCTTGAATAAAGTCTTCCTCATCATATTTAACAAGTGTCTGAATAGTTTTTTCTTTCATAGGGGTGCAAGGATCTGCATTTGTCATCAGCTCCCCAGGGGATCCCGATGAGGGTGTTTTGCAGACCACACTTTGAAAAGCTCCACCGGAGTCTTGTTGGGGCATATTTAGAGGAGTCTTGTATTATTTATTCAGGATCCCTTAGCCACTTAGTGTCGAGATGTTCAAAGGAGAATCAACATGGGGCTAGGATAGTGGCAGGGACATCAGTTGCTTGCACAAGAATTTTTTGTTTACTAAAGGTTTAGAGTTACATTTTCAAGGACATGACTTCATCTACTTTAAAGGCACAGTCTGTCATCTGCCTATTGAAGTTCAAATCTTTGCTTGAGACCAGAGCCTAGATTTTGTCTTCTAGTCAAATGCTCCTTCCAGGGCCAGTCATTTCTCTAGAGCCTACTCTGTACCAGGTACCATGCTGGACACTGGAGATGCAGAAATGAATCAACCAAGAATTTTACCCTCCAGGAGATCAATGTCAAAACCGCAGTCACCTCTTCATTCTGCATCTGTTGGGCTGGAGCCCTAGAAAGCATTTATCATCTCGTTCAACTGTCTCCTCTTTCTCCCCTTCTCTTACTGCAGACTTCTGCTTGTGTAAACTTTGCTGAGAATTTGAGCAGAAACAGTAAATAATGAAGCTCCCGAGGGTTGCACTAATTTCCCAGACAGTTAATCAATACGGAGCTGCCCTGTTCATTACAGCTGTCAAAAATATGCAAAATGGTCCATCTGGTCCTCTCAGGTACGAAGCTCTGAGCTGGAGTCACCGGTTGCTTGGCTAATTACCACGCCCCATTTTCCCTCATTCGAGGCCTCTCCATTAACCGCAAGCTACCAGCTCAAGTATAAATGCAGATGATAAATATTTGAAATGGCATTGCCTGAGCTGGGGTCCTGAACAGGGGTTGAGTTGGGTGGTTGCAGGTGAGGCGTGCAGGTGGAGTTATGCGGAAGGGCAGCCTCCCTCATCGTCCCCCCCAACCACCACTCACCCCAGCCCCCAGCCTCCTTCCTTCTGAGGCCCCTCCCTGCCCCTCAAATATTTAGACCCATTAAAAACCATTGGGGGGAAAAATGATCTATACAAAAGCTTTGCATAAAAAAGTGATCAATGCAAATTCCTCTGAGGAAATTGCTTCAACAGATGGAAACGGCCCATTTGCAACAAATGCCGCTGGCTGTGCAGATGGTAATTATGGGATGTATGTAAACAGGCAGACTCTGGCAAGCAGAGCAAACTGCACTGCTGAACTCAGCCTGCATCGAGGCTGCCTGCCCAGGCACTGCCCCTGCCCTGACTGGCCCACAGGCCAGGGGCTCAAGAAGAGTCCAGGGCACCTAAGGATTTGGGTTTGGAATTCCAAGACCTATTAGCCTAGCCTCAGTTCAATTACAGGTCTTTCTGGAATGATCCCTGGGAGCGAACCATGCATCCTCTAATATCTTGGTTGACCAAGGCTATGGCATAGCTCCCTGGAAGAATGAAATCAACATGTGTTGAGCACTCACTGTATGCCAGATACTGTGCCATTAGCCCTGAATGTGTTCTCTTGTTTAATCTTCACAAAGACCCTGGTGGGTTGGAATTATCATTATCATCATCATCACCACTATTTTGCAAATGGTGAAACTGAGGCTTGGAGAGGTGAAGTGATTTTCCCAAGATCAGAAGGCTAAGAAGTAAGGGTATCAAGATGTATCAGTTAGTTATTGCTGAGTAACAAATAATCCCAAAGCTCAGTGGCTTCAAATAATAAGCATTTTTATAGCTTACAAGTCTAGAGGTCAACTGAGTTGTTCTTCTGGTCCTGGCTGGACTCAGCTAATTATAACAGGGCTCACTCATTCATCTACATGGTCTAGGATGGCCTTGCTTAACTCTGGTATTTGGCTGACTCTTGAGCTGGGATGACGATGGTTAAGATCCATGTGTCTCTCATCCTCCAGCAGACTCATGGTAGATGGGTACTTTCCAAAATAAAGAACAGAAATGCATCAGGCCTCTGGAGGTCCAAGCTTGGAAAAGAAGACACACTATCTCTTCCACCACATTCTAAGGTTAAGGCAAGTCACATGGCCAATCCAAACTGAAGATGTAGAGACAGAGACTCCACTTCTCAAGGGAAGGAACTATAAAGACACATTACAAATGGCAAAGACACAGAGAGGAACAGAAAATTGGGCCAGTTTTGTAGACATTATGTCACATGAGACTTGAACTTAGAGTTCTCTGGTTCCAAGTCCATAATATCCAAGGCCGTGAATGGGACCCCATAATTCCAGAGATAACTGGGCCTTTCTGGTCCACCTCCCGCCATCTCGCTCCTGTCTGCAGGTAAATTTTGGCTCATCTCTTCTCTCTCTCGGTGATTCTCTCTCCCACTCTCGTTTCCTTGGACATCTGAGTGGCACAGGGCCTTAAGCACTAAATTACGAGTCAGCATATTTGAGTACTGGTCCCACCTCCATTAGTAATGCTCTTTTGGGCTTCAGGCAATCCTTCATCCTCCCCGGGTCTCAGTGTTATGTCTGTGCAATAAACAAGATGGAGAAGATTTGATTTGAAATTCTTTCCAGTTAAATTCTTGATGATTCTTTGAGTGGTAAGAGGTTCTCCAGTGGTCCAGCTCATACCTGTGCCTGTTCTGGAGTTCTCACCATCCTGGTCACTACTTCAGGGAAATAGATGGGCTCCAGGAGGTCCATATAGGATAATACAAGTGTTTAAAGCTTACAGCTGTGGGGCCGGCCCCGTGGCTTAGCGGATGTGTGCGCGCGCTCCGCTACTGGCAGCCCAGGTTCCGATCCTGGGCGCTCACTGACCCACCGCTTCTCTGGCCATGCTAAGGCCGCATCCCACATACAGCAACTAGAAGGATGTGCAACTATGACATACAACTATCTACTGGGGCTTTGGGGGAAAAAAAAAAGGAGGAGGATTGGCAATAGATGTTAGCTCAGAGCCTGTCTTCCTCAGCAAAAAGAGGAAGATTAGCATGGATGTTAGCTCAGGGCTGATCTTCCTCACAAAAATAAATAAATAAATAAATAAATAAATAAAGTCTTACAGCTGGGAGTCAATAATGTTGTAGACCTGAGTTCTCGAATCAGATATCAGTCTTGGTCGAGCTCCATCCCACTGGCTGTGTGGCTGTTATGGACTGGGTATTTATGTCCCCCCAGATCATGTGTTGAAAGCCTAATCCCCAGTGTGATCCCCAATGTTTGGAGGTGGGACCTTCAGGAGGTAATTGGGTCGTAAGGGTGGAGCCCTCATGTGCGAGATTAGTGCCCTTATAAGAAGAGACGTGAGAGCTTGCTCCCTCTCTCTTCTGTCAGCACATGAGGGCAGGAAGACGACGGCCATCTATGAACCAGGAAGAGAACTCTCACCAGAACCCGATCACGCGGGCACCCTGACATCAGACTTGCAACTTCCAGAACTGTGAGAAATAAATTCCTCTTGTTTAATCCACCCAGTCCGGGGTATTTTTGTTACAGAAGCCCGAACTGACAAAGACAGTGGCCTTGAGTAAATCACTCTATGTCTCCTCCATCAGGCCAGCCCGGGCTTGTTCTCCTGGGGGATGGGTAGTTTCCACAAGAGGAAACAGAATTGTGTGAGGCATCTCGAGATCCAGGCTGGGAATTGGCCCAGTACCTCTTCTGCTACATTCTCTGAGCCTTCTTCTGTCACCTGCTCACAAGGTTATTGGGTGATTAAATGGAGCAAAGTAGAGGATTAACAAACATTAATTCCTATAATTGCTGTTGTTATTTCTACTATAGAATTATCTTTTCTATACGTTATCTCATTGGAGGCTATGATACAAGACAGGTGGGTATTTCTATACCATTTATAGATGAATAAATGGAGACCCAAAGAGGGGATGTGACTTGTTCAAGATGACAGAGTGTCACCTGCAGACCTGGGGTTGGCCTCTTGACCTACAGACTTGTGCTCATTCCATGATAACTCACCAGGCCAGTCCCTCTCACCCCCGCTTATTGTGCTGGTGTCCAGGGCTCAGCTTCAGCTCATCATGGGGATGAAGCAGGAACGCCAGGAAGGGGAGGGCTGGAGAGGGAAGAGACTCCATCAGGAAGAGGCAAAGTCCTTGGCCTCAGGTGCCTGCAGACCTGGGTTTGTAGATCTGCCAGATCTGCACTACCTAAGTGACTCCCCTCGCTGAGCCTCAGTTTCCTCATCTGTAGAATAGGACCACTGCCAGGATTAAATATAAAGCACACAGAGGATAACATGTAGTAGGGACTTAATAAATTTCAGTTCCTTTGCTTTCTAGTAGCAGCTGCCAAAATACTGGGTTGGGAAAAGGGGTAGAGAAGGTGCGTCAGGGGGAGGGTCTAGTACAAGGTTCTGAAGCTTTTAGGTGTATCTAATCTTCCTGTAAAATACAGATTCCAGACTCCTGACACTACAGATTCTGATGCAGAAGGTCTGGGGGTGACACCCAGGAACCTGCATTTCTGAGCACATAGTCTTTAGACCACAGTTTGAGAATTACTGGCTCAGACTCTAGGCCTCCAAACACTTTAGAGTTTCATAAACCCTTTGGGTACCTAATGAGGGCTTCCCACACACATTACTTTACTCCCAACAACCTCAATGTTTCCTCTCACCACAGGGCCTTTGCACATGCTGTTCTGTCTGCCTAGGAGGCCCTCCCCTCCCCTCTTCCCCTAGTTAATCTCCACTCGGCCCTAGTCACTTCCTCAGAGAAGATTGTCCCAATCCCTCAGACCAGGACAACCACTACAGCATCCTCTTAACCTTCTCCCCTCAGTGGGGATATGAAATGCATTTGTGTGACTGTTTGAAGAAGGTCTGTCTCCCCCTCTAGAGTGCAGTCCTGTGAGGGCAGGAAGCCCATCTGCTTTGTTCAATTCTGTGTCCAGTGCCCAGGTCCTCATCAGTGTCCAGTGACTGGGATAAATGATTAAACAAAACAATAACAAACACTCCAAACACATTCGACTTCGCCTACAAGTCCGGGTTGCTCAGGGACCCCTGAAGTCCATCCACAGACCCCAGATGAGAACCCTCACTTCCAGAGGTACCACCCACTCCCCTCAGCCCTTGTAAACCCTTTCGTTTGCTAAAATGACTAGATGGGAGAAAACATAGCTAATATCTCTCATCTTTAGTGACCAGAACAAGGAGCAGCTTTGGAAGGAAGCAGAAGGCAAACGCGGCACGTTCTAAGTGGTAGAACTACTTCCACAGGGGGCTGGCTGGCTTGGAAAGTAGTGAGCTCACCGTCACTGGAGAGTTCTTGTTTGTTCCGTATGTGAGTCCCGGATTTCCCTCAAGGTCATGCTGGTGACCACAGGGCTTTAATCTCAGATGACCTAGAAATTCTGGAGACTGTATGTGGCATGAACTTTATAACTTGTCTTATAACATTCTCTTTAATGGTTCATATTCATAGTCTCATGATGAATTTCACATTGAGAAAGGACTGAATCATTTCCTTCCTTTCTTCCGTTCACTCAGCAAATACGTTCTGAGCAGCTCCTCTGTGTCAATCACAGGAGATACATAGGGATCAATAAGACAGGGTCCCTGCCCTCACAGGTTGTAGGCTGCTGAGGGACACAGTCATGCAAACAGACAGTGACAATTCAGTGTGATAAATTCCTGGGTGAGGGTGGAACTGGGAGGGATGAGGGCACAGAAGGGGCATTGAATACAGTTGGAGGATCAGGGAGGGCTGCCTGGAGGAGCGGTGGCTTCAGCAGCACCCTGAAAGAGAATAGAAGTTAGCCAAGCTAAGGAGAGGTGGGAGAAGGGGAAAGGACATTCAGGGTGGACCAAACAGCCAAAGCAAAGCCACGGAGGTGGTGAAGAGCATGTTATGTTCTGCGAACTGAGGGGAGCTCAGCAAAGAGGTGGCTGGACGCGTCTTAGAGAGCTCCTTCAGGCAGCCGTAGTGAAAGTAGCATGGAGGGGCGGGGGCGGGAGCAAAGCCAGTGAGCAAGGAGACTGAAGCAGAACTGGGAGGCGGCAGTGGGGCAGAGAACAGATCAGACCCAGGGAAGGTCAGCTGCAGAGGGGGACAGGCTGCTGATGGGGAGCAGGAGAAGGAGAAGAGGGAGGTTGTCCAGGCTTCTGGTCTGAGGTGGTTTCCTTCTTGAGAGGAGAAATACATTTGGGAAGGGATAATAGGTCGTTATTGCAAGCTCTGGGACCTTAGAGCAGTCCACGACCTCCATCCCTACCCTGAGCAACCTCGTGCATCCATCAAAAGCAACTCTTGGGGGTGAGCTCTCCAACACAGCCTGTTCTCCAGGCATCATCCGAAGTGCTTTGCAGAGTGCGGTGGGGGCTCGTTTACTCCTCATCACACCCCTCTGCGTAGGAATTGTTACTAACTTCAGTGGTCACTCAAGGGAGGAAACTGAAGCACAGAGAAGCTAAGTAACTCGCCTAAAGTCACACAGTCAGCAAAGGGCAGAGCTGGGAGGTGGGCTCAGGCAGTCTTGCTCCAGAGTTCAGATATAGTGACAATTCTACACACACACACATGGAAACAGGCTACAGATAGTGTCCCGTGTTAATTGAGACCCACCAACTCACATGTGCGGTGGCCCAGAGCAAGGGTTGAAAACGGAGGCCCACGGGCTTTATATGGCCAACTGATGTGATTATTTTGTGCTCATCTAGAGTTGTGAAAATTCTGAAATCTCACCTCCAAATCCAGAAACTCTGCTTCTCTTGAAAAACCAGATCTGGTGACACCAGGCTGGCACTCCTGCGCGTTAGCAGCAGTTAGCAGGAGGGAAGGTACGGCACTGCCTCCTTTCAATGAGGCTTGCACTGCCTGTTTTGCCACAGTCCCCACCATTCCCCATTACCTCCACCTGGCCCACCTGCCTCCCTCATGTACACATCTGTAGGCCCCTGTAGGTATTTGATTTTGCAGCCCCTGGACTCAGGATCCCTCCAGCATTAAAATTCTCCAGGTTTTTTCTGTCTCAACAATTTTGTGAAGAAGATAGTGTTATCATTATACCCATTTTACTGGTGAGGATACTGAGGCTTAAAGAGTTGAAGGGACTTGTTTAAAGCCTCAAAGCCCCTAAGTCTGACCTGGAGACAGAATCCAGTTCTCTTGACATCCAATGCACTGAGGGAGGCCAGAGGCCCAAGATGAGACCCTAAGCCAGAGCTGGAACCTCCCCCAGACCCAGGTATCTTGTTCCCAGGTCCCACTGAATCATTCAATTTTCTCATCCTTCAGACATTGCAGAGAAGCCAGCCTCTTCTCTGATGTCCTCAGCTCCCCCCGCATTGATCTCCAGCTTTATGAGGGTGACAGGCCATACCTTTTAATTGCATTATTACATCTTTATGGTCTGCTGATTGAACAGGTCTCCTCTGCTGGGCAGCCGGGCCCTGGAATTTATATGCGGAACTGAAACGTTTATTGGAATCCTGTTGATAAAGGCATATTGTGGAAGGGCCTGTGGCTCTTCAGAAGAGGTTGGGGTCCTCAGGAGGCGGGGGAAGGCAGGTCAACAGACTCCCGAGGAGAGAGGGGGTCACTCATGAGATATGAGGGCAACGCCTCCCTCCACACCCTGCTCAGCTTTTAAATATTTCCTCTTTCATCAGCCTGTTGGGCTGTGGGTGGGAAAGATCCAGCGCTTGGAAAAGCTGCAGGAGAGGGGCCAGGAGATTTCTGAAGAGGGGCCGTATTCCAGGTGGGTAGATGAGTCGGCACTGAAAGTAGGGACTGCTCCTGCAGAGACGGGGGAGGACCCTTCAGGGAGAGGCTCTGTGAACACAGATACACAGCGGGGCCGTGAAAGAATGAAGAGCGGACTTTTCACGGAGTACAAGGTCTGCAAGGAAAATATCTGGCCTGCTTGCCAGCTCCACTTGGGTGTTGAATAACTAGTTCAAACTAGTATGCTCCAAACTGGACTGGACCCCCATTCTGTTCGCAGATGTGTCTATTGCAGAAATTGACAGGTCCACCCTCCCAGGGGCTCAGGACACCTTGGGGTCATCTTTGATTCTTCCCTTTACTCCACCCCCACTTTTAATCCATTGCAGACACCGTGGGCTGCACCTTCCAAATATTTGAGACTCTGAGCTCTTCTTGTATTGTCACCATTTCTGCCCTGCGTGGAACCCCCGTCAGCTCTCCTCGGATCATTTCAGCAGCGGTGGAATAAAGTTTTGGTTCCACTGTCTCCTTAGTACAAGATCTTCCCTGATAACCCTATTTTGAATCACAATCCTCATCCACAGCACAGTCTACTGCCTGATCTCGCTTTGTTTTTCTTCATAGTGCTTCTCTCCATCTAATATGCTGTATAATTTATTATTATAGTTATCTGTCTCTCCCACCAGAATGTAAACCCCTCAATTTTCATCTGTATCTCTAGTGCTGAGAACAGTGTCTGGCATATAGTAGTTGCTCAATAAATATTTGTTTAATGAGTCCGTGAGTGAATGTGGTTGGAGCCAGGTCCTGGGGGGGGCCTTCGATGCTGCACGGGGAGCTCAAGCTTGTACCCCGAGATCTGATTTCCACCTTGCATCAAACAGTGTGTTAGCGGAGCCCTCACGCACGTCCAAGGTAATCAGCACGCCTTTGCGGGGCTCTGAATTAGTAATAGCACCTGCCGAGGAGTCAACCCTAAATGGGGATGCTGTAAGAGGAACAGCTCAGGAGTTAATCTGAATGTATTTCCGTGTCTCAAAATCAACACATTCTAGGAAAAAAGGAATCTGCTTTGCATAGTAAATTGTATTTGGTCCGTAGCCTCTTTCTTCACATGCGACCTGGGTGGTCTGTCTGATTTTGAGAGGACTCTGGTGCCAAGAGGGAGGGGTCTGTGGTGCAATGTTAATTGATGGCAACTAACTGGATCGAGTTTGTGATCTCTCCCAGGCCATATGCCACCGGTGCTTTGGCTCAGTGTTGGAGCAACCGTGTCCATTTCTAACGTGTTTCCACCTTCAGTGAGACACAGTGGCAAATGGCCAAATGCACCTCCAGGGACCTCTCCTCAAGGGGGGCAGAGGAGATGAGGATTTTAGGCTTGGGGTCCCCAGTTGGAATGGTCAGATGACAAACTTTAAGCCAGACTGCTCTGGGTTCAAATCCTGGCTCAGCCACCCACTAACTTTGTGACCTTGGATGAGTCCCTCACCATGCTGGGCCTCAGTTTCCTCATCTGTATAATAGAGATGATAGAGCTTTATGTCCAGAGTTCTTGGGAAGCTCAAATGGAACGACCAGGGGAAGAGGGATGGGGTGACTTTTATTTAACAGTGACTGTGGCTAAGCACATGCCAGGTATTGGGCGCTGCGGCATAACTGGCATTTGCAGATTCCCAAAAAGCCTCTGTTAGATATGTATCTGAACGCACGAACGATTGTTGAGTGAATAAACGAATAGATGCAGTGCAGAGGCTACAAGGATGGACAGTGTGCCCAATAAAGAAAGATGGCGGGATCTGGGGCGCTTGACCCTTTGGGCATTCAAAACTTGGAGGCTGTTCATGAAGAACCCCACACTTGAGCCTTCTCATTTTGAAGGTGAATAGAATCAATGCCCAGAGAGGGAAAGTGATGGGGCCAAGGATACAGAGTGAGCGAAGGGCAGCGTTGAGGTTGGAACCAAGGCGCCCTCCCTATCAGCATGTTCCCATCCCAACTCCACAGGTGCCCTTCCCAAAACACACGGGAGAGAACAGGGCAGAGTCCAGACCTGCAGTGCAGACATTGGGCTCAGAAGGAGAAGAAGAAAATAAACAACACTCTAAGGGCCCCTTCCGGCATGAGCCACAGGGTGGGGACGTCCCCACGGCAGAGGATGGGCAAGGACGAACCTCGTGAGGGGTCAAGAGATGCAAGAAAAGGAAGGCACTGTAATTAATAACCATCAGCAGTGGATTGTGTTGGGGTGAGCATTGAGATGCCTATTGATCAGAGAAGTAAACACGAATTGCTGCCAAGGGTCCCTCCAGCCCCAGGTCAATATGCTTCCCTATACAAAGAAGCCAGGAGCTGGTGCCGATGCTGGGATGTCTTAATCAGAGTGGCCGAGAGAGCTTGAGTCTCTTGAAGATGTGTCTGCATTGTGAGCCACTCTAGTGTCGATGCTCTTTTCATTCATTCATTAGTTCATTCATTAATTCATTACTTCATTCAACATATTCTAAATGCTTACTCCATGTCAAGCTTCTTGGAGGCACTGGGATACAGCAATGAACAAGAAGGTAATCCTTGCCTGGACAGGGCTCACAGAATAGACAAATAAACAAGATAATTTTAGGTAGTGACGAGTGTTGTGAAGAAAGTCACGGAATGGAGGTGGATGGAGAACAGGTGAAGGAGGTGGTGTCTCACTGAGACTGGACAACTGGGGACGGCCTCTCTGAGAAGGTGATGTCTGTGTTCAGATCCAAATGAATAGAAGAAGCCAGCCCCGTGAACTCAGGGGGATGGGTGCTCTAGGTATAAGGAACAGCATGGGCAAAGGCCCTGAGATGGGAATGAGCTCGGGACGTTGGAGGAACAGAAAGGAGACTGGAGGAGAGTGGCAGGCAAGGAGGTCGGAGAGGAGGGCCAGATCACGCGGCAACTTTCTCCAGAGTGAGCAGCTGGATTTGTTCTAAGCGATGAGGCCATTGGAGGAGGATCAGATGTCCCTTTCAGTGTGGGCACCCTAGCAACGAGGCCCTCACCTGGAGTAAGGGACAGGCTCCTTGAGACCCAGCCCTGCTTGAACATGGAACCCTGGGCCAGCTCCTCCCGTGGTGGGACCTCCATTCCCTTATTCACAACGTGCAGGGCTTGGGCTCACAACCCCCGAGCTCTGTGATTCTGGCATTATCTCAAGAACATCTGATGAAGATATGCAATTTCCCCACTCGGCACTCGTTCGTACATGAGAAAACCCTGGTCACTAGGCCCTGAGGCTCTGTGGACCACACTCTATGGGTGGCAGGTGACCACACTGAAGCAGGAGATACAACAGAAAATCCAGGGAACATCAGAGGGCATCCTTGGGTTCGAGGTCGCCCACCCCCTCAGCCCTGGGTCCTCATGTCTGACCCCAAGGTGTCTCAGTTCCCAGATGTGACCTGGGAAACCAGCTGATCTGACCCATCCCACTTTGAGAATTGAACTGTGGCGTCTTGGGCCGCACAGGCCCATGGCCCTCTGAGGACACAGGTCTTCTGGGTGATGTTGGGCGAACTGAGCTCTGTGTCTGAGGGAGGAGGGAGGTGGTGACCATGGTAGCGAGGGGAGGGAGAGCAAAATTCAGAAAAGTGCTTGCATGAGAATGACATGACCTAGGGATGCAGATCCCGGGTGCACAAGTGTGCAGGTCTATGTGGAGCTGGAGAGTGTCAGTGCACACGTGTATGAGCCTCCCGTGAGCACACGAGGGTGCGATGTAAACACTGAGAGGGCGGGGCTGTGTCTATCTCGCTCGCTGCTGAATTCCCAGCACCTGGCGCCTGGTGAGTAATCAATAAACATTTGCAGAGTGAACGGATAAATGTGTGCTCATGTGTAAAAGTTTAAGTTATCTGTTTTCTAACTTGACAATCTGTTATTCGAGCTTTCTGTCCAGGAAATACATTGAGAAAATACTTGGCATCGCTCTAGACACCCACTGTCCTTTTTTAATTTATTTTAAAATTTTTATTGACAAACAACATACATACAGAAATATGTACACACCATCCATGTGCGTCTTAATGAATTTTCACAAAGTAAACACCCGTGGATCCGCCACTCAGATCAAGAACCAGCAGAACATTTCCAGGGCCCACACACTCGCGTGTGCCCCGTCCAGTTACTATCCTCCACAGCTGTCCCCCTGTGTCCCAGCAACACAGAACAGTTCTGCCTGTCTTTGCACTTCATGTAAATGCAATTGTGCAACAGGTACTCATTTGTGTCTGGCTTCTTTCACTCAATATTGTGTTTGTGAAAATCATCCCCATTTCCCAGGGAAGTTATAGACTGTTTATTTTCATTTTTATACAACAGGAGTGGGCAAATTTGTACTGGAAAGGGACAAATCGTAAATACTTTAGGCTCTGTGGGCCATACTGCCTCTGGGGTGACTGCTCCTCTTTGCTGATGTGACGCAGAAGCAGCCACAGACGATATGTAATGAACAGACACGGCCGTGTTTCAGTAAAACTTTTATTTACAAAACAGTGGTCAGATATGGCCACGGGCTGGATTTGCCAATCCTGTTGTTTGGTGTAGCTTTCTGAGAATATGGCACAATTTATCCGTTTAAGCGTTGGAGATTTGGATAGTTCTTCACTTTAAGCCATTATAAAGAGAGCTGCTGTGAACACATTTGCGAACGTCTTTTGTGCACACATGTCCTCATTTTTGTCGGGTGTCTACCCAGGCCTGAGATCTCCGGGTCGTAGTGTCGGTTCGTCTTCGGTTATAGGGAGCACTGCCAGACAAGAGATTGGGGCACCACTGGTTCTTAAGCAGGTGAGTTCTTGTGTTTCCGTCCTTTTTCTTCCCCCTCTGCCTGCTGTGCCGTGCACAGCACCACTTATTTCTGTCACCAGGACCTGCCCTCAGAGGCTGCAATGCCACCGCTGGAATGCAGGGAAGACAGCCACCAGCTCACCTGAACCATGGCTGATCCGTGCTGCAACCCGGGGTCGAGGGGCTGGCGATGCAATGACCCAGGCCCAGCTCAAAGGAGCCACTCTGATGAGAGGTTGTATTAACACTTCTTTTCAGTGCATTCACTTTCCCTGTCGTTTCATCTCCCATTTCCTTTACCATAACAACCCACCCACAGCCCCAGCAAGCAAAGGAGGCCTTACCTATAAAACGGAAGGAAATCGGGGTCTTTCCTAGGGCTGGTTGGAAAGAGCCACTGACCTCTGTTTCTAAATGAGATGACCAGTTGAGTGAACCCCATGTTCCCTGAGTGTGTCCCTTTAAAGACCTCCGACTCCAGCCCCGCTGATCAGTTCAGCCTAGAAAGCCAACTGGTTTGACCAGATTTGTGTAAGCACCAGCCATCAGTATTTCTGTGTCGTGGCGGGTAGTGGCACGCAAAATGATGGCTGAGCAAACACACCTGAGTTCAAATCCCACCAGTACCATCTCCTCTCTGTGACTTTGGGCAGGTTATTCAACCTTCCTGTGACTCAACTAGTCTGCATCATCTCATCTAATTCCCCCGATGACAATAATGAAGCAGGTACGGTTATTATCCTCATTTGGCAGATCAGGAAACGGAGACTTGGAAACATCAAGGACTAGCTTGAGGCCACACCCACATCTGAACCCTGGACTCTAACTCTAAAGACCATCTGTTGCTCTGAAGCACGCGTCTGAGTTATGCACTCAAATGACTTCCTTTGGAAAAGCCACCATTTGTGTTTTCAGGGCCCTGAGTTTGGCTAATCAAGAGCAATCTCCTTTTCTTGGAGAAATAATTCCACATTGCATGCAATCATGGAAAAAGTGAGTTTCCTCCAAATTCTTGTAACGAGACAGTCAGCGCCAAGGACAAAATGTTGAGGTCTTTTGAGGCAACGGTACCTCTTAGTGAGTGGAGATACGTAATTTTTTTCTCTCAGCAAGGAACCTGCTGTTTCGAATTTCCAACCGTCTCACTGTTCCAATACTGGCGTGGAGTGAACTTTTCGTACCCCGGGTCATCCCTGGGCTGATGGACTCCACTGATTTTGAGCAGTGAGACAGTCAGAAGTGAAACTGGTATTTTCAAGTGTATTTCCACTTCCTCAGAAATAAAAGATATTTGTTGGAGAAAATGAAATTTGCCCAGTTTATTGTTAAATATCAAAAGTAAAGTGCTGGCCATCCTCAATCAGCTTTTCACATTTGCATGATGATATTCTGTTCTGTCAATAAATTTACCCAGTGGGCCTAGCACTGGGGCTGGCATCACCTAGAAAGCATGCCCACGGTACTTACCTACAGAGGGGGACAGGTGGATTTCTCGCTGGGTAGTTCATGAATTAAACTGATTTAAAACTGTCAGGAAGGGTTGGGTTCAACATCCCACGAGGAGATGGCCCTGTACTCAAGACTTGTTCTTTGAGCATTGAGCACACAGGAGGCCTTCTACATGGACGCTGGAGTGAAACCAAGATGGTGTCCCCCAGAGCCAGAAGCCACCATTCACGCCCATGGGCTACTGAGATGGGGAGTGGTGGGTCATGGAGTAGCTCAGAGGTCAAGCTCACAGCTCTGAAAAGTCTAGAAGCTACAGAGAGAGACCTGTGCATCCTGGAACATCAAACGACCCCTGTTCTGAGACCCTGAGCCCAAGTATAAGGATTGTCTCACTGGGGGCCCACAGTAGGGAAGACCCCACCCTTCCAAGCAGCATGAGCATGGAGGACAGATTATAAGCAAGACCACTGTGGCATGAGAGAATCCCTCCTTCCACTTGCCATTTTCTCACTGGGTCTTTATTCAACACCCTTTTCATAATTAAACATCTCTGATAGGTTGCAGGCAAGGAGGTGGGCAGACCCTTGCCGAACTTCCTTGTCGGTGTTTGGAGGTGTGTTACAGAAAGGGGCACGGATGTGTTGGCAAAGGCAACAGGACAAAACTGTCCAAGAACTGAATTTACCTGTGGGAACAGGGACAAGATTGCTCCAACCATCAACACTGGAAAACCAACGCTGCTCACCCATGTCTGGCCTCGCCTGGCTGTGGATGGAAACTGAAGGAAGCAATTCTCCGATTTCCCAGCCCTAGGAGCCACCATCAGCCCAGGATCCAGGACTTGGGTAACGAGCAGCGGGGCGGAGAAGGAGGTTTGGAGTCGAGATCCGTCTGAGGCCTCTCTCCCTGCCAATGTCTACAGCTTAATAATTGCTTCCTCTCTCCCGCTGCATTCGGGTTCAAGAGAATCGCAAGGCCCTCCAGCAGCATTATGCAAATAGGGCCCACTGCGTTCCAGCCACGGCATATAGAATATGTAAATTTATGGCGGTGGCGGAGGCTGCTTAAGACAGAAGATTTCTCAATGATGAAATTAGATTTTCTGGAAAGAGGCTTCCGAGGACCCGTCTCTGTTCCCCTGCCTCGTGCTGTGCCGTAGCCACCAAACCGGTGCTCTGGGAAATAATTAACTGAATTACAGGCTCAAACCTATTTAAAAAAAAATAAGGGAGGAAAAAAGGAATAGACCAGGTTTCGTGAGGCTGTGGAAATCCACACTTTACAGAACATGTAAACGGGAATGGAGGCTGGGAGGGAGGGAGGGGAGTGGGGAGGCATCCGGCTCTGGTTGGCAGGAGGAATGGACAGAGGGCGGAGAGGGCCCCCACATCACCTTGGCCTTCACACTGGAATCTGGGGAGCCTCCGAGGGGAGCAAGGACGGGAGAGTGGACAGAGCCGTGGGTCCTGGTTTCTGCTTCAACCCAGCACTGGCTCTTTTATCTGCTTTATGCACCTGCCTTCTCCCGATTTTGTTAGGAGAAAGCATTACGTCATTTAAAAAAATTGAAAAATCGTTCACCTAGACCAGATCAAACTTGAACATTAGACTTACCAGGAGGGCTTGTTAAACACACAATGCCGGGTGCCGCTCGCAGATTTCGGACTGAGTCGGTCTGGAGAGGGCTCAGGAACTGGCATTTCTAACAAAGTCACAGGTGATGGCTGCTGGCGGAGGGAACACGCCCTGAGGACCGCTGCCCTGGACTCAAGTCCTCATTTGACAAGTCGGGGAGACTGGGCCCAAAGAGTTAGGTGATTTGCCGAAAGTCACACAGTGGAGTCAAGACAAGATCTGACTCTTTCCCTTGTCGTCGTCACGGTCATCATCTTTACTGTCAGTCTCCTTTGCTGGGAGCTTTCCGTGCGCTGGGCACTGTGTGGGCACGTCTACACGTTGCTTCACTTAGCTTTACACATTTTTCTCAGGAGGTGCACTATTATCCCCATGAAGATACTCTTATGGACCGAATGTTTGCGTCCCTTCAAAATCCATATGTTGAAGCCCTAAGCCCCAGTGTGGTGGATCAGGAGGTGAGGCCCTGGGAGGTAAATCGGTTAGATGAGGTCATGAGGGTGGGGCCCATGATGGAGTTAGTGTCCTTAAGAGAAGAGGAAGACAAAGATCTCTCCCTCTTTACTTCTCTCTCTCTCTCTCGCACACACATTCTCTCTCCATCCACACACAAAGAAGAGGTCGTGTGCACACACAAGGAGGAGGCTGCCATCTACAAGCCAGGAAGAGGGCCCTCACCCAAAAGTGAATCTGGCGGCACCTTGATCTTGGACTTCCCAGCCTCCAGAACTGTGAGAAATAACGTCTGTCATTTAAGCCGCCCAGTCTGTGGTATTTTGTTAGAGCAGCCTGAGCAAAGGCAGACACTGAGGCTCCACTTCAAGTTGCTTCTTCTCTTGCTGCTTAGGTTTCTCACCTGTAAAATTGGGAAATTCTGGTCCTTCAGAATGCTGGGAGGATTCAGTGAGATTTTACACATCACGTGCTGAGCACAGAGCCCAGCACATAGCAGGGGCTCAGTTATTAGATCATCATCATCATTATTTTTAATTGAATTGTGGGGCTTGGGAGACAGAGTGGGGTGTGGAGTGAGCTTGGGGTTGGGAAAGTGAGGATTTCAATTCCAGTGTTGAGCCCTGAGCCCACCTGCTGTGAGAGTTGGGGGGCACGTCGCCGCCCTCTCTAAGACACAGTTTTTGCAAGAGGGGTGGATGGAACTCGGTGGCCCCAGGACACATCCAGCTGCACAAGAGTGGGGCCATTTCTCATCCCCATGCTGTCCAGGTGTGGGCATCTCCCTCCCCTCCTGGACTGCTCACCTGCCTCCCCTGGCCTCCCCGCCTCTGGTCTCCCTCCAGCCACTCCAGCTTTCTAACCTTCTCAGATGGCAGCCTGATACGGTGTTCTTCTGCTCAAACCCTTCTGTGGCTGCCTCTTCCCCTTCTTTGGATCAAGGCCAAGCATCTCAGCTTGGCATCCGAACTCCTTCACGCTCCGGTCGCTCTCAGCCCCTCAGCCCCCGCCCCTCTCTTTCCCACTCTATTTTCCAGCAAAACGCAGAAGTACCTGTTGGCCCTCAGGCCCCAGGCTATTTTCTGTCTCCCTATCTGTGTTCTTGCTGGGCCTTCCACCTGGCGCTCCATCCCCGCCCTTCCTCTCTTTGTCTGTCACTATTTGAGCTGCAGCCCCAGCTCAGATATTATGTGCCCTGAGAGGCCTTCCCTCACCTGTCCTGCTCCTGTCTCCAAGTCCAGGCTGTGTGAGGCACCTCCCCTGAGCTGTCTGCAGGCCTCCCGTTCTAGTACTTCACACTTCCTGTTCTAACGGTCTGCTGACTTTCTCGTCTTTTCCACTGGACAGTGACTAGTTTAAAAGAAGAGACAACCTTCTTATCAGGCTTTTGGGAAATTCTCTGTTTTGCCGTTTGCTTTATCTGCTGTCTGTAAGTCCCTGGAGCACAGAGGCCTTGTATATTTTGTTTGCCACTATAATCGCAGCACTTATTTCCATGCCTGGCACCTGGTAGATGCTCGATCCTTGAATTAATAACTCTGAAGTCTCTGCCCATTTTCACAGATTTTTTTAGTAACCATAATATCCCTGCTGCCTACCAAGATGTCTGCCATGGGAGGGCTTGGGAAATAGTTACTGAATGAACAAATACGTGAATAAAAGGAATGACTTTGTAGATAACTGTATTGGTCAGCTATTGCTGAGTAATAGACAGCCACTAAATCTCAGTTGCCTACAATAAGCTTTTGTTTCTCGTCTAGCTTTATTCTGTGGATCAGCTGGGGCAGCTCTGAGCTGCAGGCTGTGTCTGGCTCAGCTCCACATGACTCCATCCTCTGTGGGCCAGTAGGCTAGCAAGAGCATGTTCCTCTCATGGTGAGGGCAGAGGTGCAAGAGGAGAAGGACAGACACACAGGGTTTCTTAAGGTCTCATCCCAGACCTAGCGCCCTGGTCCTTCCATTTATATGTCATTGGCCAAAGCCAGGCATGAGATCAAGCTCAAAGTCAAAGCACAAGGATGTGCCCTCTAGGAGGAGAGGCTGCGGAGTCACATGGCGAAAGCCACGGACACAGGGAGGGGTGAAGGATCAGGGCCAATAATTCAGCCCATTCCCGTAACCAACCCCAGCATCTTGCCCAGTGCTCATAACACACAGCAACCACTCCCCAGGACCACTTAGGCAAAGTGACCGTGGTGACCCTCCCATGTTCAAGACCCTAGAGCGTCTTTGCACTCTCTGCGTTTTACATCCTCCTGCATCACTCACCTTGCAATTTTCAGTGATTTTCCGGAGCTGGCATTAAACAGCCTCTAGGTCTCTGTCCACGTTGCTGTGCTGGGGCGTGTCAACAGCGTACCCCCCAGCCTGTCCTCCTCCTGGCCCACAGTGCATGTTGCCGGGGTCCCCCTGATGTTTAATGCATGAGCTCTGCATCCTCCCAGCAGCCCGCAGACAGATCCTCTCAGCATGGGAGCAGCCGTGAAATCAGATGACTGTACAGGAAGCAGTTGCCCCCCGGCCCCCGCCTCCCCATGTTGTGAGGCTGCCCTGATTCGACTCACTTCCAGTTTTATCATCTCTCTTATTACTGTGCCAGAGGCAGAGAAAAATGCATTTGTAATTTCCCCTTAATGGCTGGTGGAACTTCTCTTGCTTTCTTTCTGAGCATTTGTTTGTGGTACACACACACACACACACACACACACACACACACCAGGTCAAGATGAATTGAGCGACAAGGCAGTGCATGGCAGGGCCCAGACACAGAGTCTTGGAATGCTTCAGCAGGAAGAGGTTGAGTCTAGTGGCTGCCATATTGCGTCCTAGAGCACTGGGCCTCCTCAAAATAGCCTCAGAGGATGCTGCAGGGTGAGAGGAAGCGAGCGGGCAGTTGGGCAGCCCCTACCTGGACCTCGCTTCAATCAGAGCATCTCTGTCTTTACCCGCTGTGCGTGCTGTGCTTGTACATAGACTTGTGTGGAGTTAAGGGCACCTCTGCTGTACAAAATATGCTGTAACCCTCCTTTCCTCTACCCCTGGTTTCCCAGAAAAGGAAACCACATCTCAGAGAGCCGGTGACTTAGTGAAAGTCACAAGATGACTTGGTGGTGGGGGAGACTTGGGGACTGGGTTTGATGCTCTTCGCCTGCAAACAGATTATATCTCAGAACGTTGGGCGTCTTCACGAAACTTGTTTGATATATCTTTTTTCGTGTCCTGAACACTTTGCCACGGTGAGGAAGTCTCCTTCTCATTACTGCAAAGGAAACTAATATTTACTGAGCCCTGGCATGTACCAAGGCACTGGACTCCTTAGATATCTATTATCTAACCAAAACCTCACCACCGGGTGGGAATTATTGTTTCCTGTGCTGCAGATGAGGACGCAGAGGTTTGATGGGTAAGTGACTTCAAGGACATGTGGCCAGGACATGGCAGAAATGGGATTTGAACCTGGGTTCTCCTTATGTTAAAGAGATGATAAAGTTTCAGAGTGCTTAGCTCTTCATGGATCTTAAGAGTCAGAATCATTCAAATGATAGCATATGATGACAGCAACCACAACTCCTGCCAGGTATTGAGTGTACCTTGAGCCTGGCACATGCTGAGTGCTTTACATTGTAGGGCTGCCAGGTACAGTTGTGCAGGATGTGCACTGCAGAAGAGCTCCCAGCCAAAGGGACAAGTGAGAGCTGAACCCAGTCTTTAAGCTGCTCACCAGCCCCTGACATAAGCCTGCATCCACCTGGAGGAAGGGGGTTCCTCCAGGGCCCTTCTCTAATTGCTCTGCCAAGACAGGCTCCTTTTCCCAATTCTCACAAAGGTGATCTGTGAAGCCGCTATCCTGTTTACACAGGACCTCAGACTCCCACAGCCTCCAGATTAGCTTTCTCACTATACCCATTTTAAAGATGAAGAGACAGAGGAACAGGGAAGTTAGATTTCTTTCCCAGTGTTCTGCACCTCTTTCAGTGGCAGAACGAAAATGTGAAACCATGGATGCAAAACTCCAAGGCTGGAGGAGATAGGAATTTGCAGCTATGTCCACCCATCGCCCCAGCCCCCAAAAGACTGTTGAGTTTCACAAGGTTCTAAGGAAAGAATCTAGGGGGTGCAGGTTTGGGGGCTCCTGGGAGGTGGTGTTCTCTGCCCTGCGTACCAGGAATCAGGAGAGATTCTGAGACGGCAAATGGCACTCAGGGATCAATCCATTGGGGCTTTTTCAACCAGCCTCCCTTTAAATCACAGGTCTGTGCTTTTCCTCCCCATCCCTCTCGACAAAGGAGCTACCACGGAGGGAGCGAAAGACCCCCAGACTGTGTAGGTCTGACCTTCCCCCACGCCGTCCCCTCTTTCCTGGAATACCCAAGAGCCAGATGAGGACTCCCTGGATAAATATCAATGCAAAGCCAATTGTCATGCAATGTCCCCGAGCCAATTACTCCTTCTGAGGGACCCCGAGGTGGCTTGAGGAGTTGACAAATAAAGAGGAAATAATTTGCAATTTGCTGTTTACACATAATCAGAGTGTACCAAGGGGAAACAAAAAATAGTGTCACAGCTTACAGCTTCCCACGTTTTATTTTGATCTTCTCCTAAATCAATACATAAATGGAGAGGCAGCTGGAGACAAATATTTTGGGAAAAAAAAATGTTTGGGTGTGTTTGGCTAAAGGAAGGAAGGACTGTTCGTAAACACAAAGGCATGGTCTAAGAAGGCTAAATGAGACTGTGTCCCCCCAGAAAAGGAGGGGGCAGTGGATGACAGCTACAGGACTCTTGCTCTAAGCCGGACACTGAGGCAGGCACTTGACAAGAGTTATGGCTGTGGATCTTCTCATCCATCCTGGGAGGGGGATTCGCTCATGAGCCCCATTTCACAGGTGGGGAAACTGAGGCTCCAAGGGATGAAGTCTCCTGTCCAAGGACATATGACCTACACAGGCTGAAACCAGGACTTGCCGCCTAAGTCATGCTGATGCCAGAGCCCAGGGCTTGTTCACCTCCAAGTTCAGCCTCCAGATTAGTTTCCCTGAGTTTTGATGCTGGTCATTCGTTTGGGGACCATTAAGGGGCTTGACACAGGGGGTCCTTTCTTGAGAGGAGAGTCTTGGGAGATGGTGCTGTCTCTGGTTCCTCTCCCATTGTCCTCCGCTGATCACTTCCACTGCAAGTGACATAAAGTGAGAGGGTCACTGGAGACAAAGGAGACTTGGCCAGGAGACCTGAGGGAGGGCCATGGCAACTGAGGAGGCTGCTCATGTTCTAAGAGGAAAGAGATGTTTCCAGCTCTGGAACATTTCTCAGAGTTCATCCTTTCTCTTTCCTGTTCTCCTTGAGAAGTTGGTGCCTTTTGACACTATCTCCCCTCCTTGTCCCTCACCTCCCCTGACTTTGAGGAGCCAAGGTCCCTTCTTAGAACTCAAGAGTTGTTCTCCCTTTCCTGTTTGAACACACCCTCCCCTCTCATTGGCTGAGGGGCTTGGAGCCACAAGGGACCACAAAAGTAGATCTGGTCCAGCCCCAGAGTCAAGGTCGGTAAAATGATCTCAGCCCCATTTTATAGACAAGTCCACTGAGGCCAAGAGCCTGCGTCAGGCCCAGAGTAGAAGAGAGGACCCTATCCATGCCCAAGCCCCTGGAGACCCCCGTCTGCCTGATTTCTTCTGGGGGAGATCGTGCCCCTCTTTGTTCCCCACCCTCCCCTGTGTCTCCGAGCCGTGCGCAATTTCCATCCACACGCGCCCACATTTGCATGCAACACACAGACACACACAGGCCTGCTCCTGGCTTGAACAACAAGGGAAGCCAAATGCCGTTCACATATTTCTGGGGAGGAGCGCCTCCATCCCGATTCTGTCGTTGCCAAAGTGCCATACGTACCAGACGTACATATATTCCGCGTGAATTTCCCTAATCTCCCTCACAGCTGTCCCTCTCCACGGCCTCTGCTACAGCATTCCCAAATTACTTGTCTCCTGGCTGGTACAGCAGCCTGTTCCCTGGCTCCTACATCCCTTTAAAAACAACAACAACAATAATCATAATGGCTGCTGTTTATGTAGCCCCTCCTATAGTTATTATTATTGGGATAAATGACATGCATGTTGCAACTCATGGGGTTCTTTCAACGACGCAGGAATGGAAGCATTATTAGCCCCATTTTACAGGTGGGAACATGAGGCTTCAAGTTTAACTGCATCACACAGGGCTGGGGATTGAGCGATGACCACACACAGGGGAGGGTCCTTGCTCCGGAGGCCCCAGAGGGTAGCAGTTAAGAAAGTGCACTGTCTCAACCTCTGATGATGCCTTGTTCTGTCTGTGTGAACTTGGGTAAGTCGTTCAACCTCTCTGAGCTTCAACATCCGCGCTCAGAAAATGCAGATCACAGTAACACTTAGCCATACAGTGTTGCTGTAGAAATTGATAACATAATTGCAAGTGAAGCACTCAGCAGTTCTCAGCACCCAATAAATGTTGAATATCTAAAAGATTGTGGAATAAAGAGAGAGCTTTTGTGTGCGACACTCAAGGCTCTCTTGGGCAGGGCCCTGCCTTTCTTTCCACCATTACAGCCCACCACCACCATCTTGCATCCTACTCCTCAGCTAGAAGGAGCTCCTCACTGGTCTCCACAAACTCCCCACCATTTCTCACAGCTGTTAATTCAGGTCCAGATGGGCCTGTCTGTCCATTGACTTGCACCTGCTCTGCAGACCCAGAGTTGGCTTGTCCTCAATGCCCAGCTCAGAGACTGGCTCCTACGTGCCTTCTTCTCTTTCTTGTGTATTGTAGTCAACCTCTCCCTCCTCTAGACACAGCCTTGGGTCCTGGTGTATATCAGTCCTGAGGTCCTACTGTGTGCCAGGCTAAAGATATAGCTACATCTGTAAGACACGATCCTGCTTCTTTTTTCTTGTGCTTTAAATGTCACTAGATGGAAGGAATCCTTGGTCCCTGAGTGACGATGTGGATCAAAGGCCTACCTCCTGCCAACCCGTGTTGAACCGTGCTGTGAGCAAAGTGTGGTAAGAAAGAAAACAGGAGAAACCAAGCTATCGTGTTGGAAGTCAGGCTAGTCTTTCTCTCTAGAAAGGAGGGAGAGGCAAAGATGGAGAGGAGTAGGAGGGAGGGTCTTGGGGTGCTGGCAACACTCTATTTCCAGACCTCGATGAGTGTGTTCCATTTGTTCATTGAGCTGTACATTTATGTCCCACGTGCTTTCAAGGATGTGTCTCCCATTTCAATTAATAATGTGGTACGTGTTCATTGAGGGAAATTTAGACCCACAGAAAAGCATGATACAATTGAAAACCACACCCAACTTTCCATCTCAGGGATTCCTCTGTTCACACTTTGGTTTTTCATCGGTAGTTTTTCTGCACAAAGTAGAATAAGCCAGGGATGGCGTCTAATTTATCCTTATAGTCCATCCCAAAGCGCCCAGCACAGAGCCTTGAACTTAGAATGTTCTCAGTAAATATTTGTTGAATTAGAAACTATTCTGTTGTGAACTCACTGCGCTAGGGTTAGTCTGTCGTGGCTGAGATAATGCTGTGGGTTCACCAGCATGTACCAGGTGTACCAGGTACACCAGGTGTACCTCCTGGACACACGGGGAGACTACATTTCCCAGTGTCCTTTGCATTGTGGTGGGGCCGTGTGACTGAGTTCTAGCCAACGGGATAGGGGTGGAAGTGATATCAGCCACTTTTAGGTCTGACCACTCAACTTCTTGAAAAATCCTGCTGATTGTATTCGCTGTCCTTGCTAATTCCCTCAGAGCACCTCAACACCCTAAGAGATGCTGGAGCCACTAGATCGAAGAAACTCTGGGTCCCTGAATGACTGAGAGGAGCAAGGCCTCACCTCTCACCAACCCAAGCTGGACTGTTCCAGGAGCAAGAAATAAACCTCTGTTGTGCTGAGTCATTGAGAAGTAAATGGCCCTAATACATCTGTCTAACTAAAATCTATCTTTCTTCCTATCCCCATATCTTCCCAGAAAGAACTTGAAGTAATTTAAAAGTGTATTTTAAAAATAGAGAGAAAAAATACATGTAGGACCATAAAGCAGCACCAGATATAACACTAAAAAGTTTGTACCATGAAAACCAACACTCCACTATGTGTGGATCAAAAATTCAGCTCTGAGCTTCCTAGCAGCCAGGGTAAAAAGGGAGACCTGTTCAGTTACACACCTCTCAGAGTCTTAGGATAAATAAAAATATCATTGCTAAGGATTAATACAGTAAGAGTTACAAAACGTTTTTTTCCTCAACATCTTCATTAAAAAGATCACTAAGTGGTAACAGCACAACTCAATTTCTGCATAGCAAGCCCTTTCCCATGCTTACTTTATTTAGACCTGCGAAAATATGTGCAAAAATGAGCATATCAATGGTGTTGAGAAATTCTCTTGATGCATCTCACAGGCTTCTCTGTAGGCCTGGGTACCCTGGAGGAAAGAGACGCTACCCTCTTCATTTCTGTGTTTTTATGTCTCAGTATAGAGTCTGGTACATGGTGGGAACACACAGCAAGTATTATTACTATTGATGCTAAATATGTGTGTGTGTGTGTGTGTGTGTGTGTGCACTAAGTGTGTCAGGCTAGCACTCTGTGAACCATGAGCTCTATTCTGGGACTGCATGTGTCACGTGTGTGTGTGTGTGTGTTATGGTGTGCTGTGTATGTGGTGTATGCATGTTGAGTATGTGTGTCATTTATTGACTGTGTGTTGCATGCACATATGTTGTGTGTGCATTGTATGCATGTTGTGTGGACGGTGTGGGTGTATCCTGTGAGCGTTGTATATGTGGTGTGTGTTTTGCGTGGGTGTTGTGTGGGTGATATGAGTGCTGTTTACATTGCATGTTGTGGGGGTGTTGTGGATGGTGTGAGTTTTTGTTGCATGTGTGTTGTGGTGCATTGTGTGTGTGTGGTGTGTGTGCACTGTGAAAGTGTCTTCACACGTGTGCTCCGATTTTGTCTATGTCTCACATGTCCTGCACATTCCCTGTGGGATCAGTGCACATTCCGTGTGTGTGTCTCTATGCCATTGTGGGTCCCTTTCGTGAGCACAGGGCATGCTCCTTGGGGCTGCCTGTGGGCGTGTCGGCTTGCACCCCCACCCGATGCAGGCCCCGTGCATGCATCTATGTGTGTGCGCTGAGAGTCACTGTGGATACATCTAGAAGGTGGTGACTATTGTCTTCAAACAGAGAACAGCCATTAACACATTCATTAATTAGGATCATGTTGACACTTCTACTGCTGACTAAAAACATCTGTTTGTTTAATCCGAGTCTCCTTAATTCCTTACACTTATTCTCCCAGCGAGAGAGGATGGGTTTGCTTTCCCACATGTGTACACTGGGGTTTTACGAGGTGGGGGCACGGGCTCTGTCAATATTGTCACAGGGTGACAGCTCTTGGGACAGCCCATGGGCTTCTTCACGAACGAGCATCCCTTTCAGCGGTGAAGGAGGAGTCGCGCCTGGGTCAGTTTGCCAGCAGCCACTCCTTGTTTACCAGCGTAGCCTGAGCGACAGGTTATAGACGAGTTGTGAGAACTCTGTCACAGCACTGAGTCTAAGCACTGCCGGGCGTGACGTGGCGCAGGGCGTGCCAGCCGCTCCATTCCACTCTCCTTCCGACGTAAGTTTGTACCCTAAAGCCACAACAAGCAGCCGGTAACCTTCACCAAGTCGATGCCCCTCTCCCATAGCCTCAGTTTTCTTACGTATGAAATGGGATGATGAAAGGACAAAACTCAAGATTTGAAGAAAACACATCAGAGGGAAATGCCCAGCACTTCGCCTGGAGCCTGGAGATGCCTGAAATATGTCACTTCTCTTCCGTCCACCTCCCACCCCACACGAATTCACAGGGGTCGGGGGAGGTGACCGAGGACAGGACTTGAGATCAGGGACTGCCTCTGGTCATAGTCCCCACCACTGGGCATCCAACATGTGTCCACTGCACCCCTGCTCTGTGCCACGCCGGGGCTGGGTGCTGGGCACACAGGCTCCCGCCCTGGGGGAGTTCATCACGGCCAGATGAGAGACACGTTGCCACAAAGGCTGAGCAGGATCTCATTTGAGAAGGTGGAAAAGAAGGGCGTTCTCAGCAGAGGGGCTGGATGAGCAACGCCTCCAATGCTGAGGTGGAGGAGGCTCCCAGGGCCCGGAGAGGAGCAGGGGTGAGGCTGAGAGGGAGGAGGCGATGGGCCGTGGAGGGGTCTTGCTCTTGGGTGTTTTGTTTTGTTTTGTTGTTATCCTGCATCTTCTTTCACTTACTAAGATATTTGGATATCGTGATAATGAACACAAATAGTTCTGCTTCATTCTTTTCAGCAATTAAATAGTTTCTTACACATGTATGTACCTTATTTTAAAGTCAGGACTACAGTGATAGATCTGGTTGTTTCCAGTTTGGGGATGTCAGCGTGATTTCCCCAGGGTCCCTTCCTAACGATGGGACAAAGGATCCATGCCTATGTGCTTTTAAAACATTATTTGTGGTATCTTTTAATTGTGGTGAAATATACATAATATAAAAACTGCAATCTACACCAAATTGAGCAGTGAGATCTTTGTTTCCCTCTTTAAGCTTCCTCGACCCCTGACATTGCTGCTTTTCTCCTGTAAAATGGGTCCCAAGCCTTTCTCAAAAGGACGGTAAGAGGACGCAATGGGAAGATGCTTAGAGAGGCGTGCTCAGTGCCTGGTGTGTGCTCAGCACCCGAGACCCAGGCATTATTATTGAGAATTGGCGTGGCTCAGTGCTTGGGGGTCCAGGCTCTGGACTCAGGCTTGCCAGCTGTGTGACCTTAGGCCAGTTACTGCACCTCTCCGAACCTCAGTTTCCTCATAGGATTTGGAAATTACACAAGATAATACACACAAAGTGGATGGTGCCATTTGGAGGCTCAACAAATGATATTTTCTCTTAAAGCATCATTATTACCTTCTGCTAATTCTGTACTTGAAGAAAAACTGTTGCTTTAGTTACGCTTTGTGAATATCTATTTTGCAGGTTTCATCCAGGTGACCCGCCACATGTCTTCTTTCTCCACACCGGAGCATTCTAGCAGATTCAGTTTGCTCCTGCGAATAGTGGTGATAGTAAGTGGTGGGTCTTTGCAATGACAGCTTCATTCCCTCTCACAGCAGAGTGAGACTTCCAGGTGAGAGGAAGGACTGAGCCGTATTTCATGCTCTCTAAGAGCTAGATACTATCTTACTTAATCCTCTTTGAGGGTGGCACTATACCCATTTTACAGATGAGGAAACTGAGTTTCAAAAAACTACTTAGGCAATTTGCCCAACACCACACAGCTATGAGGTAGTTGGGCTTCAAATCTAACTACCTCCGTGCTTTTTCCTTTACATTAAGCAACTCATTTACTGGATGGGTGGACCCGGAAAAACGAATGGATTTGTCAGGACGTTTTTATTTACAGAGATGAAAACTCCATTCAAAATAGATTAGGCAAAAGGGGGAATTTATGGGTTCTCATAACTAGAAGTCTAACCTGGGTTCGTGCGTGGCTGAATTCAGAGACCCACCAAGTTCACCGGGACTTGGTTGGTTTCTCTCTCTCTCCCCCCCCCCCACATCCATCTCTCAGCTTTGTTTTCCAGTGTGCCAGCTTCATTCTTAAAGCAGGCACTTTCTCCACGAGGACAAGAGGGTCCCCAGGAGCTTCAGGCTTCCGTCCTATGAGGCTGGCAACTCCAGCCAACAGAGGGGCAGCTCCAGTGGAAGTCCCAGAATTGACCGTGATTGGCTTAACTTGGGTCACATGTGCCTCCATCAGCCAATCGTTAAGACTGCAAGAATAAATGGGATGCTCTTATTGGCCAGACCTGATCTACATGATCACCGCAGGATTGTGAAGGTCAACTTCATTCCATGCTGGACTAAATGACCCCGAGGTGGAGATTTTCCCAGAGGACAATCTGTGAGCTTAATATAAAGATGGGAGACGCAGCTGCTGGGAAGAGAATAGGAACTGATGTCCGCTCCAGCCAGTTTTGGATTGAATTATGCAGAGAGGCATCAGAGGGGTCTTAAAGGGCAATTCAGCAAGTCTAAATATGGCAGCATTTCTCCCCAGCCAGCCTCAAAGCAGGGGGATGGACGTGTGACGTTACTGAAGTCCTCTCTCAGCAAGCCTTTTGGGACAGCTCCAACCAGGACTTATTGTTCTGGCAAATGCCCCCCAAAACTAAGGAAAATGCAGGACCATCTGCCAGGGTCCTTGTCTTCCCCCTCTTCCTCTTCTTCTTGTTCGTCGTCTTCTTTTAATTATGAGACGTCTATTGCCAGACTATTGATCTCTTGCTTGTTAGAGCAGCTGGGGTGATATATGGTGCGTGCGTCCACTCCTTTCATTCTGCAGCACGATTGAATATTGCCTTCAACGAAGCGCTTATTAGTCACGCACTCAAGAAGTGAAATAGCTTATAGCTCTGGGCATTGGGGGGCTTTTGTGGGAGGACTGCACTGCTCGGGAGTGGGGTGGGGAGGTTCCCTTTTGGTCTCCCGAAGGAGAAGGACAGTTATCTCGGGCCAGAAGGACAGGTTGACCCTATTAAAACCTTCCGCTCCTGGATCAGCCACCACTCCTTGTCTTCCACTCAAAAATATACTATCCCCTCTTCTTGACAACACGCCTGAAATTCCACCAGTAATTGGGTTATTCCTTGGGCTTACGAAGTTACCCATAAAGGCTAACATGGACATGAATTCTAAAACTACTGTTACAACCACACTAGTCACCATTTGTTGAGCAATTATTTTCTAATTATTTTTATTATTTTTTGCATATAAAGAAACAGGATCAGAGAAACCAAGTATACAGAGACTAGAAGTGCTAGGAATAGAAACTAGGATAAGACAAACTCTGACCTCTGAGCCCCCAGGCTGAATTGTATGCCCCCTCTAAAGTAACACATTAACCCATTAGAACAGAGTTGCAGGGGATTGGGGGGAAGCAGAGCAGGCAACACTTGCCTCAAGGATAGCAATGGAGTAGACAGATTTTAATTTGATGAATTGATCTCTTCAACTCCCTGTGCCTCAATTTCCTCATCTGAAAAGTGGAAAAGCTCACAGGATTCTTGTAAGGATTTAAGGAGATAATTCATGTAAAGCCCTTAGCAAGGGGACTGGCCCTTAGCAAATACCCAAAAAATGTTAGCAGTTCTTGATGTTAGTATCTTTTTGTTAGTATATTTCATATTAGGCACTTCAGTGGTCTATTTATCTCTGTATCGCATGCAGTAGGCATTCTGTAAATGCTTATGGGATTAATCCATTTGTCCTGACCCCTATGGTAAAATTTTGAACTAGATCAATAGGGGTACTTTACCCTTGTCTTGCTTTCATCCCTATGTCACTTAGAGCCATCTGGAAATAATGATGATGGTGATCATGGTGGTGGTGATGATGATGATGATGGTGGTGGTGGTGATGGTAGTGGTGGTAATGATGATGGTGGTGATGATGGTGGTGGTGGTGGTGATGATGGTGGTGAAGATGATGGTGGTGGTGGTGGTGATGGTGGTGATGATGGTGGTGGTGGTGATGATGATGATGATGGTGATGGTGATGATGATGATGGTGGTGATGATGATGGTGGTGGTGGTGATGGTGGTGGTGGTGGTGGTGATGATGATGGTGGTGATGATGGTGGTGGTGATGATGATAATGATGGTGGTGATGAGGATGATTGTGGTGATAATGATGGTGGTGATGAGGATGATTGTGGTGATAATGATGGTGGTGATGGTGGTGGTGATGGTGGTGATGATGGTGATGGTGGTGGTGGTGGTGGTGATGATGGTGGTGGTGGTGGTGAGGTTGGTGGTGGTGGTGGTGATGATGATGGTGGTGGTGATGGTGATGATGGTGATGATGGTGGTGGTGGTGGTGATGATGGTGGTGGTGGTCATGGTGAGGTTGGTGGTGGTGGTGGTGGTGGTGATGATGATGGTGGTGATGATGGTGGTGGTGGTGATGATAATGATGGTGGTGGTGGTGATGATGATGGTGGTGATGACGATGGTGGTGGTGCTGGTGATGTTGGTGGTGGTGGTGGTGGTGATGATGGTGGTGATGATGATGGTGGTGGTGGTGGTGATGGTGGTGATGATGGTGGTGGTGGTGGTGGTGATGATGATGGTGGTGGTGGTGGTGATGATGATGGTCATGGTGGTGGTGATGTTGGTGGTAGTGGTAGTGGTGATGATGATCGTGGTGATGATGATGGTCGTGGTGATGGTGGTGATGATGGTGATGATGGTGGTGGTGGTGATGATGATGGTGGTGGTGATGATGATAGCCACCACTTTTGAAGCAGGGCCTTACATTTAGATTCTGTGAGGGGGTTAGGTGAGTTAGAATTGTGAATCCCTGGTGGGGTGCTGTTGGGTAGAAGAAGGAGGAAGGTCCTACCTTTTAAAGAACCTCTAATCTAAGCCACATCTGTGAAATAATCTATGCCCTCATATCTACACTTTCCCACCTCATTATGTCTAGGGACCAAGGCCATGTAACTCAGATGACAGGCATGCCTTGGCCCCAAACCCATGGTACTAAAAATAAAAGACAAACTCTGTTCTGCAGCTTCAAAGGGCATTCAGAGTCTGGCCCCTGCTATCCCCAACCTCATCTCCTGATTTGCTCTCCCTTCCTCTCCCCATTCCAGCTACATGAGCCTTCTTTCTGTTATTTGACTATATCAAGCTCTTTCCAGCTGCAGGGTCTCTGCACTTACTATTCTCTCCACTTAAAATCCTCTCCCATTGGCCCTTTGCATGGCTGATTCCTTCTCATCTTTCAGATCTTAGTTTAAAGGTCAGTTCTTCAGAAATATCTTCCTTGACCTTTCAACCTAAAGAAGCCCAGCTTCACCTTATCTTGATGACAAAGAATTAAAATCAATGTCTAAACTCTTTTCTTGTTTACTGTATCCCATTGGAAAGAAGAGAGAAGAGATCAGGCTACCTTCGTTACTGCTGTGTTCCCAGAATCTAGGACACAGTAAGTGTTCAGCATGAGGCTTTTTCATTGAAAGAATGTGTTCCCATGGGCAGGGGTTCTGGTGCTGTGGAGCCATTGCTTCACTGGATTATGGAAAGCCACCTTCCCCAGTGGTGGGGTTTTAGGGTCTCTCCTCAGTGGGAGATTGAAAGGAAGGGACGTCTCTGGTTCTGAATCCCCATCTAGGGTCACAGGGAGAAACTGGGCTTCTCCAAAGGGCTGGGTGAGGAAAGGAAAGGAGGACTTGGGCTGGAGGTCAGTGTTTGCCCTTAGGGATGCAGACAGAGGGAGAGGGGCTGGCTGGGGAAGAGACTCAAGTCAAGGGTCCTGGAGGAGCTGCTGGGAAGATGGATACGGGGGCAAAGAGAGAGGGAGAGAAAGAGTTAGGGGCAGTAGGGGAGCGCTAGATGGAGAGAGAGTTAGATGGAGAGAGAAAGAAAGAAGAGAAATGTAGAAAGATAGAAAGAGGGGAAAAGGGAGATGGAGAGAAAAGTAAATCAAGGGAGAGATGAAGAGAAAGTGAGAGGGAGAGTGAGAGAAGGAGAGAGAAAGAAGGAAAGAAGGAAGGAAAGAAGGAAAGAAGGAAAGAAAGAAAGAAAGAAAGAAAGAAAGAAAGAAAGAAAGAAAGAAAGAAAGAAAGAAAGAAAGAAAGAAAGAAAGAGAGAGAGAGAGAGAGAGAGAGAGAAAGAAAGAAAGAGAGAGGGAGGGAGGGAAGGAGAGAGGGAGGGAGGGATGGAGGAAGGAAGGAAGAAAGGAAAGAAGGAGGCTGGAAAGGAGGGGGCCAGGGAGGAAGGAAGAAAATATTCAATCTATGGAAAGAGAGAGAGATGGGGGAAGGAGGGAGAGAGAAAATGACGGAGAGAGAGAAAGGCAGAAAGGAAACGAGACAAATGTCTTTTATGGGAAACTCAATCTGTGTGAGGGTGGGAGGCTGGGAGCCCAGCACAGGCACCAGCCTCAGAGTCCAGAGATCCCTGCAGAGCTGCCTCCCTTCCATTTCAGTACTTTGGACAGAGCCTCTCCTGCGTGCTCCTGACCCTACTGCTAATCAACCTTGTGACCTTGGGCAGATCATTTCCCCGTCTGGGCCTCAGTTTCTTGGCTGTCAAATGAAGCTACTTATACCTGCCACCCAGAGGCATTGCTTGAGGGATGGCACAGAGCAACTACCAGTTAGAGTCACCTGGGAAATCTTAGAGAATATTGATGCCTGAGCCTAATCTCCAGGTATTGTTTTCAATTGGCTTGAGACAGGGCCTGAGTATTAACATTTTTAAGAAACATCCCAAATAATTCTAATGCGAAGACAGTACTAAGAGGTGATGACCAGTGTAAGGGCTTTGTGGATAGGCAATTCTGAAGAAAGCCACACTGCTCTTTCTCAGCTCCAGTGTATTTGTTACACTGATAGAGAAATCGGGGCCCAGAGAGGGAGGCGATAGGCCTCAGGCCACACAGTCAATGGCACTGGCACTTTAGATGGTGAGAAAGCCTGGGAGGGACCCTGTGCTGGTGTAAAAGCTTAGCAATGTCTCCCCCACCTCCCTGCCCAATGGCCTTTCTGTCATAAGGCCAGCTGACACCCCCAGCCCCACGGGAAATCTGTAGACTCAACTCACTTCCCGCATGGATGACCCCCAGCCATGGAGAAACACAAACAAGTTAAATTCCCCTTCCTAATTTGCTCTCTGACCCATTTCACATCTGAGTGGTCCTCAGCTAACCCACCTGCTGTCCTTGGTCCCAGCCGAGAGAGAGGCAGAAAGAATCACAGCTGGCCCTCTGGGGATGCCGACTGAATGCTTCATGCTTGGGTTCAAACATGACTTCTCTGGATTGTGAAACCAGTAAGAACATCAGCGGGAAGAATCATCGCCACCCTCTGTAGGGTTTCGTCAGTGGCTGAGTCCTTCCGCATGAGAGGAGGGTCAGGAAGATGTTAAGGTCGGTGGCTCTGCTCTCTGTCCAGGTCCAAATGCTGGCTGCCTCTCTGGGGATCTTACGGTGACCCAGGACACTCCAATAAATCTCTCCAATCCTGAGTTTCATCATCTGGAAAATAGGGTAATAAGCCCTTCCTCTTAAGCTTCTTATAAACTTTTTCGAAGTAAGTCTCGAGTACGGTTCAAATGCTTAATGAATGAGAGATGTGATGGAAAAGAAGGAGAGGGAGGAGGAGGAGGGAGGGGGAGGAGGAAAAGGTGGTGAAGCTGATGTTGCTTCATCCTCCTGACTATTTCAATGCCTTGTTATGATCCCTTATAGATGGAGTAACTAATACTTAGAAAGGGAAGTCACTTGTCCGGGTTCACACAGCAAGCTAACAGCAAAGCATAGAACAAAACGCACCTTCCTTCCTCCATCCACTATGCTGTGAGAAGATGACCCCACTAGGAGACTCTTGAGAAAGCCTGTTTCCCTTGGAGTTGTGTGAAGCCCTGAGGATGGGCTTGCTATGGTCCACCCACCAGTCCCAGCATCTGCGAGGAGGTGAAGAGTGTTGTGCATAGAGAACAGAATCCCAGCTCGGCACCAGCGAGCTGTGTCTCTGAACAAGTCACTCTCCCTCTCCAAAGGGAGAGGCTTGGACTAGGCGACCACTGAGGCTCCTAAAGAATGGATGTTCTGGGGCCCAGAGATCCCGGCTGTGATCTACATTTACAGGTTGTCCCAGGAGCTCCGAGGGATTCTCTGGGGACATTTAACAGCTTTCAAATCTGCCTATGGGGGATTCTCCTGACGTCTGGGGAGATTTCTGGTGGAAAAGCGTGTTTCAATGGATGCAGACTCAGGGGGCAGGTTCTCTGGAGACAGAGGAGCCTGGCAGGATGAAGATCAGAGGAAATCTCCAGGGCTCCCTGGGTCTGGAAGGCTGCAGAGGCGGAGGCTGTGGAAGCGCGTGTTTCTCGTGAGTCTCAACACCCCGCGTGGTGTTGGAGCATCGCCTGGGTTGCCTCAGAGAACCTTCTGACACCAAACGATGCAGGTGCGGCCATTCTCCTCAGCTTGCAGGGGAGCAAACTGAGGCTCCAGGAGCTGGGAGTCACCTTGACGGCATCTCTAGGAGGTGGGAAGCCAGGTGTCCAGACTTGGGGTCCAGTGCACACAGCTGGTGCCGTTGTGACTCCCGTGGGTGGGGCCCAGCCTTGTGCGGGGTCTCTGGGCAGGGCTGTGGGACGATGACAGGGGCTGGCTGTGTTCTCTAGATCCTGACTGTGAAGTCTGCCAGAAGAGGCACAAACACTGACAGGAGGATCAAGAATCAGGCACTCGTGACGTTAGAGGCAAAGGACCAGGCGAGCAGACGGGGACAGCCAAGAAAGCCCTGGACTGGCCACGGTGGCCTGTGCTCTCGTCCTGGCTGTAACACTAACCATCCTTTGACTTTGGATGCCCTCCTGGGGCAATGCCAGCTTCTTTAGCCACCTCTGTTCCAGCTCTCACGGCCTCTCCCGGGCTCTTTCATTGGGAAAGGCACAGGACAGGTGAGAACTGAGTGTTTTTTAGTGACAGCACGGATAAGGACTCCTGAGGAAGCAGGTTTTTCTTCCAGTTCTCACTCCCCTGCCCTCCTGTGGGAACCTGGGCCTGCTTGTCAGAGAGAAAAGGAAGCAAAGCACTGATTCAAAACAAAAAATGCCAGGAACGAAGTGGGGGAGGGAAGGCGGCATTTTATCCTTTGTTTTGGCTACTTAGGTTGTAGAATCTTTATTTCACATGGTGATTCGAAGCATGAGGCCTGAGCTCCTGACTCCCTGGATTTGCAATCCCAGCCCCTGAACCCCAGCTGTGTGAACTTGGGCAAGCGAGTTGACTTCTCTGAGCCTCCGCTTCCTCGTCTGTAAAATGTTGATGATCGTGCCCCCTCTATGAGGGTTGGGGGCCTCACCTGTACTGGGAGTCAGCAAGTGCACCAGTGATGGCTGTTTACTTCTGAATTGTCTCTCTTGGTTGACTTTTCAAGGATGCTCACAACAGTTAACGTGTATAATATGCTCACTGTGCCAGGCACGGTTCTAGGCACTTTCATGTATTAACTCACTTGACTGTCCTACAACCCTATGAGTTATGTGTTGTTATTATGGCGGCCACTTGACAAATGGGGAAATGGAAGCTCTGAGAGGTTCAGTCTCTTGGTCAAGGCCATTTATCCTTAAAGCTGCAGGGCTGGGATTGGACCCAGGTTTTGTTGACTTCAGGCTCGTGTACTTATCCATGACTCCCCAGGTCTCCTGACACCCAGGCCGTGGCCCGGAAGTCACGCTGCTGTGGTACCCACTTGTACCCCATCCCTGCCTGGGTTTGCCATCCCAGCTCAGAGTCCGTTCCCCTTCATGCACACTGCCCCCTCTCCCCACTGCTGAGCAATCTTGCTGAGCCCTCTGCGGTGGCTTGGCCAAGGTCCCGACTGATTATTGACAAATTAAAAATATAAGCTATTGACCAGACACTGGGATGGAGTCCCAGAGCTGAGGACTTGAATCTCAATGAGGCAGCTGAGCGTGGAGATCGATTCTGCAGGTGGACGAGGAGGCGGACAAATTGCCCCATGCCTAATGCAGAGTCTGATGCTCTGGTTAATAACCGCCTGGCGGGGGGAACGGGAGCAGAGCTCTGCCTGAGTCAGCTCATCCACACCCGGCAAGGGCCCCACATTCTGCACACCTGGTCCAGCCTCAGCAGCCCCACTGGTGTAGAGATCGCTAACCCCATTTTACAGATGGACCCATTCCAAGACACAGAGGTGCTGCCCAGCGTCACAAGCTAATAAGTGGAGGGGCTTGGACTTGAACCCAGATCTTCCTAACTACAAAGCCCTGAGCTTAGAGACTCAGGCAAACCATGGTTTCAGTCCTGGCCCCATCCCTTCTAGCTGTGTGACTTTGGGGAAATCTTCACCTCTCTGAATCTCAGCTTCCTCTTGTATCAAAGGTAGATAATAATATCTATTTTGGAAGACCGTTGGAGAGATGACGTGAGCAGAGGAGGGACAGTGCCGTCTGCGCTGCGCATCTTCTGCATGCCCCTCTTGATCCTCTTTATCCCCCTCCCTCTGCAGTTCAACTCAGGCAGCTGACCCACGTGGGCTGTGTCAGCAGGCTCCCCTGCTCTCCGGCATCCAACATGGTTCAGCCAATGGGAGACAATGTCAGGAAATGGCAGGACAGGAGGAGAGTGAGGTTGAGATATTTCTCCCCTCTGCTCCTCCCTGCCTGGCTCTGGGTTGGCAGCGGCTGGGCTGCCCTACCCAATGTATCCACCACCTCCTCTGCTGTTGGGCAGCTGGCTCCCACAGAGGCAGCCACAGCTCTCCCCAGGATCCAGCAACAGTCCCTCCTCTGGCCCCTTTAGTCCTAGGATGGAAGGGCTCCCCAGTGTTGCTCCCCCCTGGTGCCACATCACCCTTTGTTGCTTTCGCTTTCCCTCTCCCTTGTTTTTGTAAGTATCCCATTCCTAAACTCTCCTAGGTTACCCCACTAAATGCACCAACTGTTTCCTGCCAAGACCCTGATGATCCACTTTATAAACTGTAAATCATGGTACACGTGTAAAGGGCTACCTTTAAAGTGATAGCCATCATTGTTACCCCTGACAGAGTGTCTCTCTTCTATTCACCCATCGCCCTCTTACATGCCCCTGTTAACACTCCTCCCACTGAACGAATATAGCTTTAGGTACAGCGGCTGTCTCTGCTGGACGGGGAGCTCCTAAGAGCAGAGCCTGGAGTTATGCAGCACCGTCCCTCCTGTGCACTCCCTATGGCTGGACCAAGGACCGAGGGAGGCTCAGGGAGAGTCTTACAAGTAAATGAAGGAGCCTTAGATGACTTTCCCAAGGTCTCATAGCAAGAGTCTGGTGTGGGACTAGATCCAGACCCAGGATCTGAAATGTCTGTTGACTGCATGAGTGAGTGAACTAGAGGATAGATGAGCGGTACCCCCAGAGGCAACTGATTACAAGTGCCCCTTTCTTACCCCCGGCTGCCGTGGTTCTCTCCCAGGAGGATTTTTCCCCCTGGAGACATTTGGCCATACCTGGAGACATTTTTGGTTGTCACAACTTGGGAGCTTGGCTACTGGCATCTGGTGGGTAGAGGCCAGGGATGCTGCTCAGAATTCTACAATGCACAGGACAGCCCCACAACAAAGGATGATTTGACCCAGAACATGAACGGTGTCTGGATTGAGAAATGCTGCGTACGCACCTTTTGAGCCTCCTAACTGCTTAAATGGCCTCAAATTGAGGGCCGTTTTTCTACTTTTCCTGGACTGGCTTAAAATTTTTCCTTATTATAAAAATAATATGTGTTTATAATAAAACATTTATAACTTATAAAATATACAGAAGAAAATTAAACATTGTTCCCAATTCCCAAACCCACTATTAATTTTATGGTGAATGTCCTTCCACTAATAGTTCTGCGTTTACGAAGGCCCCTGCAGACATGTGCTTGCACACGTATCAAGGTCATTTCGAAAATACAGTCTTGTGTACAGCATTTTCACTGTATTATGTCTTAATCACTAGTCTTGAACAACTTTTCTAAATGACTGTACAGAATTCCATTTTATGTACGATCCATAACACACTGTGAATATTGAGGATGGTTCCAGTCTTTGTCTGTACCTACGTTCTTCCCTGAGGATGGATTTCCGGACTTGGCATTACTGAGTCAGAAACTATGAATTTTTAAGTCTCTTGATATGTAACTAGATGCCTTCCAGAAAAGTGATTCCCACTCCGCACTGGTCAAGGGCCATATCTCACCTTCCCCTTTGCCAACACAGATCAACTCACTGAAATCTGTGTTAAACCGACAATTTGCTTCTAGTGAGATGGGCTCTGCACATTTTTTTCATGTGTTCGTTGGTCATTTGCATTTCTTCTTCTGGGAGCTGTCTGTTCATTTCTTTTGACTCTTTTTCTCTTAGGGTTTTAGTGTTTTCCATTTGATGTACAAGGGCTTTGTAAAAAATATTGACGACTCTAACCGTTTGTTTATCATACGTGTTGCAAATATTTTTCATCCGTTTGTCAGCTGGATTTTAATTTCATTTATGATGTCTTTAGTCAGACTGATTTTTTGTTCGGCTTTGTTTCAGGTACACAAATCTATCCAATTTTCCCTTTCTTCGTGATTCATTTCTTTGTTTTTCTGTCTAAGAAATGCCTTCCTCTCCCTGATCTCGTTAACTATGCATTTTTGTCTGCTAATGTTCATTAATTTCCACGTTTGACTTCGGATTTACAGAATCCATCTGGAATTTATTTTGTTGTATAAAGTGAGAATCTAGGTTGATATCTCCTCTCTTATCCCCCCAAATAAAGGCCACTATTCTTGGGGGAAGATTGGCAATGTTACACTTAGCACATCGCTCCACCCGCTGAAGCTTGGGAGGGTCAGGAGGGCTGGACTCTTCCGCTGTCACAGCACAGCAAGGGTCTCCTCAGGGGACCCCCTTCCAGACGCCTCTCTGCTTCTCTCAGAGGCCAGGAAGGGCCCAGCGCCACGGGAGCCACAGAGATGAGGGGCGCTCTGGCCTCCCTTCTCCAGGGGACTCTGAGGCCCACCTCAGAGCAGATGAGGCCATCAAAGCCTTGGTCCTAGGCGCTCGCCTGTCATGGACGCCTGCTGAAGCCCTGACTATGTCCACTAACCTCTTAAAGTTTTGTCCTTGAAGTTAACTCAAACCGGATGTGAGAAGTTGCCCTGGTGAGGTGCCGTCCACATCTTCCGTAAAAACTGCTCTGACTGCATTCTTTTTTTGTTTTTAATTACTTGATTGAGGTCACATTGGTTTATAACACTGTGTAAATTTCAGGTGTACATTACTATATGTCAGTTTCTGTATAGATTGCATCGTGTTCACCACCAATAGTCTAGTTTTTATCCATCACATTATACATGTGCCCCTTTACCTCTTTCGCCCTCCCCCCACCCCCCTTCTCCTCTGGTAACCACCAATCTGTTCTCCTTGTCTATGTGTTTGTTTGTTTATCTTCCACATATGGGTGAAATCATTCAGTATTTGTCTTTCTCTGTCTGACTAATTTCACTTAGCTTAGTACCCTCGAGATCCACCCATGTTATCACAAATGGCAAGATTTCATCTTTTTTATGGTTGAGTAGTATTCCATTGTGTATATATACCACATCTTCTTTATCCATTCATCAGTTGATGGGCACTTGGGTTGCTTCCACGTCTTGGCTATTGTGAATAACGCTGCAATGAACATGGGGGTGCATATATCCCTTTGAATTAGTGATTTTGCATTCTTCATTAGAGTGTTCTGTGTCCCCAGTGAGAGGGGGTGGCAGGCAGCCTGGTGGATGGAAGGGGATCAGGCTGGGCTTGGGTGTCAGGCAGACTCCCCTCAGCCCCAAAATGCTTGCTGTGTGACCCCAGGCAAGGCTCTCCCTGCACCTTGCTGAGTGCTGTGTTTTATAAGTTAAATGACAGCTGTCTCACCTCCTGGAAGGGGTAACGAGTCTTCGATGAAGTCATGCCCATGGATTGCCTTCCACCGTGGCTGCAATACAATGGCACGTACTCAAGAAGTGATAGATACAAAAATGGTGCCACTACTTTCCATTTTCAGAGCAGGAAAATTCCTGTCTCGCTCAAGGACCCGATTTGCTTCTGTTTATGAGAGAGAGAGAGCAAGAGAGAGAGAGAATTACGTAACTCCCTGCACATGGCTTTCTGGGTTGGTTTCCGGGAACACGTCGCCCGGGGAAGCGGTCAGTGAAGAGGCTCTGGAGTGAGGCCTCCTGGGTCCGCAGCCCCCACCAGCTCTCCTGGCTGAGGCACCTGGTCCCGCCCAGTCTCTCCAAGCCTCAGTTTTGTCGTCTGGAAATTAGAAGCAATAGTACGACCCTACCTCTAAGAGTTTCAAGGATTAAATGAGATGCTCCATTAAGAAATGTTTATCCCAGTGGCTGGCAGATGGAAAACACTCCATTTCATAAAGCTCTGGGGTTTCCGCTCACTCACTTACTCATTCATTTTTTCAACCTCTGTGTTCCCAGTGCCTGGTACATGGTGGTGGCCCAATGAAATAATGCTTGAATGAATGAATGAGTTTATAGAGGATTCATTACGTGTCAAGTTCTAGGCTAGTCGCTGCAGATAGTCAGGAGCTCAGGACCTGGGAGGAGAGGCAGACATGAAAAAAATCACTTTAGGGTTGTTAGTGGCACCAAAGAGGCATGCCTATGATTTGGAAGAATCGCAGAGGGGTGCTGATCCCATCTGGGGAGAGCTGGTAGGGGCAGATGAGTCCTAAGGAGGATTCTGAAGCCAGACTAGGAGTGTGCTCGTGGGGAAACATGTTCTGAGCATGAACTTGAACTTGCATGGTTTTGTGCCTGACATCAACCTTGAGAGGTGGGAAGACATTAGCTTCCCATTTCACAGAACCAGGAAGCCTGAGGTCCTGGGAGGTTACGTGACTTTTCTTTGGTCGCACAGATGGAAGTGGCTGAGACCCAGCTCAGCTGTTGGACTAGGAGCCAGCGTGAACCTTGTGTAGACGGCAAGGTTGGGGTGGGTGGCTTTAAGCTACAAGCACAGGAAAGGCACCTGAGACTCCAGTCCTTCCCCCTGGATTACACGGGCCTCCTTCTTCCTGTTATAACAATCTTGCTGTGTAGCCATTCATGCAAATGGCTTCCAATCCTTTGAGAATCTAACCTCCAAGTCCTGTTCTCCCTCCCGCAGAGCTCTTGGCTCTGCCCACGCCTCTCCACTCTCTCATTCCAAGCCTGGGTGCAGCAGGGGCCTCCTCACTAGTTCTCTCCGCTTCTGCTCCTGCCCCTTTGTGGTCTACAAAACAGCCAGAGAGGTTGTTTCAAAGCACAGATATGATTGTATCCCTCCCTCACACCCTCCATGGCTCCCACCGTCTCCAGAGTGAAGTCTAAACTCATAGCCCACAATGACCTGACTCTGCTGAGCTCTCTGGTCCTGTCTCTGGATACCTCCCTCCCCTCCCCTCCACTCCCTTAAGCTGCATCTGCATTTTGGTTTCCTAAAGACATTCTGCTCACTCTCTCCTCTGGGCCTTAGCACATGCTGTTCCCTCTGCACTCTCCCCTTCCCTGTAATCACCAGTCTACCTCCAGCTTCTCTTTGGAGTTTTGGTTTAGGATTCACCTCTTCCAGGAAGCCTTCCCTGACCCCCAAGTCTAGGTGCAGCTTGCCCACAACCTCTGGGCAGCCTGCAGTATGGAGCACATCCCACCGCAAGGCAACTGTCTGGCTGCCCTGGCCTCCTGTTTCTTGAGGTGTGTGCCACAGAGCGACTATATCAGAATCACCCAGGAGCCTGTTGAAATGCAGATTCCTGAGCCCCGCTCCAGGCCTCCTAAGTCAGCATCTCTTGAAGATAGATTCTTTAAAAAATTTGGTTGTGATGTTTTATTATTGAAATTTTCAAACATAGACAAGCGTAGAGAGACTGGTATAAAGCAGTGCGACTCCAAGTGCTGTTCAGTAGCAGCAGCAGCAGAAACCTCTGGGGGCTTGTTAGACTTGCAAAATCTGGTCCCCACCCCAGGCCTACTGCATGAGGGTCTCTGGGGTGGGGCCTGGAAGTCTGCATTCACAGGCCCCCCAGAAGGTTCTGACGCCCCCTCAGCTCTGAGCTCCAAGGGGATAAAGAACCACTGTGGACCCATCGTCCACGTCAACAGTTGTCAACTCCTGGTCCGTCCTGTTACATCTCTATGCCTCCTCCCACAATTTGCTGCCTCCTGTATTATTTTGGAGCAAATCTAGACACCCTGTAGTTTAATCCTTGAAAATTGCTGTCTCTATCTCTAAGAGATAAGGTCTCTTTTTTAAAAAAAAATTCAATTATAACCACTGTTATTATCACCTTGGGTGGTTCCAATGAGCATTTAAGTCTGAGATGCGCCATAAATGGTCTGTTTGCTCTGAGAGGGCAGGGCTGGGGCTGTCTTAGTCACTGTAGGTATTTGCCAAAATCCTGCCAAATGTCAGCAATTTGGGGTACAACTTGGTGTAAACAAGGAAACGGGAGACAGGAAGAGTTAAACTCTTCAGTGAAGGAAGGAGCCAGACTTCATTGGCAAAAAGGGATTTTTTTCTTTTTGCTTCTGCAGCCTCAAGCCTGGAGCTTGGCACTCTGGGGAAGGCACCAATCAGATTGTTGCCTGCATGTTGGAAAATATTTATGTCACCTACCAAGCTGGGAGCACACGCAGCAGGCTTCCCAGGGCCTCCTGATAGACAAGGTCGCATCCCGGCAGCTGTGGGGAAGGAGGCGTGCCGGCCCAGCAGCTGTGCTCGGCGCTGGAGGCTGCCAGCATGCATGGCATGGCACGTTAGAGGGAGACACACTTCTGTGACCCCCAGCTCAGGGGCAGCAGGGCATGGGAGGATCCCTGCTGTCTGAGACAGCTCTAAGGAGCCACAGGCTAGCTGAGGGGGGGTGGGGAGGATGAGAAAGGATGAGGAAAGAGCATGGACAAGAGGATGGGGGCCTAGTAGGAGTCTAGCATTTATGAGGTGCTGGCACCACGATAAGTGCTTTGCAAGTATTATCTCAATGAATCTTTGTTACATCCCATGAGTTGGGTAGGGTCATACCCATTTTACAGATGAGGAAACTGAGGCTTTGAAAGAGTTGATGAAACGTGGAGCTGGGACTATCTCTAGTTTGTCTTTCTCAGATCCTGCACAGCAGACATTTATCATTAGGCCATAACTCCAACATGCAAAAAAACACCAACTACCATTATCTATCTATCTATCTATCTATCTATCTATCTATCTATCTATCTATCTAATTACCTATCCATCCAACCATCCATCCATCCATCCTTCCATCCAACCATCCATCCATCCATCCATATATCCATCCATCCACCCATCCATCCACCCATCCATCCATCCATCCATCCATCCATCCTTCCATCCAACCATCCATCCATCCATCCATCCATCCATCCATCCATCCATCCATATATCCATCCATCCACCCATCCATCATCCATCCATCCATCCATCCATCCATCCATCCATATATCCATCCATCCACCCATCCATCCACCCATCCACCCATCCATCCATCCATCCATCATCCATCCATCCATCATCCATCCATCCATCCATCCATCCATCCATCCATCCATCCATATATCCATCCATCCACCCATCCATCCACCCATCCACCCATCCACCCATCCATCCATCCATCCATCCATCCATCATCCATCCATCCTTCCATCCAACCATCCATCCACCCATCCATCCATCCATCCATCCATCCATCCATCCATATATCCATCCATCCACCCATCCATCATCCATCCATCCATCCATCCATCCATCCATATATCCATCCATCCACCCATCCATCATCCATCCATCCATCCATCCATCCATCCATATATCCATCCATCCACCCATCCATCCACCCATCCACCCATCCATCCATCCATCCATCATCCATCCATCCATCATCCATCCATCCATCCATCCATCCATCCATCCATCCGTATCCATCCATCCACCCATCCATCCACCCATCCACCCATCCACCCATCCATCCATCCATCCATCCATCCATCATCCATCCATCCTTCCATCCAACCATCCATCCACCCATCCATCCATCCATCCATCCATCCATCCATCCATATATCCATCCATCCACCCATCCATCATCCATCCATCCATCCATCCATCCATATATCCATCCATCCACCCATCCATCCACCCATCCACCCATCCATCCATCCATCCATCCATCCATCCATCATCCATCCATCCATCATCCATCCATCCATCCATCCATCCATATATCCATCCATCCACCCATCCATCCATCCATCCATCCATCCATCCATCATCCATCCATCATCCATCCATCCATCATCCATCCATCCATCCATCCATCCATCCATCCATCCATCCATCCATATATCCATCCATCCACCCATCCACCCATCCATCCACCCATCCATCCATCCATCCATCCATCCATCCATCTCTAGTTAACTGTTGCCATTGATCAACTTGCATTCAACAATGAATTCTTATACTATAAAGTTGGAAAGACTTCCAATTTTGATCACAAGAGACAGCAAGCCCCTGAGCTTGTACACACAAAACGAGACTCCAGTGACCAACATCACATTCCCACCACTGCCATCAGGATGCAAACTGCCCTGGCCTGGCTGCCCTGGCCCACTGAGTCAGGATATGAGCTCTGGAGCCAGATCGCCTGGGTTCAAATCCAAGTTCTGCACTTATTTTGTGGCCTCAGGCAAGTTACTTTTCCTCTCTGTGCCTCAGTTCCTCACCTGTAAAATGGAGGTGTTAGTAGGACTTCTAGGATAAGTTTTGAAGATTAAATGAGTGAATATTTGTAAAGTGCTTAGTACAGTGCCTGGCACACAGGGAGCTGCATTATATATGGTTGTGTCCCTGTCACTCTGGCTGCATAAAAAATTACCCCAAAGGTCAGTAGCATAAAGCAACCACAACCATTTATGATGGGCACGGATTCTGTGGGTCAGGGATTCAGATAAGCCACAGCAGGGGTGGCTTGTCCCTGCTCCATGATGTCTAGGACTTCAGCTGGAAGACTTGGAGGCTGGGAGCTGGAATCATCCGGAATCTCACTCACTCGCGTATTTGACCATTGATGATGGTCATAAACTGATACTTTGAGATTATGACACAGAACATTAGTACATGGCCTCTCCATGGAGGCTGGGCTTCCTCACAACATGGTGGCTGGTTCCAAGCCTGGGAATCCCAAGAGAAAGAGAGTCAGGTAGCAGCCCTGTCCTTTATATGACCTATCCCCAGAAGTCACATCATATTACTATTAATGTACTTTATTCATCAGAGTAGTCACAAGCCCTCCCAGGTTCAAGGGGAAGGGAATAGACTCTACCTCTTGGTGGGATACGGCAAGGCTTTTGAAAAGTAGATAGGATTGAAAACATTGTTGTGGTTGTTTTGGGGAATTATTATCTGCTACGGCCATGATTGACTATATTCAAGCTGCAGACGTGAGGATTTTGGGGAAGATCCTGTGGCCGGGATTACATCTCCCTTGGTGCATTCACAATTGTACCTTGCAAGATCTGGTCACGTCTCCAAGACACTCAGGTCTCCACGGTCCCCACCATCCAGCCCCCAACCGCCTTTGGGTCTTGGGGTGCTCCTCTCACAGGCTTCTTGACCCCCAAAGGTGTGCTCTTTCCTCTTTCCCCTTCAGGGTATACAGAACCACATTTTTGGAGATTCAGACACTTAAGAAAACATAGGAAGAGCCCTTAGCTTACTCAAGCACCTTCTACCTAAGGCAGGGCGACACCACGGGGCCCGGCTCCCGGCTTGGATGGACGAAGAGGGGAAGGAGGGAGAATGAACCCAGCGATATCCATGCTCTGAGCCAGCCCAGGCCCATCTCAGGGAGGCGAGGAGCAGCCTGCACCCTCTGTCTCCTCTGCCCGTGCTGATGGAAGGCTGGAGGAGCAGGGAGAGAGCTAAGAACGGAGCTGGAGCCTTGAGGGGGTAGCAAAAAGCTGAGAGACAATATTCAGTTCCAACCGGCATCTATGTGGGTGATGTGGCCAGACAGGAAGCCTTGGGCGTGAGCAACAAAAATACAACTCCAACAACTGAAAAGTGTCTACTGACCTTCTGGAGCCTTCTTCAAGGCTGTTAGCCCAGAAGAAACTTTGCAGTCACGTCTGCGGTTGTTTGGTTAAGTTCTCAGTCTCCTCCTCCATCCTGTTTCCAGGGACCTGCCGTCCTGTGAGGGGAAGGGCTGTGCCTGGTTTTGTTGACCATTGATTTCAGTGTTTAGTAGGTGACAGAAGTGACAGAGCATGCATCAGCTAATTAAATAATTTATTCAATCAATCAGGCTTCCTGAGTGCCCATTACATGCCAGGCACTATTCTTGGACAGGGGGACGCAACAGCAAATGAAATGGGCATAGCTCTTACCTTCACGGAACTGTTTTCTAGTGGAAGACGATAGACACTAAAAAGACAAATGAATTTATGATACAATTTCAGAGGACAAGGAGTGCTCTGAGGAAGCTAAAAGGGGGACAAAGGATAAAGAGTGACAGGGAGTTGCTGATTTATTTCATAAGTGATCAGAGAAGGCCCTGTGGGAGTGGTGAAACTTCAGTAGAGACCTAGTGAAGGAAGGGAACAAGCCATGGGGATGTCAGGGAAAGATGGTTTCTAGCAGAAGAGACAGCAAGTGCAAAGGGCCTGGAGCATGTCTGGGGAAGTGTCAGTGACTGGAGTGGAGTGAGAGGGGGAGAGAGAGGGAGACGGGTTGAGGGGGCTGCTATGTGGTGCTCTGTGGGCCACAGTAAGGAAGTTGGATTTCATAATAAGTTGTGTATAAGGTCAAATAAATGAATAAATAAATGAAACAATAGAGATGGATGGGTGGATGGATGGATGGATGGATGGATACATTGCTGGAAGCATGGAAGGATGGGTGGAAGGATGGATACATGGATGGAAAGGTGGGTGGACAGATGGATGGGTGGAAGGAAGGATGGATGGGTGGATGGGTAGACAGACAGGTGAATGAGTGGATGGGTGTATAGATGAATAGACAGGTGGATGGACTTATGAATGGGTAGATGGATAGATGGACATATGGACTGTTGGTCCCTAGGAACACATATGCTAAATTAAACCTCTGCCATTCTTTTCTAGCATTGCCTTTCTGTTTTCTGACCCATCCTAGAGACTCACCCCCATAGAAAAACACCCCAGCAAGAGTGAGGCATGGCCCAGCTGATGCCCAGCTGCTCTCAGGGGCACAGGCTGAGCCTTAAATAATGCCTCCTCCTCCTCAGGAAGAGCCGTTCTGGTGGCGCGGGCACCGAGAGGCGTTTGGGGCAGGCAGCCGTCACTAACAGATTCATTAAGCTCGCTCCAGAGCAACGATAAAAAATCAATTTAGTTCACCAGGCAGCTTGAACTGGCGCCAGGAGCAGGGGAGCCCTCCCATCCGTGAGCTCGGGGTATGCAGAGAGGTGTCGTGGAATTGGGGGAGCTGGAGCGTGGCAGTGCCCCATTGTTGGGGACCCCCTGCTGAAAGGCTGCACGGGCTCTGACAGGAGGCCTGGGAGTGGTGGCGAGGGGCCCGGAGTGGACTCCTCTGAGCATCCCAGGCTGCGCTGCAGACACACCTGACTGCTGGCACGCTGGCCATGATCTCAGTCCCCTGCTGCCCTGACTCCTTTATTTATATTTTCACAGCCCCTGAGAGCTGACCAGGTGCAATGCATTGCGCTGGGGGGCATGGGGCGTCAAGGTCTCTGCCTCTCCTCTGAGCTCCCAGTCTGGCTGGGGAGCAGATCTGGGCCCAGTGCGGGAGGGTGGGTGTGAGCAGAGGGGTGGAGAGGTGTCAGAGGGGAGAAGAGGGGGAGAGGAGGGCATTAGGGGCTCAGCAGAAGGGGAGCATCTGCATCCATCAATGTCACAGCAGGAAACAGGTGACAACCCAACCTGAGTAACTGAGGGAGCACGTACTGAAGGAAATGATCCAAGTGTGGACAGGGTTAAGGGGAACCAAAAGGGAGGATGCGGCACCGACGCCCTAGCAACAGTGGGAGCCGTTAGCACCCCTAGGCCTAGAGCAGAGAGAAGGGGGTGTTACCAGACCTGGAGAGGGTGCAGCTGCAGGAGGCGGGTGCCCACCAGGGCCCGGCCTGTGGTGGACCACGCGCTGCCACCAGCTCACATCCGGCGGGGAGAGTGAGGACAGCAAACTGCCCAGCCTACCTTGCCTTCCGCACCCTGAGCCCTTCGGGACCTGCAGGAGGGAACCGGGGCTGGGTGAGCCTGGTGATGGGGTCTGCAGAAGCCAGAAGCTCAGGGCACAGGGCCAGCGGATTGGGCGCGGGGAAGCTGGGAGGGCAGACGGAGAACACACAGAGCCGTGCTGCAGAGACGGCTCTGACGCAGCCCAGCGTCTCCCTGGGGAGAGGACTCGCTCGCCTGAGCCTCCTCAGGGAAGTTTGTGGCTCCCTGCAGAGTCCCGGCAGCCTCTCGGGTGAGTGGGCTTGGGGCACCTTCCTGGGAGAGGCTGGATTAAATGAATGGACGGGAACAGGTGGGAGGTGGACAGAGATGGACAGAGAGGCAGAGACGCACAGAGGGACAGAGGGATGGAGTGAGGGGATGGAGGGAGTGAGAGAGAGAGAGAAACAGAGACAGAGGCACAGAGAGGGGAGAGGGACAGACAGACAGACAGACAGAGAAAGACACAGAGAGAGATAGAGAGAGATGGACATACAGACAAACAGACACGGGGATTGAGGGGGGAGGATGGAGAGAGAGAGGAGCAAAGCAAACTGAGATCATGTGACTAAAGAAATAGAAAAGAAAAGAGAGAGGAGAGAGAAAAAGAGGGAAAGTTAAGGAAATGGAGAGAGAAATAAGAGAAAATGTTGGAGCCCAAGGTCTAGAGTTTAGATTCTGGGGGCAGAAGACAAAGCTGGGAACACAGATGCAATCGAGGACATTCCAGGAGCCCAAAGGGCAGGCCCGAGGCAGGGCTGGTCTGAGCAGGGGCTCTGGCATTCTCCAGAGACACGGGGTGTGTTGGGACTGGGCCTGGCTCCACGGCTCGCGGTCTGTGCGAGCCCAGCCTGTCTCTGCGCTGCCTCGGTTTGCTCATCTGTGAAGAGGAGCCACATCAGGTCCCGCTTCTCGGGTGGGCATGCGGTGAACTGAGCTGTGAGCGGGAAGTGCTTGGCACAGGGTCACCTGGGCTCAATGAATGGCAGCTAACAACATCACAGAAAGACGTGAGGACGTGTCCACACGTGTGGGAAGTCGCAGAAAGTGAGTCCAGAGACATTCCTGCAGCTTCTCTCTTGTTCTTCCTGACTCCTTCTCCCCGGTCATGGGGCCCCAAGGCTCTCCACCTGACAGAGAAGGGGGAGATAAGAACACACACACACACAGTGCATACCACACACACACACACACACACACTACATACCAGACACCCACCACATAAACATGTAATACACACACACAGTCATCACGTATCATGCACACACATACACATCACACACACACCCCTCACGCACATATCACACACACACCACACCACATAAACACCACATGTATACACACACCACGCACCACGCACACACATCACACACGTGTCACATACACATCTCAAACACACACACACTCCGCCAAAGCTCTCCGCAGCACCTCCAGCCCTGCTCCAGCTCTCATCGAGGCCGTCTGACGAGCCTGGAGGGAACCAGGTTGGGCCCTGATGGCCGGTGAGATGGCAGCGGACAAAGAAGGGTCTCTGCAGAAAGGCCCCCACATCACCCTCCCCCTCGAACGCCGTCTTCCCACCTCCCCTACCCCCAGAGGCCAGACGGGGGCCCAGGAGCCGGGATCACCCGGTACAGAGAAAAGAAGAAAACAGCAAACGTGAACCCAGAGAGAGAGGGTCTGGTGGGAGAGGAGCCGAGACCAGCCAGGCTAGGGCTGTGTTCATGACCGAGACCCTGGAAGACACAGCGTCCAGTACCCGTGAGGCCTGGTGGGGACAGACAGACAGGAGGGGAGAGAGGAAGACTAGGAGGGATCTGACATGCTGCCTGGGTTGGGGTCACACTGTGGTGTGAAAGAGGTGGAGGGCTGGGGAAACTGAGGCACGGGGACGGGAAGTGACTTTGTTAAGGGCATGTAGCAGGCTAGGGACCTAACTTCTGCATCAAAGTCTCATTTAATCCACCTCCTTGTTTTCTTGGTTACATCAAAAAGCAAAGGAAATTAGAACAGGAGAGAAATTGAATTTTTCAAACACCTGCTATGTGTGAGGCATTTAATTTACATTGACTCATGGGTTCCCCACAACACGGGTTATGTGTGTGTGTGTGTGTGTGTGTGTGTGTGTGTGTGTGTGTCCTGTTACTATTCCCATTTTACAGATAGGGAAACTGAGGCTCTGAGAGGCGACCCCACCAGGAAGTGGCCGCGTCTGGGTGAGACTCAAGTCCTGGTGTCAGAGCTCCTCCCTGCACCTCGCTGGGTTTACTACCCACTGCTCAGGCCTCCGAGATGAGGAGGACCGTGTGGGGATGGGCGGACAGGAGGGAGCTCTCCATCACCCCTCTGTGTCTCCCTCTGCCGAGGAACTCAGCCAAAATTCGTTGGAATCCGCTGCTTTCAGTTACGCACAAGGAGAACAGAATCAGACCGGATCTTTGTAATGGCTTCCAAATGTCTGGGCGCAGCTGCCTCCCGGCACTGAGAGACGGAGAGGCCCAGGGTGGGGGACCTGTTCCTCCACATGCATTCTGAGGTGCTGACACTTCTGGAGACCCGCGTGGAAGGATGCGCTGCTCTGGTGCACAAGCCAAGGAATGAATGGGTGAATGAATGAATGTACGGTGCAGGGTGCAGCCTTCCTTATCTGTAAAATGGAGATGGTTATACTGCGATCGCTCCCTCCTTCCATTCCAAGAAGTCCTTACATGCATTCACCATCCTGATGAAATCTCACAAGGATTCAGTTCACACGCCCATTTGACAGACAACAAAACTGAGGCTCAGAGGGGAAGGCATTGGCCCAAGCCTCATGGTGATGATGGAGTGAGAACTTGAATCCGCTTTCTCCGTTTCCAGAATTCTTGCTTTTATTTCACACCAGGTAAGTGGGTGAGGGGCCAGCATGGAGCCAGGCACACAGTAGGTGTTCAGTTGATCTCAGTTTAAAAGATACATGGATGAGAGCCTCTTAGGGGCAGGGGTCAGTGGTAAGTGCCAATGAGTCCTCTTGTGCGTCCCACAGACATGATCTCTGTGGGGACCATCATCCCTGATAAGTCACCTCCCTTTACCAAGACTCAGTTTCCTCTTCTTAAAGTGAAGCGTGATGGCCTCAAACTCTCAAAGTGGAGCTGTGGGAGGTTGGCTGGGCAATGGATGGGAAACCTTGCCTATTCCTGTGAGGCACACAGTAGGTGGTTTTTAATAACATCAGGGGTAATAGTACAAATAACCACTGATCTTTTTGACTGTCTACTCTGTGCCGGGCACAGGCTCTTTATACAATTTTTTGTTCTGACTTAATCCTCCCTCCAATCCTATGAAGTCAGGTCCATCCTTGTTTTATAGAAAGAACAAGGAGGCTCAGAGAGGTTATGTGGTCTGCACAAGGTCACACAGCCAGGAAATGGCTGAGTTGAGAGCCTGGTTTACTAACCTCTAGACTTTTTAGCTAACACAGGTGTGTGAGACCACGCCAATCCGCGCCTGGCACATAGGAGCTTGAAAAAATGCTAGTCTCCCCTTTTCTCCTCTATAAGGAATTGAGTTGCTTCTTCTGCTTTCACAGATGGGGATCTGACATCCAGGGACAGAAAGGCATGCCGCAGCCAGCTGACAGCGTTTGCTCCTGCTGCAGGTTCCAGTTCCCAGAGAAAGGGGCTCAGAAAGGCCCGACAAAGCCCCCAACCGTGCTCAAGACCCCTCCCCCAATGAGACTTCTTCCCGCAGAATCGCATCTCTGTGAACGTGGGTTAATCATGATTTACTTTTCATTTACACATATCTGGTTTGTAGCTGTCTGATTAGAAATACGAAAGAGATTTGGTGCAGAAAAGATTGAGAGAAGGTGATTCAAATTGTCCGCAGTTCCCCTATCTGGAGAAGACCACGGTCTGGCGTTTCGTTATTTTTTCCTTCTTGGTACAATTGCCGTCGTTGTGAGCATACAGAATACTCAGCTCTGCATATATTGATTTTCTTCCTAAAGCCAAGTCTATTGTTCTCTATTGATGAGAATAGTAAGTACAAAAGGATGAGAAGATAAAGTCCCAGGCAGGGAAAGGTACCTCCGTTGATGTTTAGGGATGGATTTATCCAGTGTGTGTCACTTACATTCGTATCCCCCCTCCACGCACACATGCCTATTTTTGACATAATTCAGTTCAGACTTTGGATCAGGGTCTCAAACTCAACAGCCCTGGCAGCTCACAGGAGTGAGTCCGGGGGCCGGATGGAGGCCAAGCAAGCCAGACTCCACGAGCCCCACCCACAGAGACAGCTGTTACTGCTCTACCCAGTTCTACCGCGCAGGAACGCAAGCCCAGCGTGACTACGTGTTCCGATTTTCCAGGAAACTCCAGAAATCCAGACTTTTATATGAAAACTCTCAGTTTGAAAAGTATTAGCAGCAAATCCCATTTAAATAAAGCATATGCGGAGCAAAGAAGACACACTGTGGGTCTGCCCCGAGTTAGCAACCTCTGCTCTCTGTGTCACAGAGACGCTCGCTCCTCACTTTTAATTGAGCGCACTTCCGTGGTCGGCATTTTCTCGTGGAATTGGTTAATTGCACAGTCTCTCATGCATCTGCTATGCGGGTTTTGAATCAAAAAGGCACTTTTTCCCCCTACTTTCTTCCTTGTCTGGTAGCTTCTTCCCAACCCCCTCCCTCCAGCTCCTCCCTATCTGGCTCCCCATCCCCCCAGCCCCAACCATTCAATTTTATTAATGGTTGATTTTCTTTTTAAACTGGCTTGAGGCTGCAGCAAGCTCCGCGGTTGCCAGGGGCTGATCGATATCCCGGCGGGGGTGGGGGGGTGTCATTTCATTAGCTAAGTGCCATGTAATCTACTTGGTAAATCCCACAGCCTGTTTTTGAGCTGGCCAGAGATGAGGCAAAGAAGGCTGGCAGAAGGCCTAAATGCACCCCCATGATGGACTCGGGGAGAAATGTTTGGAGACCCCTATTAAGGTTTGATCTGAGTGGATCTGGTCCCCACGTTGTCTGCCTCCCACCTTCTCCCACTCTGTCTGCCATCAGTCATAGCTGACATCTTCAAAGCTTTATGAGGACAGTCAGAATTTCTCCATCTGAGATGAGGAAGGCCTAATCTCATGAAATCGTCACAAGGATGCTAACCTGGGATGTTCAGTTCACAGAGAAGGAAACTGAGGCAAAGAGAGGCTCCGTGACATTGCCAAGGTCCCAGCAGGCAGAGGCAGGATTCGAACCCAGGGCTGGCTGACTCCTACTCCAGTGCTCTTCTCACACAGAAGCTGCCTTAAGGGCGGCCACACAAAGGGGCTTGTGTAGGCAGCCTGGACCCCAAGCCCAGCCCCAGAGAAAGTCTCCGTGGCCTTGTGAACAATTTTACCACATTCCTCTGGTTTCTTTTTATGGAGACTGGTGGTCCCAGACGTGGCTCAATTACGGATTTATGGCCGCTGCCAGGGCCTGCGAACCCCTCTCCTCTATGGCTGGAAGGTATTAGAGCTGTGAGAGGGTGAAACGGCTTTCCTGGAGACAGGGGCCCTGGGAGGACGTGGGGTCCCTTTATAAGGCAGCTCCCAGCTCTGGGACGGGATTTTCTTGTTACTGGAGAGTCCATTTCAGCTCGGAGGTCAGGGAGGCTGGAGTGTGAGCAACTGGGTACCCAGAACACGTGATTTCCATCGATTCTTTCAGCGGGGGAGGGGGACATGGTTCCAAATTGTAGTGACTCCACCGGGCAGAATCAAGGGAGACCCAACTGCCCTGGGGGACCTGGTCTACCCAGGATTGCAGCACGAGGAAGAGCTGGGGGTCTAAGAGGCTAACAGAAGGAGGAGGGAGTCCCAGTGGTGGAGAACGTGGGCTTCGGAGCTGGACGGAGGGGTTCGAGTCCCAGCTGCTCCACATCCTCATCCAGAAAGGGTGGATATGCTGCTTCATCTCCCTACACCTCCACTGTCTCACCTGTGAAGTGGGGATGATAATGGTACCTACCGGCTTCGTAGAGTTGTTGCAAGAATTAAATGAGATGATGCAACTCAGGTGCTCTACTCAATGCTCGGCATGGATCATCCTCATTAGATTAGATACTACTACTCTTAATAAAGGGAGCAGATGTGGGCTCCTTAGCTCTGGGCCAGGCACTGGGCCAAGGCTTTATATAGACTGTCTCACGCAGTCCTCGCAGTGGTCCATTTGAAGGATGGAGAAGTGGAGGCTCAGAGAAGGGTGAAGTGGCGATTCCATCAAGAGCCCAGGACTGAAGCCAGCCGCGTCTGGCTCTTCTGGTTAAACCATGGGACCCTTCCTCTTCTGGGGCCACTGGTGAGGCTGGCAGTGGAGAGAGGGAGGCGGTACCCAGAGCCCAAGGCGAGAGAGGCACGTGAGTAAACCCTGCGGTCTGAAGACCCGGAAGAGGAGCCTGATCCTGGGGCAGAGGCTGTGTGTCTCCACCTGGGCTCCCAAACAGCTGAGACAGGGACCCCTGGTCTCGGGGGTCCCCAAGGTCAGAGACCACGCCATGACTCTCCGTGGGGTGGTCTCCTAAGGGGCAGAGATCGAGGGTGTCAGAGTCTCGACTGACTAGAAGCGGGCTGGACTAGGGTGGGATCCCAGCTTGGACACACTCGGTGTTGCCCGGGACAAGGCACGTCACCTCTCTGAGCTTTAGGGTTCCTGACACGTGACACAAGGATCACGCTCTGCAGAGCTGCCAGAGAGACTAAACAATGCAAAGAAGGCTGTCGTGGATCAGTCCCCCCAGATGCAGACCCCGAGACCCTGAGACTCCAGGACTCTGAGTGCAGGGGTTTTACTGGGGTGCATGGGGGACACCCTGGGGATCAACACCTGTGGGGCAGGGAAACAAGCAGGATGGGGCAGACAGAAGTTGGGGTGCGATTCAGGCTCACCAAAGGCCTCAGCTGATCCCGCAGGAGCTGTCGAGCTGAGATGGGAGCTGAGATGGCTCCTCACAATCAACCCGCCTAGAGGCAAGGAGGCCAGGACTGAGTACCGCCTTCCTGGACCAGCCACTGGAAGGAGATTTGACCTTGGACAAAGCAGCTCTCCCCAGCTGCGGGCAGTTGCTGGGAGAGGGGCTCAGCTGGGAACTGCCAGCACTCCGGGTAGCTGGGGAGATGTCTAGGGGGCACCCCATAGCACTCGACACCCAGTTGGTCCAAGCACATCAGTTGTCTTTTCGTCTGCTAGGGAGCCTGCCGTTAAGCCATCAAGGGCAGGCAGGAGTGAAAGGATCCTGGCTTCCAGGCAGCTAGGAAGCCGGGCTGGGGGGAAGGTGTGATGGATGGCAACAGGGAATTCTGCCCTGTCTGTGATGTTTCACGGGGCTGGGGTCTTAGTGAGCCCCCTGCATGGTGGTGGTGGCAGGGGAGGGGTGGTGTGTCCCCCGAATTACACAGCTGGCAGCATCTGGGCAAGTGAGGCGGGAGGTGCTGCCCCCAGGATGGAGGAGAAAGGGTCCTGCCATCGGTGCGGCCCCCACCTCCCCTGTCACCCTGCAGGGCTGCGCCTTACAGCCAGCGCTCGACCCTGGAAAAAATTGACTGCCTGTTTCTGCCTGACTGCTCGAGAGTTACAGGCTGCAGGGGCGGGGGAGGCGGGGGCGAGGGCGGGCTGCTGTCTCCCCATCAGGATGGATTTTTCTGCTTCTCTGCTTGTAGGAAGAGCGGGAACAGGATACGGGAGGCTGCTCGAGGAGTAATCACTGTGCGGGAGGGCGAGGGCATGTCAGGGCCGTGTCTGTGATGGAGGCAAGAGGGGGGAGGGGCAGCTGGGGCCGGGCGGGCTCGGGAAGGCTGAGGCCTTGTGGCCTTTCGGGGAAAGTGGAACCACGTGTTCCCCCATCTGTAAACATGTACGTCCACCGTCCATCCTTCCATCTTTTCATCTTTCCTTCCTCCCTCCCTCCTGTCTTCCCTCCTTCCCACCCATTCATCTATCCATACACCCTTTAACTTACATGCTCCCAAACTCACCCTGTCTCCATTCTTTCCTGGCACCCATTTGCTCAGCACACGTTCCTTGGGGACCTGCAATATGCCCAGCCTGGTACTGGACACCACTGATGACAGGTCAAAGATTCTGCCCTCATGGATTTCACAGTCTGATGGAGGAGGAGATGGGTCAGCATAAAGAGGCCCTCATTCTTGGGGGGTCCGAGATCTTTTTTGGGGAACACCCGAGGTGTATTGGCAATGTTGGAGATACCTAAGGGGGTCAGAGAGGGATTCCTGGAGGAGGAAGGATTTGAAGTCAGCCTCGCAAGGAGAACAGCATGAGGGAAGGGACAGAGGCATGAAGGAGCAGAGTGTCTGTGGCTTGCTGAGTACTAGTGTGGCCGGAGGCTGGGGTGCAGGGCAGAGAGGGGTAGGCGTGGGGAACGGCTTAGCTCAGCCTGGAGAAATGGGTTGGGTCTGAATCACCAAAGGCCTTGAAGAACTTGAACTTCACTCTGCATGAAGTGAGGGTTGTTCTTATTTAAGCAATGGAAACCTGTTCTACATGAAATCGTATGTGGAATTTTAAACTACAAAAAAATAAATAAAAGTGGGGCTGATCTGGCTAAAACAGGGGAGGTTCCAGAACATTTCCCACTTAGACATCACATCTACCCCCTACCATGGGGCTGCCAGAAACATGGACACGGAACCTTGGGGTTCCACAGAACACAGTTTGAAAACCAGAAGAAGGCTATGGGCACCCTCCTCTGGACTTTGATGAGACCGACACACTGTAGGTTCCACCTCCTGCAGGATAAAAAATCAGAGTTTGGGGGGACAGTAAAGGCTGCTTTTACTCCAGTTGGAAGGTCAAGTCCCAGCACCTTAGGGAGATGCACAAGGTTCTCCAGAATGTTCTAACCCCTGAGGTACATCCTCGCCTTTCTCAGCCCCCACTCTCCAGCCATACTCAACTGCGTGTGGTTTCAGGAATGTGCAGAACCCAGCTTGCCTCTACCTGGAGCTGCTGCCCACCAGTGTCTTTGGCCTGTTCCCCATCTCTCCAGGCTTGTCTTACAGGCCCCCTCCACCAGCAAGCCCGCTCACCTCCTTCCAGCTCTCATGTCTGCTCTGACCTCCTGTGCCCGGTTCAGAGCTGAGGTCGGGCCCCAGCTTGCACACAGTCAGTGCTCAATGTGTTCTTGTCAAATTCACCCACCAACAACCCAAGAAAGACATAAAAAACAATGTGGACACACACGTTCGTAAACACCCATCTTCGTTTTCCAGGATGAGCAAGTTCACGTGGGGTGAACAGGGAGGGGGCAGAGAGGAAGGGGGCACCCTCCCCAGCACACAGTAGGTGCTCAGAAAGTGCTGATCGAGGGAAAACAGTGAGCACAACCCTGTCTCCAGAAGGTGCTAAAGAAGTAGCGCCCAGCAGGATTTGAGGGTCTGAGACATTGGCCAGTGGTGGTCTGCAAATGTCCCTCAAGCCTCAGGGCACGCTGCCACCCAGCCCGCCTTTGCCTAGCACATCAAAGGGAGTGGTGCAGAACATTCTCCGTGCTGCGTCTCTGAATGTGCGCCCTCATTCCCACTGTTTACATCATTAATTCATATGGCCCAATTTGCATTTGCACTCCAACTCAATACTTTTTATGACGCAATTACTACTCAGAGATGAATTTTTTATGAGTTTCCTTTTAATGTCTCCAGGGCCCTTTATTCCTGAGGAAATCTCCCTGTGGAAGATGGCTGATTCTCTTCGAGGGGGGATTTAAAGCCCCTGGTCCTCCCAGGCACCACCTAAGTGACACCTCTTCCGGGCAGCCTTCCCTAGCCTCGATGCACGGGAAGGAGGGCCCCCCTGGGTGATGGGCAGCAATGTAGGTTTGTGGTTAAGGAACAAACCCGGGGGTCAACATAACCTGGATTCAGGTTCCCACCCCAGCACTTAGTAACTGTGCAACCTTGAGCAAATAACTAAACTTCTCTGAGCCCCAGGAACTTCATCCCATGCACAGGGATCAATAGTCAAGTGATTACCTTTCTCCTGGACTTGCCTTGGGGACGGAATGAGATCTTGCATACTGAGTATTTGCAAGGATGTAGCACTCGTGACAGACCTGCTGTTATTATTGTAGTACCCCAGTACAACGGAGCAGCTGGGATCCGTCCTCTCTGATAAATTAACCTTCTTGGCCTCTGTAATCCACTTGGTGGGGACAAGGAGAAAGGTACAAGGGATCGCCCTCCCCCGGAGGGACACAAAGTGTATCTTCGGAGTGTAATGACCGTGAGCTTTGATACACAGTCAGACTCTCTTTCTTTCTTTTTCTCGATTGTCACAGTGTTGATCTGTTCTGTCTATTGCAATAGGGAAGGGGGAGGAGGAGGAGACAGGGAGGGAGCCCTGGGGAGGCGGTTCCCCCCTCATAGAGGTTAAGACAGCCTGGATATAGACGTGGCCTCACTGCTTCCTGGGCCTTGGGCTGAGGAGTGTCTTCTGTCCCCTTTACAGATGTACCCCCTTGAGGTCCAGAGAGGGGAGGGACGGGCCTGAGGACCCATTGCCCTCTCAGGGCCTGGAAATCTGTGTGCATCTCTGCACCTGCCACTGGTCAACTCCTATTCATCCTCCGTGTGCCAGCCCACATGTCCCATCTTCAGGGAAACTTTCTCTGAATGCCCCAAGGCAGCCTGGATTTCCCTTCCAAAATGCTCACCAAACTGCCCAGCTTGTAAAGGCTTTTTCTTTTCTCCTTGTGCTTTATACTTTATTCTCTCTCTCTTATGCATCTATCTATCAATCTATCTATCTTAAATTTCCTTGACGTTTTATTGGAAAAAACGTTATACCTTCAAAAAATAAGATGTTTAAACAGCACAAAAAGCTCTCTCACCTCCACGTACCCTAGTACCCCAGCTTTCTCCTCTAAGGCATCCACTGTTCCCAATTTCTTGGGGATCCTCCCAGAGCCCTCTCTGTAAGTACAAGAACATGCAAGTCCAGCCAAGGTCCCTGTTCTTCACAAATGGACACACGTAGTCACTGTCTGTGCCTTGGTTTTTTTCACTGAAAGGTTGTTCTATGTCACCATGCAGAGACATGCTTCATCTAAGGGCCACATGGTATCCCATTCCAGGATGAGCCAAACTGTATTTAATCAATCTGTCAATGGATCCTTTGGTTGTTCCCTTGCCGTTGTCTGTTACTACATTTTTGATGTCTGCCTCCCTGACTTGACTGTGGACTTTGTGAGGACAGAGCAGTTTGTGTCTGTTTTATCTATTTCTGTATCTTTGGAGTATAGCATGAGGAGTCTGAAACATAGCAGGTTCTCAATATATAGTCCTTGAATGGATGGGTGGAAGGAAGGAAGGAAGAAAGGAAGGAAGGAAGGAAGGAAGTGAGGAAAGAAAGATGGATGGGTGCACAGATGGATGCACATGTGGATGGATGGATGGATGGATGGGTGGGTGGTTGGAAGGAAGGAAGGAGGAAAGGAAGGAAAGGAGGAAGGGAGGAAGGAAGGATGGATGGGTGAGTGGATGGAAAGAAGTAAGGAAGGAAGGCTGGCTGGCTGGATGGATGGATGCATGGACGGATGGATGGATGGATGCATGGACAGATGGACGGATGGACGGACGGACGGACGGATGGATGGATGGATGGATGGATGGAAGGATGGAAGGACACATGGATGGAAAGATGGATGGATAGATGGGTGGATGGAAGGGAGGAATGCTGGTTGGGTGGGTGGCTGGGTGGCTGGATAGAAGTATGCATGGATGAAAGGATGTATGGATGGATGGATGAAAGGATGCATGGATGGATAGATGGGTGGATGGGTGGATGGACAGATGGATGGATGGATACATGGACGGATGGACGGATGGATGCATGGATGGATCAATAGATGGGTGGATGGGAGGATGGACAGAGTGACAGATGGATGCATGGGTGGATAGATGAGTTAACTATAGAACCTGGCCGTGGTCTCTGGTTGTCCTACCTCTCTCTTGTGGCCTGTGAGATCTAGTCCCTTGACCATCTCCCCTAAGGGAGGCCCCAGTGGGGAGTCCCTGTCTTCAGGCAGAGCTGACCGTGGAGATGAACACATGCTGTCCTTCTGTGCAGCTCTGTGAACCCGTGAGCAATAGCAGGCTCCCAACCAAAGCTCTCATTTGGATACTCACAAACAGCAGTGGCTTCCCAAGGCCTGCCAGTGCTGGCTGGAGTTGCACCACGTTATGGAAACTTCTATTTCTGCTTTATAAAAACAAAGTAGAAAAAGAAAGCTGACTCTGCCAGAGACCCGTACTGGCCCTGTGAGTCATCTTTATCCAGGCAAGACGAGAAGATCCTCCCACGACGGGGCCTCTCAGTGAGCCGTCAGCCAACATGATCGTGCCCCTTCCTCTAGCATCCCCCAGATGGATGGACGCCCCCAGGGGCCAGGCCAGAAACATACAATAAAAATCCAGGCCAGCACATAGCAAAATGGAAAACACTTTTCTACACCAGGGATCTGGATTTTTATGTGAAATCTCCCAAATTTTAAATTCTGGAAACCGATTCAGATATTTTTAAATGCTATATAGGCTACGCCAACCTGCAGAGGGCCAGCTTGGGCCAGAGAGCCAGTGGCACGAGCCTCTGTTGGATGCTCCTGCATGAGAGTCAGCAACACTCTGGGTACCATTTGGGTTTCTACGTTCCCTGAGGACAGTGGGGCTCTCTGTGCAGCTCTGCACCCCGGAGACCCTGCAGAGTGGGAACTAAAGCAATTGTTGAGTGCCTTCTGCTTTTAATTAATGCATTGATTATACAGATGTGTATTGATCCCTCATGTATATGCCACTCTAAGGGATAGGCACTTTCTTTGCATCTCCCTCCTTTCTGTTCAGTTGGATCCTGGTGGTTATCAGCTCAGGCTCTAGGTTCAGATTGCCTGGGTTTGAATCCTGGCTCTGCCACTCACTGGCTGGGCAAATTTTGATTTGAGGCTTTTGGCCAAGCCTCAGTTTGCTCACCTGTGAAATGGGGGTCATTACAGTCTCTCCCTCACCATGAAAACTAAATGAATTAATTGATGGGAAGCACATAGAGCAATGCCCGGCTCCTGCTTAAGCTCTTGATCCGTGTAGCTGTTAATAGTCATCCATTTGCCACGAGCCTGTTCAACATGATTTGGTGTTAAGCTTTGCGCTTGGCACTAAGATTTCAGGTATAAGCAAAGCAGGACTCACCCCGGGGAAGCCCCTCCCGTTAAATTCTCAGGGAAGCCCCATTTTACAGAGGAGGCAACTGAGGCTCAGAGAGGTGAAGGGACTCTCCTGAGGTCACACAGCTCATCAGTGGCTGAGTTGGGATTCCAGTCGGGTATGTCTGTCCTTCCCTCCAGAGCAGATGCTTCTCCTGGGGAGAGGGGGAGGGGAAGCCCCTCTGTTTCTCAGGGTTTCTCTTGACAAGCAAGGAGTCGGCCTCCACATGCTGGGAGAGTCCCTGAGACAGGTGAAAAGAGAAGGGCTGGCATGTGCTCATGATCCCAAGGCCAGGTGCTCAGTGCACTGCTGGCCCTTGTTACTGGGCACCCAGCAAACATTTGCACATGCCTCTGACTTGTTTTCCCCTTTGGACCTGGGCACAGCCCATCATCGTTGTGTGCCTCCATTTCCCCATCGTACCTGAGAACACGTCCATGGAGTCCATGCCCGAGGGTCACGCGCCTGTCACTCCAGTGTGCCAGCCCTCTGCAGGGCGCTGTATCACCACCTGTTACGAGTTGTGACATGAGGACAAGTTGGTGGATGACATTCAATGAACACTTACTGTATACCAGATGCTATTCTCAGAGCTTTAAATTAAAGGGCTCGTTTAATCCGCACAACCTCCCCAGTGAGGTAGACACTATGGTACCCCCATTTCACAGATGGGAACACTGAGCCCCAAAGAGCAGAAGTGACTTGCTCAAGGTCACAATGCGAGTCATTGTTAGACGTCAAAATATGAGGTCAGAGGTCTCAGGAGTAGACAGTGATCTTCCTGCCCGGCCTCTGTGCCACTCTACACCAGCTCCGTCCACTCACCCCGCCATCCACTTATGTATGACCCAGAATCAAACAATTCACCCCGAGACCCACTTCTAAATTGGAGATCAATATGTCAGCACACACCTCTTGCGGGATGAGGACCAGAACCCCTGGCTGTGTGTAAGCCTGCCTCGGGAAAGTAGCGTGCTGGGTAGGCAGAAGGACGTGTTCATATCACCATCTTTGTTCTCTCTGCCAGGCTTCTCTCTGAGCCCGGGTCAGCTGCGAGGCACAGTCAGCCAGTCCCTCACCTTTGCCAGGGGCACAGGCTGCTGTTACGTCAGACGAACTAAACCATATTAATTAATTCAGGAAAGATAAGAACGTCTGGTCTTCGCCCATCTGCCGCTGTGTGACCTGGGGCAAGTCCCTTCCCCTCTCTGGTCCTTGGCATCTCCAGGGGTTTAAACTCCATTGGAGTTTGGAACCTTTTAGGCTCCAAGCAGTTGATGGGAAATCGCAAAGACGCCAGAGCATCTCCCTCAACTAGTCCCTCTTTGCCCCCTGTCTGGAAAAGCCAGTGGCAAAAATGCCATCTCTCCTAATTTGTATCCATCCATGGCACGAAAAACTTCAGGTCTAGTTTTCTGTTTCCACGATTAATGATGTTACTGTTACTGTTATTGTTGTTTCTATTAGCTGCATTAACTGGACTCGGTGAGGAATGGGTGAAGAGGATTTTACACGCATTACCTCGTTGAATCCCCGAAGTAACCTCAGTGCTATGATGGCTTTTGTCTAACAGATGAGGAAAGCAAAGCTCAGAGGGGTTGATTAAGTGGCTCCAGGTCACTCTCAGGGCCAGATTGAAGAGAAGCCACAGTTTGAACCTGGGAACTCCCAGGCCAGCCTTCGGCTCCCGGCCACGAGACGGCGTGCCCCTCAGGTCAGAAAGCGGCTCCCCCACCTCCTTCCTGAAAACCTCCCTCACCTTGGCCGCCCGGTGTGGAAACGTTCCGAGTCCAGACGGAAAGGAAAGGAAAGTGAAGAACGCTTTGTACTTGAACCCGTCTCCATAAACATGGTCTCCGCCAGGTACATGACTTAACTGCAGAGGTGACCCCCGACCCCCCTGGCCGCCGGCTGGTCATGTGATGCCCGGACAGCCCTGGTTGCTATTCAAGCATGTCCATGTGAATTGGCTCTGGCGAGCTCTGCTTCCCCCAGGGGGGCAGGCGGGGGGCCGGAGTCAGCCATGGCCACAGCCCCTCGCTGGGCTGGAGGAGCCCCTGTCGGTGTCCACTGTCGTTTCAAGGATGCTGGACGCAGAGCCTGCTTCTGTGCCCCCTGCCCAGGAAGCTGCAGCACGGGCGAGGGGAAAGGGCAAAGCCACAGGACTTCTGCTCAATGGGGCTGAGCCTGGCTCCCAGCTTCACACCATTCATTCATTCATTCATGCAATGCTCATTGAGTAAACAGTATGTGCCTGCCACTCTTTTCGGCACCTGGGATCCAGCAAAATAGTTGACATCCTTCTGGAACCTATGGTCCAGCAGGGTAGATAGCCATTAAGCAATTAAATACTCAGTTATATTCAATTGCAATCGTGCTAATTTTTAGAAAGGAGAAGAGCATGTGATCACATCGAATAGTGGCCCAGCCTTGTCAGACAGCCAACTATGAAAATATAACTCACTCTGTCTCTCGCCATATTGCAAAGCAGATATTTGCAGGCACTTAGAATCCTACAGGCCTCAAAATGTCGGGGTGTTGGAAGGAACCTCAAGGATGGTCCTGATTCTTGTGGCAAACGGCCGTGGAGTGCTGTGGTCAAGGGCTCAGACTTTTGAGCTGGACTTTTAGGGTTGAAACCAGGTCTACTATCAACTGTAGACCCTTGTACAAGTTCCGAAGCAATTTACCTCAGAAGAATGAGGATGAGCAGAGTTCCAAGGCTGTGGGAGCAGATTAAATGAGATGCGACACGTGAACCTCTCAGCATGTGCCTGCCGCAGAGCAGCGAGTAGTGTGTGTCACCCCCTAAGATGGTTTATCTATGTTGAGCATCAGAGCAGGGGAACCGCATGCCCCAGGGCTGCCCACCAAGAGCTTGCACTTGAACCCAGGTCTCCAAACTCCCACTCCAGTGCTTCGTCCAGGCACAGGTGACCTTGGATAACCGATGGAGAGCCCCCCTTCTCCTGTCTCCACCTGCTGTTCACCAGTCTGTCATAAGCACACCAGAAACCAAACTCAAGATCAAACCCCGAGACCCATGTCCCCCGGCTGGCTGAACAACCCTCTTCCGGGGCACCCTGGCTGGTGGGAGGGGAGACAGGAGAAAGCATGCAGCATTCAGCGTCGCCATGGCAGGAGCAGTAACTTCTCCTAATTATTTCCCGGCTCCTGGATTCATTAGCAACCCTAGTATTAATTCAGATCGCTGCATTTATCCCCATCTGTCCCAGATTTGTCATCAAGACACTGACGATGCTAATATGGCGGGTTTTAGCTACGAAGGATCACTGCAGGGTTCAAGTTGTTGCTCTGAAGGAGGAAGGGCCCTGGCAATTTGGGTCAGAGCAGGGAAGGAAAGCCCCTTACTAGATCCAGACACACCACCCCCTACGCCCCCAAACCCCCAAACCAGGCAGCCCAGGGGCCCATGAGCAGATAACCTTCCTCCCTGGCCTCAGCATCAGAGAAATTCCTTTTAAATGACTACGCAGACTTCCCCACCCACTGAGTTCCCCTCTTTGGCTAACAGATGGGCTCGGCTAACCATTCCCAGCTTTCCGATAAAGCAGTGTCAGGCAGTGAGGCCCCCTCAGAAAGGCATGCTTGGATAATAAATTCCAAGGCACCCCCGCCATCTGCAGGCTGCCAATCACAGGGGCGCGGGGCACACCAGGGCTCCCAGCCCGCTGCTGTGAAGGAGCTGGGGTGGGACCTTGGCGGGCAGGGATGCAGCACGCCCCTGCTGACACTCGCCTGCCCCTGCTGCCCTGTCCTGCTCAGCCTGTGACCTGTCCCAGCTGAAAAGGGCCAGGGCCATTCCTACTCAGCCCCTTCCAACTATTCAGGCAAGACCCAGCACGCAGGCAGCCCTGTGATTCTATGCACTGATCATGTGCCTCAAAGGCAGACAGTCAGATAGATCTGCTGCCACGTTTTGGCTCAGCAACATTGCCCTGCTTTATCTTGGGCCAGTGGCTTCCCCATCGGAGCCTCGGTTTCCCCATCTAGAAAATGGGAGTTAAAGACACCCCTTCCATCATAGATTCCGTGCAGGGATATAAGCAAAGTGCATGGCACAATGCCTGGTCCATGGATATAAGTGGTAGCTGCCATCGTCACTGTCACCATCATTAGTATTATTAATGTTGTCATAATTTAGAAAGCCATTTAGCCTAAAAATTCACAATTCCTTCTTCACAATTCCTGCTTCATATGATTCTTATAGTGGAGATGTGATAATGGGTATGTAAATGTCTTAACCTAGCACACAGTAGGCATTCAGATAATGTTAGCTGCCTCTGTAAATCTCCAGTTCATTCATTCATTCATACAAGAGGCATACACTAAACACTGTGCCAGCCTCTCTTAGGCCTGGAGAAACAAAAAACAAATAATATAGTTTCTACCTTCAAGTCACTCACAATCTAGGGGGCAAATGGAGGAGTCCCTGCAAAGACACGGGATCTGAAGATTCTGGAGGTTTTACCATCTGCTTGGGAAGAGGCCAGGCTTTGATGATCTCTCCCAGTAATAACAGAGGCTATTTGTACGGTATTGCTTGAGATCTTTCTGATTACTGAGGTTTCCTGAGGCCAGGGATTTAAAATGTGCGGTACGTGCGCTGTTTTCTCCCATCCTGGGCCAAGGCAGACATCAATCACCACTCTCCTTTGCCTTGAACCTGAGACAGGTCTCAGACTCTAGAAAGATTCCTTGCTTTTGGCAGTCACGGACAGCTGATTGGAGCTGACACTCAGGTTATAAATAAACATCATCCCAGCCTTAGATTAGGGATCAACTATGTCCAACTATGTGAGCTATGTCTGGCCCTCCACTTGTTTGTGTAAATAAAGTTTTATTAGAACAGAGCCATGTGCAATCATTCACATATTATCTATGACTATTTATGCACTACAAGGGCAGGGGTGAGCAGTTGTGAGAGACCATATGGCATGCAAAGCCCAAAGTATTTCCTCTCTGACCCTTTACAGAAAAAGTTGTCTTGGCTGCAGGGGGTTTACTGTGAGGACTCACAGGGAAGTGAGAAGGGTCATTGTGAACTGATACCGTTAGCACCTCACTCATACCCCGTCCACTCTCATACTCACGTCTGCTTGCTGTGAACACCTGTGACTCTGCTCGTGGCCATTGTTCTGGCCTTGGAAGCCTGCTCGGCCATGCAGAGGGCAGGCTGGAGGGGCCAGGGAGCTAGTGCCCCGGAAGCAGCTCTCAACCAAGACGGGCTTGAGGTGGATAAATACCCCCGCCCTGGGCCCTATGGCAGGAGGCCACACCGCTTCCCGGCAGGGCTGAGTTCCAGTTACCACCATGGGTAATAAAATCCGTACATGTTCCCCCATCCTCACGTGGTATTTCCTAGGCACTCCAGTCTCAGAGTCTGGGAGATGCAGACTAAGATGCTATTGTTTCCATCTCGGCCCCAGCTCTTCCAAGCCTAGAACATGCTGCATGTTTTAAGGAGACTGAATCAGTGACTCATCCCATCGGGATGTCACAGCAGCTCTGAAGACCGTTTCTCCACGTGCAACTCACACACGTGCTTCCTAAGAGAGGGCAGCTCTGACCAGGCCACCTTGTCACCATCCGATGTGGCAGTACCTCATGCCAAACCAGCAGAGAAAGGGTTTCCATCCTTGCTCCAGCTTCCCAGTGGCTGCGTCTGCACAAGGTTCTGACAGCGAAGCTCTTAGCCACGTCCCCGAAAGCCGATTCCCATCCCGAAATGCCCTCCCTCCGGGGGCAGACATCATCAGTCAATCACAGCCAGACTTCCTCTTTGCATCTTTTCCATAAAGCACTGTAGGCAGGTGCTATCTATTGATGGAGGGGACCTGGCACTCGGGATTAAGCACATTATATGGGGGGATGCCCACGATCTAAAGCTGAGTGAATGAAAACACGACAGTAAGTACAGCATGCAATAGTTCTTCAAAAGAGAAACACAGCACGCTAGTACAAATGACAAATGGAGGAAAGTGACATCGCATAGGTGTGTGTGGGGGGGATAGGACTGCAATTTTCTTTCTCTCTTGTGTTGCCTCCACACTGTACTCCTTTGATGCATCTGTTTCTTGAGCATCTATTATGTGCCAGGCCTGTCTTGGGGGTGCGATGACGATCAAGACAAAATCAAGACAAAATTGCCTAATTTGAAAGGTAGTTACAACCTGACGTGCTAAGGCAGGGACAGGGCCTGTGGGAACATTCGAGGATTAGGTCTCAGCGTGCCGTCCTTCTCCTTTGTCACGCTTATCAGAATAGGATTCTGTGGTTATTTGTGAGACTGTGGCTCAGTCTCCCTCCCAGCCCTCTGGCTCTCCCACTTAGACTACCAACTCTGTGAGGGCAGGGGCTGCATATCTCTTTTGTTTCCTGCCGCATCCCCAGAGCCCAGAACAGAGCCCGGCATGGGGCCTGTGCTCAACCAGTATTCCATACTGAAGCAGGTCCATTCTGGCTTCATTGAAAAGTGGGAGGGTGGGCCCAGGGTTGGAGACTGTGATAACAGATGAAGGAGGGCGTGGCTTGTAAATCACACGAAGGAGTTTCCACTTTGTCCTGAAGATGGTGAGGAACCTGCAAAAGGTTTTCGATAATAAAGCAAAAGAAAAACAAACAAAATAGTTTAGTCTTTGCAGATAAGCACAAAAATGAGCCGCCCCTGCTAGTATCCGGTTATTAGCTACTCTGTTCTGAACAGGGATTAATTTCAGTTCACACGGAGGTTGCGGCCCCTGAGAGCTTTAGTTGAAAGCACAGGACACACGGCAACATGGACTCAGCCTCTTGATGGACGGGTTTGCGCTCCTGCAGTGTCGATATGTGACTTGCAATCTGTCCTTAAGCTACAGGGTGACCTCGATTGGCCTTCTTCAAGGGTTTCCTACACAGAGCCAGTCAGGAGTTTCCAAGGCGAGCAGCAAAGAGCTGAAGCCAAAGGTGCCACTTTCTGCCCGTGAGGCTCAGGTTACTGGACCTCCTGGAGCCTCAAAATCCTCCTTGATCAAGTGAGGTTGCTAACAACGACTCCTCCAGTGTGGCTGTGAGGACAAGGGTGTCTGACGCACACTGAGCCCTCGTTATCAACGTTTACACCGATGACGATGATGACAAGATATTGGAGGTGGCAGAGGTCCCGTTTTCCAGGGGAAGAGGGAAACTGAGGCCCAGAATGGCAAGTGACCAGCTCAAGGTCACACAGGGAATCGCTGGCAGTGCTGGAATCCCAGGGAAGTTCTCAAGAGCCAATTCACGTGCTCTGGCCTCTTGGGCTGCAGTTCCTAAACTGTGTGCCAAGGCACCCTGGGGTGCCTCAGCAGACTCAGGAAAACACCACAAGATATGTTTAATTATCAAGGTAATCATAGCGAGACTCAGCATCTCTCAAACATCCCATGAACTCGCTTGAGGTCGTTCGCCATTCCAGCATGAGAGCACGCCACATTCCTGTGGATGATGTCATATCTTTGTGACCCTGGGTTTTCGGTGGCTGCTGTGATAAAAAGCAAGGTCTGTGCCAAAATCAACGTGAAACAGGAAATGAGCCTGGCAGGGTCCAATCGGATCCTGAGGTTTCAGATGCTGTGCAGAGCCCAGCGGGGGCACATATTTCAATAGTAAGTAACGGCGCTTAGTTAAGGCTGAAATAAAAATATTATTCTTCTATCAACTTATGGGGATTATTTTTTCAAACAGTTACTAAGTTGTTAGGACATAAATGCTTATTAAGTTTGCACCTAAATACCTAATAAAGAGGACCATGAGGGGTTTGTGTTGGTGAAATCATTCCGGAACAGTAAGGGTGCCGTGGACACAGAAAGTTTGAGAACCTCTGCTCCATGATATAAGGCTCCCTGCTTGCAAGGAAGGAGGCAGGGAGCTCTGAGCCTTGAGGCTGAACCAAGGCAGGAGGGAGAGAGGTTAATGCCTTGCAAACAAGGCAAAGCAGGCACAGGAAACCCGATCTCTCAGCTGCCGCCAAGTCATTGTTTATTTAGAACCAGCCATGTGAGGCCATTGGAAACGGTGTCCTCTCAGTTCCCCAGCAAGACGGGCCACTCGTTCATTCACAAACGCACACTCAGTGTTTACTCTGTGTCAGGCACTGTGCTGATACAGTGATAAATGAGGTACAGTCTCTGTCTTCAGAGGCAGGAGAGGGAAGAGAGGAAATAGGATCCGAGGCAGGAAGAATGATGGCACTATTCTTATTCTTACAAATAAAGCTGCGAGAAATACTGGCTCAGAGAGGTTAAGTAAATGGCCCAGAGTCACACAGCATGGAAGAAGGTAGATCATAATTCACCGCCAAGAAAATGTCCTATATGACTGTGCGTGGGCGCTCATGATCCAATCTGAGAGCTCAAACACTGGCATGCAAATAATATTTGGAGGCAAGATTTGACACTGCTTAAGAAGGGTGTGGGCAGTGTGGTACTGGCACAAGGCTAGACCTATAGATCAATGGAATAGAATTGAGAGTCCAGAAATAAACATCTACAGTCAATTGTTATCTGAGAAGGATGTCAAGACAATTAAATGGAGAAAATAGTCTTTTCAATAAATGGTGCTGGGGATAAACGGACATCCACATGCAAAAGAACAAAATTTAATTCAAAATGGGTCATACCGCTAAATGTAAGACTTAAAATGATAAAACTCCTAGAAGAAAATCTAAGAGTGGGTCTTTGTGACTCTGGATCAGGCAATGGTTTCTTAGATATGACACCAAAAGCACAAGAGAAAAAGAAAAAAATAGACAAATTGACTTCATCAAAATTAGACACTTTTATGGCGCAAATGATATCGTCAAGAAAGTGAAAAGGTGGTGACAGATGTTAACTAGACTTATTGTGGGGATCATTTGGCAATGTATACAAATATGGAATCATTACATTGTGCACCTGAAACTAATATCATGTTATACGTCAATTACACCTCAATTAAAAAAAAGAAAGGCAACAGAAAAAATAAAGTGAAAAGATAACTCACAGAATAGAAGAAATTATTTGCAAATAGTATATAACAAGGACCTTGTATCTAGAATATATAAACGTGCTTAAAACTCAAAAATAAAAAGACAAGCCAATTAAAAAATGAACAAAGGATTCGAATAGGCATTTCCCCAAAGGGCATACCGAAATGGCCAGTAAGAACATGAAAAGATATTCAGCATTATTAGTCATCAGGAAAACACAAATGAAAACCACGAAGATGGCTATGATCAAAAAGACAGATAATTACAAGTGTTGGTGAAGATGTGGAGAAGTTGGACCCTCATCCATTGCTGGTGGGAATGTAAAATGGCACAACCCCTTGTAAAGCAGTCTAGCAGGACGTCAAAATGTCAAACATAGAGTCACCACATGACCCAGCAATTTCCCTCCTAGATATATACCCAACAGAAATGAAGATATATGTCCACCCAAAGTCCTGTACATGGACGTTCAGAGGAGCACTTTTCACAACAGTCAAAATGCTGAAACAACTCAATTGGTCACCAGCTGATGAACTGATAAACAAGATGTGGTATATCTGTACAGCGGAATATTATTCAGTGATAAAAAGGAATGAGGTATCGATAAACGTTACAACAGGGATAACTTTAGTTATGCTCAGTGAAAGAAGCTAGTCACAAAAGGCTACATAATGTCTGATTCCATTTATATGAAAGGTCCAGAGCAGGCAAATCTATAGAGACAGAACATAGATTAGTGTTTGCCACGGGCTGGTGTTGGGGTAAGTGGGGAGCGACTGCTCATGGCTGTGGGGTTTCTTTCCATTATGCTTCAGCTGGCGTAATTGACAGGACTTGGTAGTGGGTTGAGTGGAGGTGGAGTGAGGAAGAGCTGGCTACAGGGACCAGCACACAACAGATCCTCAGCAAATACATGCAGAACAAGTGAATGAATGAATAAATGCAGCTCCTCGTGGATATCACTGTTGTTCCCAGGTCTTGATTCAGCTCCTGGGAAACCTCCCTAAAATGGTATCAGGTTCAGGGTCCATCCCCCAACCTTGCTCTCCAACTCCCCTTCAGCTGGAGAAACAGGAAGGAAGTGAACATTTATTGAGACCTACTTGTCAGGTATACCCTGATGGGAGCCGTCACACTTTGCTCCCGATGCACCTACCCCTGGACCAGGCACGCAGTGGGTGCACAGTAACCCATAAGCATGGGTTACACCAACTGGTGAGTGAAACGGGGTCTCATATTGAACGTCCTTAACCATCATATAAAGTTAATACAATTCCCACCATTTTGACAATGGGGAAACTGAGGCACGAAGAGGCTAAATGACCTCCCCAAGGGTCCAAATGTGGTTACTTTAAGAGTCAGGACCGACAAAGGCCAGTTGGCCAGATGCTGGATTCTTGGAGGGTCCCAAACTCACGGACGGCTCATTCATGTCATTTCATGCTACTGATGGGGCTCTGCAGGAGACGCCCTTGGTGCCCCGCCCACACCTCCTTGGCTTTACCTTTCCAGGGCTCTCCAGCTTGCCTTCCGACCGCCAACACGTGTGGTTCTTTGATCAACAGTTCCTCTGGGCTCTGAGGCTTTCTCTGCTGTGAACGTGGCAGAATGAAAGTCCCTGGGAATTAGCGACATCCCTCCCTCTTCAGCCCACAGGATTGGAGTTGATGTGCATGCAAACACCTTAGCTCCCTTCCTCACTCAGTTCCACAGTCTCCAGGAGGTCCCGGTAGGGCTGGTTCCAGTGGCCCAAGGTGGTGACCACATAGTGATGTCCTTTCCATCCTGGCTCTCTTCCCCGCTCCCATACAGGTGCTCCTGGGATGGCCCACGTGCACCGCAGTCCTTCTCTCAGGCCCAGACGGGCATCTCCTCCGTGCCAGGCACCAGGCCCTGCCGATAGGTTGGTGGACAAATTGGTGGAGTTTGGTCCTCTTAGGGCGCCCAGGCTCATGGAGCAGATAGACGATTACAACGCACGATGGCTGTAGACATGCCTTCCTCAACCAAACCCACGTCCTGATGCCCTGTAGCCTTGCAGCCAGCATCTTCCTCCTTCCTTTCTCCCAGCCCAGTTTGCCTAAACCTGACTAATCCCACTGAACCCCGAGATTCCCAGTGGCAGCCCCACCCCTGGCTTTTGACAACTTGACAGGGACAAAGGCAGTAATTACCATGCTCGACAGAAGCTGACGCAGAAACTGGGGGACACCCAGAACTCAACTTGGGGGGAAGTAGAGAGGAGTTTTTCCTCCATCCCTCCAACCCGCAGAACCCTCCTTCTGCTCCCCACGCCCCAGCTCCAGGGTAAAGCAATTAAGTCATTTGCCGCCGGGACCTGGAGATGGCAGAAACATATAATCACAAACATAAACAGTTTTATGTGGTGATTATGAATTCTGCCTTTTTTTTTTTTTATCAGTGCAACCCAGACTGAAGATTATTTTCCGCTTGATAAAATTCTAATTTTGATCCATGCTTCCCTCACCTCCACCCAACTTCAGGAGGATTAAGATGGGACTAGGCGTGATGATTTGGGATATGACAGAATCGAGGCCTCTTTTTTCACATCTCGTACTACGTGGATTCAACCGTAGTCTATTTGCTGTTGACGCTCTGTCCTGTGTTAGGTCAAATGTCCAAACGGCACCCGCCGCCATGGCATGGCCGGCCCCGGCGCAGGCCGCTGTCAGGTCTTGTCTGGACTGCAGCAATGCCTTCTCCACTGGTCTCCTGGACTCTGGGATCATCCCTTTGGCTGGGCCCAAATTGTTCTTTTCAAAACCTTGATTCTTCTTGCCTACCTGCTCCTCCCCAGGTGGTCAGTGTCTGGCTAAATGACACCACTATCGTCCCAATGGCATAAGCTAAAAACCCAGGAGTCTGTGTATTACAAACTAAGTCTCATCCCATCTACTTCCCAAGTAGACCCACAGATATCCACAGTTCTCCATCTACTCCACTATAAAGTGGCTCTAAGTCATCACCTCTCAGCTGGTGGCTGAAGATGCTTCCTCACCGGCTACCCAGCTTCCTCTCTTGTCCCCACATTCCCCTGTCTCCCCACAACTCACATCCTTTTGCTTTTCACTCAGCAGCCAGAATGATCTTTTAAGACATAAATCAAATATACAATGCTTTTCCATAGCACTTAGAAAAAATAGCCAAATGCCTTGCTATGACCCTGCCTGGCCTCTGCCTCCATCTCCACCTCTCATCCTGCACCAACATCACCTTCACACACGATCCAGCGGGCACGCTGGCCTCCCTTCTACTTCTCAGGCAGGGTAAGCTCCTTGTCACCCCAGGGCCTTTGCCCCTGCTGGCTCTCCTGCCTCCACACTGCTCCCACACGTCTTGGCAAAGGCAGCTTCTACTTCTCAGTCATGTCTTAGCCCAAATGCCAGTTCCCACTGAGGCCTTCTCTGACCGTCTTCACCCACGCAAAGCCTTTCCCCGTTCATCCCAGCCCATCACGGATTTTCTTCATAGTCTTTATCTAAAATTATCACATCGTGTATGTATTTACTTGTTTACTGCCTGACTCCTGCTGCAGGAATGTACACCCCACGAGGGCAGGGGTTTTGTTTGGTGTGTTCAGTACTCCATCTTCAGGGCCTCCTAGTGGACTTGGCACACAGAAGGTGCTCAATAAACAATTGCCAAGTGAGGGAATAAACATCACCTTTCACGGTTCCCTTAAAAGCCTTCCATGAGCATCCCCTAGACTTCTTTGCTCCTGCGACTACTATATATTTATGAGGTCACCAGCAATGGGAAAGTTCCCTGTAATAGTAACTGGAACTTAACATACAAATAAGTGGACACCATTAAGGATGTTTTGTGGCCAGTGGGGTGGACCCAGTGAGCTAATTGCCCTACTCCCGGCAATTAAGTCAATTAACCATTTAGACATGTGCTGAGCCATTTCCCGGCTCCAGTTTCCTGGGGGCACCTGTGACATTTGTGCAACTTATTTATGGTGTAAGCTTCTGGTCGTCGTTACTGGGACGACTGGGGAAGCGAGAGGGGAGGCTCCTCAAAGAAGGGAAAAGCCAGTGAGGCAGCGAAGATATGAGAAGCTGCGTGTCTCCCTCCACGGGCATTTTTCGCTGCTTCCTTCCCCGTGGGCAGGAAGGATGGGAAATGCGGCTGTTTCTTGCCTTGACTTATTCACTTAGCTTGTTTGGGGCTGTTTTAACATCTGGGTGAGTCACTGAGGGAAAGGAGAGAGGAGAGACATGAATGGGAGTTAACTCCTTGGGACCCAGACTCAGTCCTGGGTTCAAATTCTGACTCCCACCAGTAGCTGAGCCTAAATTTCCTCACCTGGGAAGAGGGGAATTACAGAGCCTGCCTCACAGGCTCGCATGAGGATGAAAGGGGATGAACACTGTCAAGTCCTTAAAGCAGTGTCTGACACAGGTGCTAAATCAATGGCAGCTGTGATTGTTATCATTATTATTGAAAGGCTACAGACAGGGAGGTGGAAAGAACACACACGGAGGAGTCAGACACACCTGGTTGGAAGCCCAGCCCTTCCTGGTGCTTCGTTGCCTTATGTGACCAACTTCCCCTCTCTGAGCCTCAGTGTGCTCATCTGAGAAATGGGGCTAACCGTGCTGCGGGGGGCGGGGGCAGCGGTTAAGATCAAGCGGGTCTGACACTTGAAATGCCCCGACCTGTGGTCCTCCTCACCCCATCGGATTCTCCCTCGCATTTGCAGAAGGAGGAATGGAAAGGACTTGCCCCAGGTCACAGAGCAAGTTCCACAGATGGAGCACAGGTCTCTGATTCTGATTTCGGAGCCACTTCCACCTTGCCTTGCTCAGGCACTTCACAATCACGTAAAACAAAGCCACCCTTTCAAGAAGAGAGATGCTCCTGCAGATAATTATCATATATTGATCGGATGTTTTCTTTCTCCCCAAACACTGCACAAAGCCCGTCACAGATATTATGTAATTTAAACTTCATGAAGAAATTATGTGAGCTGTATTTTATGGACAAAGGAAGGGCTCAGAGAGGGCAGGTCAGTCATTCCAGGGAACACAGCCAGGAAGTGGTACAATCAGGATTTGAACCAGGTTCTGGCTGAGTCCGACGTTCTTACGCACTGTGCTCCCCTGCCCGTGGCATGCGTGCTCTGATTTTTCTCCACATGGTACTCCAGTTTGCAAGGAAAGGAAGCATCTCGATTTCAAGATTAATCAATGGCTTTTGGAGAGGGGCCCTTACCACCCTCCCCCCGCCCCAGCTGTCACCCTCCTCCCCTCCCTGTCTTCCTTCCACCCCACAGGCTCCCAGAAGGCAGTGGGTCCTTGGCTGAGGATGGAGAAAAGCCAGATGGATCGTGCTCTTGAGACGGAGACCGAACCTCCACGTCAGAGACGGTCCGGACACAATGTCCAGGGAGCCACGCCGGACCTGCCAACATCCCGGGCCCTCAGGCTCAGCTCAGCAGCATCCCTGCATGGTATTTTGGAAAGCACTGAAAACAGACATCTCTGCATCTAAAACATATCTCTGATCTTCTGAGGCCAGGGTGGCAGGGTTGCCTGAGACTATTTCTTCCTGGCAACAGCCAACACTAGCTGGTGCCAGAAAGCAGAAGGAACAAATCCCCAGCTGAGAGCGTTGCTCAGGTTCCAGCACAGCCTGAGGCACTGGTCGGGTCTCTGGCTACTAGCTCAACTTTGACAGCAGAGTGGGGCAGAGGGGCATTTCCCCCACCTCCTCCTTCTGGACAGCACTTTACAGTTTGCAAAACTTCTTATTGGGACACAATATAATTTATTCAGTAAGGTCATGGTAACAATTACATATGGGGCAGGCCCCGTGGCTTAGCGGTTGAGTGCACGCACTCCGCTACTGGCGGCCCGGGTTCGGATCCCGGGCGCGCATGGACGCACCGCTTCTCTGGCCATGCTGAGGCCGTGTCCCGCACACAGCAACTAGAAGGATGTGCAAATATGACATACTACTATCTACTGGGGCTTTGGGGGAAAAAAAGGAGGAGGATTGGCTATGGATGTTAGCTCAGAGCCGGTCTTCCTCAGCAAAAAGAAGAGGATTAGCACGGATGTTAGCTCAGGGCTGATCTTCCTTACCAAAAAAATAAAAATAAAATAACAATTACATATGTGCATATGTATATCTTCCACACACGTGTACACACTGCTTTATCGACCTCTCTCTGTGCACATTCTCACAGTTTCTGGCTTATAAGTTAACAGACATGAAAACAGTCAGGCACTAATAGAGAGAGGGACAAGATACTAGGTCAGTGATGATTCAACTTTCGTATATGCAAGAATTATCTGGGAAATTTATCAAAAATGTAGATTGCTGGGCTCATCTCCAGAGCTTTCAGTGCAGAGGGTCTAGGTCGGGGCCTGGGAATCTAGATGTTAAAAATGCCGCTGAACTGTACACTTTATACCAGTTAATTTTATGCTGTATAAATTTCACCTCAGTTTTTAGAAAATCGCCCCAGTGAATCCCTTGCCACAGACTAGAACATTAGGCAAGACTTTCTATGGAGGATGCTATGTAAGTCTTCACGGAGATTTCCAGGTGGGCAAGGCAGGGAAGGGCATTCCAGGCAGAGGGCACAGCATTGGGAAAGTTTGGAGCAAGAGGCAGTATGGGAATGTGGAGAACTATGAGGATGGATGGGGGAGAGACTTAGGGACATAGGAGGCTTCAACGGCCAGGCTGAGATGTTGAGTGTCACCCTGATGATCCTGCAAAAGTGCTTGAAGTGTGTTCGATGAGTCTGTGCTTGGAAATGATCCCAGGCTGCCCTATGGGGACTGGATCAGGTGGATGCACACGACGTGGAAGCTAATTCTAGTGACACAAAAAGTCATAAGTTAAATAATGTAGAAATCCACAGAATAAAAAGAGAACATTTCCCTAAACCACCCTCTTTTTGAGACCTTTGTAATATACATACTTAAATTAGTTACATAAGTTAGATCACAACATATGTGCTGTCTAGAAATTACTTTTTCTGTTAACAATTTAACATGGACATGTTCCATAATACTGCATGCATTAAACTGCCTTATTCTTCTTAATGGCTGCATAGTATTCTACCATGTGGATAGATTAGGTTGAAATTGTACATATGCCACCATTTTTGACTTACAAAATTAGCCATTTTGGTTTACTTAACCATTCCCTTCTTGATGGGCATTTAGATTGTTTCCAATTTTCTTCTATGCTATTGCTAACAATCATGAAATGTTTTTTCTTGAAAATGTATCTCTAAGCGCCTGTGCATATCTTGCTTTAAGGTAGATTTCTGAAAATAAAATTACTGGGTCAAAGGGTGGGCATATTTCAAATTTTGATGGGTACTGCTAAGCGTTTTTGTTTGTTTGTTTTTGTGAGGAAGATTAGCCCTGAGCTAACATCTGATGCCAATCCTCCTCTTTTTGCTGAGGAAGACTGGCCCGGGGCTAACATCCATGCCCATCTCCCTCTACTTTATATGGGACGCCGCCACAGCGTGGCTTGAGAAGCGGCGCATAGGTCTGCGCCCGGGATCCGAACCTGTGAACCCCAGGCCACCGAAGCAGAGCTCATGAACTTAACGGTTATGCCACTGGGCCGGCCCCCTGCTAAGTGTTTTTTAAGAAAAAAATGTCACCCATTTACACTCCCAGTGAGAGGAAACTGATGCAGGAATATTGTATCAAAACTGTGTCTCTCAACACTTACACAAAGATACTACATAACAAATGACCTCAAAATCTCAAAGCATAGAGCAAAAAGCATCACCTCTTGTGCTCTATCAAGATTGTACTCAGGATGTTCAAGAGTGCCTCTTTTGCAACATCCTCGCAAGCAGTGTGTGTTATCATTAAAGAAAAATGTGCTGATTTGATCATTTAAAACTGTATTTGTTCTTGTAAATTGCATTTCTTTTATTAAGAGTGAAATTTACCTTCTGTTATGTGCTTATGTGGTCATTGCTATGCTTTCTTGATTAATTTCACATTCATATACTTGGCTCATGTTTTTTATATTTACTTTTTTCTTTATTTTCTTAATAACAGCCAAGAGCTCTTAATATAATGTGTCTATTAACCCTTTGCCTGGTGTGTATGAAGCAAATAATTTTTCCCAGAGTATTGTATGTCTTTTATCTTTTAAACCTGTAAATATTTTCATTTTTATGGAGTTTAATCAATCTATGTTTTCTCTTATAGCTTATTATTTTGTTTTTATACTTAGAAACATCCTTACTGGTTGAGGTCATAAATGGCTAACTCACATTTTCATTTGGGGTCATAGAGTTTTATGTTCTCCAATCCATTGGTAATTGATTTTGCTGAATGGCTGTGAGCTAACAGTTTAACTCTATTTTTGGTCTCTAATGGTTAAACAATTGTCCCAATGCTATTTGTAGAATAATCTTTTCCCAACTGAGTTGAAATGCTACCTTTATTACATGCAGATTTTTATAAATCCTCAGGTCTGTTTCTAGACTGCCTATGCTTAAAATTGATAAGCAAAAATGCCTCTAATCCTTCCTTAGTTGACATTTCCTGGGTCTCAGCTCTGTTCTGAGGAAGGCCTTTCCTGTGTTTTCATTCATTCATTCATTCATCCATCCATCCAGACATCCATTCATTCATTCATTCATTCACTTTGACTCATTCACATTAGTTCTCAATAGGTATGTGGCTCCTGGAATTAATGATACAAAATCAGCTCATGTGTTTTCTGTACCAGGCACTGGGCTATGCGGGTCACCCTTATTGACTTCTCCCAACAACCCTATGAAGTAGGCACTGTCTTTAGCCCCACATTCCAGATAAGGAAACTGAGGCTCACAGAGGCTAATTAACTTGCCCAAGGTAATAATCTCCGGAGGAGAAATTCAAACCCAGGTCAGCCTAACGCTGGTTTTAACTCTAACTCTGCTGCTTCCCTTGTAAAAGAATTGCTCACATTTATCGTGCATCTACTCTGTGCTGGAAACTGTGCCAGGCGGTGTGAACCCCCAGGTGGCTCAGACTCTGCTCCTGCCAGAGGAGGTGGCAGTCTGATGGCAGAGGCAGGTCATTACAATCCAGTATGACTAAGGCTAAAATAAGATGGTGAAGTGCAAACCCTGGGGAGGGTTTCCCTGGAACAGCAAAGGCTTCCAGCCTCTGGAGAGATGACGTTGCTGTCAGCCTGGCAAATTAAAAAGCCCTTTTACAGTTGCAACCTGAAGGTCCGGAACCAGGATTTTCTGGCTCCGTCTCCCATCCATTTGCATTTCGGATTTGCATTTCGGATGAAGGACTCTGGACAGCCTGCATGGGAGAGAGTGTAGGCAATAAGAAAAAGAAAAAAAAATCAACACCCTTCAAATAGGCCTTCTGGGCCCCATAGCTTCTGAAAACCTCGCCATCTGTCCACATACGCATGTTCCAAAGTTTTAAGTACCTCTTTTCATGAACTCTGTTAAAGTTAACCTGGCCTCATAATATATGGGGGAAATCTGCTATAAATAGAGGTAAATAGAGATTGTAAAGATAAATAACAATACCAGCACGTGAGGACCGATAATGTGCTCTATTTATGGCCCGCCCCTGAAAAGGGATGGCTGGCGATACTGCGTCTTTAATGACTCACTTTCGCCTTGGCAGCCCGTGTTCCCTGTTAGGATGCTAAAGATTCAGTGACACAAAAAGCTTACAGATAATTAAATATTGATTTTTGTTTTCTAATCCTATATAAAAATTGTCCTGGGTCTCCCAGTGGTGGTTTTATCTCACCAGGACATGGGGAGAGGGGAGGGTGCCTGTTAACTCTCTTCGCACCCCCGTTGTGTGACACCGGGGTGTCTCAGAGACGAGGGGGTTGTCCGGGGCTGGCTTCTGGGGCGTGTGACCTCTGCAGCCACGCTGGCCTCTGCGCTCAGAGGACCCTGAGCTTGGCTTTATGCTCTGTTAATAGGAACCCTCTTGAAATTCTTAATAATTTTTGCACAAGGGGGTCCTGCATTCTCGTTTTGTGCTAGCCCCGCCATCACGCAGCTTGTCCTGGGGGTTGGTCCAACTGAGAAATTGGAGCAGCCGGTTTTGGACCCTCAGCAACCCCGTGGCTGCCCACTACGCTCTCTTTTTCTCCTGCCCCGAATCTTGTCAGCCGTGCCAGAAACTTCAAATCTGGGAAGAGGGCCAGAGAGAAATTTGTGATGAGAACAGTTTCCCACCCTCTGCTCCCTTCTCTCTCTCTTTCTTTAAAAAAAAAAAATTCACCTCATTGTCATTTTGCGTCTGGAGTGTGGTGAAGGACATCTGGCAGTGTGGCAGAGTTTCTGGCTGGCTGTCTGTCTGGCTGGGAGGGGGTGGCGACTGCGGCCGCCCAGGCTAGGCCGTGGGCTCCGACAGCAGACAGAGTCTGAGAGGGGAGACAGGCAGATTCAGAGGGCTGGAGCCTGAGCCAGATCCTGCTATGTGTTTGCGGCGTGGCCTTGAGCAAGTGAAAAGCTCTCCTATGCCTCAGTTTTCTCATCTGCAAAATGGGGATATAAATTCTGGCCCTCTGCCTGCCTCTGTCTCCTAGCAAGACTGCTGGGGAGGGCCTAAGTTTTAAAAAAATGAAGGTCTGCAAAACACTCAGAATAATGGCTAATGCTTACCTATTACTTACGTGTATTAAGTGCTTTACGTAAGTTCCTTATAGATGCTGACTAATGCATGCTCCCTAAAGACTTTGTATATTCTAATTCATTTAAAGCTCACAATAACCTCATGAGGTGGGTACTATTATAAACATCCCCATTTTACAGATGGGGAAATTAGGCACAGAGAGGTTAAGTTAGTCGGCCAAGGTTGCACAGCCAGGAAACAGCAGAGCAGGAGTTTGAACTGTGCACTCTGGCTGCAAAGTCCTTGCTCCTAATCACTGTGCAGGGCTGAGTCTAGTCCTTTTGACGCCTCCTACTACAGGAAGTGCACGCTAGGGGCCCGCAGGCCAAAAGTGGCCCACAGAATATTTTTGATTGATATTTCAACGCAGTGTCAGCCTGCAAGGCATTTCAAATTTGAATCAGTTGCCAATATTGAAAAAGAATCTCAAGATTTTTACACTTAAGCAGAGATTTCCAGCATCTCTTGGATGTTTTGGCAATGATGGGCTCCTGGACCTACACGGCAAAGATCCTCATCTGCCACAGTCCCCACCACTCCCTGTTGTCTCCCTGACACTAACGCTCAGAGTCTATTTCCCCAGTAGTTTGTTGCATCTAGCGGTTGCCCTCACACACATCACATGCAGAGCCCCTGAGGAATCTCAAGTTTTTGTTCCCTTTCCTGGGGCGGCAAGGATCTGCATATGGAGACAGAAAGCTCCCTCCTTGTGACTTTATAGGCAGTGTCCCCTCTGTGGGTGGTACCACATGTGGAAGGAACAATTAACTTTACTGGTGGAGGGGATAGGACAAGGGACCCCAGAGCTGGGTCAAGCCCCTGAAATGAGCTTGGAGCCTTGAGGCTCCTTTAAGCTTTGGGCTTCCGTGGTCCTCAATTTTAGTAATTCCAAGAAGCTATGATTAAATGATATCAAATTTACAAAAAAAAAAAACAACCCTACAATTATGAAATTCTGAGATCCATATAGTTTATAATTCTAAGACCTCAAATTCTAGTATTCCATGCCTCCAAAATTCAAATTCTTTATTGCAAAGATTCTCTGATCCTAAAATCTCAGGTTTACTCACTTCCTAGAAAATACGATGCTATGAAGGAAGAGGGCTAGAATGCTGTGGCTCCCTGGTGCTGAGATCTCCTGATTCCGTGATCCGGGAATTACCAGCTCTGCGAAGTCAGCGAGAAGCTGACCAACAGCTAAGCGGACAACAGAGACACATGTGGCTGTCTGGTGGTGCTCCTCCGACAAGGGGCGGTTGGGATTGTCCCTCCACCATTTCATCTGCTATGACTGCTCCTTCATTTTCCTAGTGAAACCAATGCCACCAAAACAGAGACGCGGACGTCTGTACCTCACTTTGAGCAAAGCCAATATGTAAACATCCAAAGTTAAGAAACAAACTTTAGGGATTGCGTATTCGTCAGGCGAGTTTAGCAGATCCATCAAAACCTTGCCTGTAACCCTTCATAGGCCGTATTTAACGCGTGAGAGGATGAATGTGAAGCCTGACGAGATTAAAGGCAGTTGACCTCAGGACGAGGAATGCGGGTGACATGGTTGGGGCACGAGAGGATTGGATGGAGCAAACTTCAGCTGCCCTCAGCTGGGAGGGGAAGCTCGTGAGCACGCCACGGGAATGTCACAGTATCCACGAGTCAGACCATGGGGGACACGTTTTCAGTTCACTCTTTACTTGGAGGTGACTCTTCCCAACGCCGTTAGACCTGGCATGGATGGGCCACAGAAGCAGCTGGCTAGGGACAGAGTGCCAGGCTGGAGAGAGAGACAGCGGCAGGCCAAAGTGAGAGCAAAAGGAGGCATTTCAGCGTCCTGGGGGCAGACGTTTTGCACAATGTATCGGAGAGAACACATCTCATCGGCTATGTCTTTGCAAATGTCTCATACGTGGTGCCAACGTTAGGCAATTACATCTGTAAACAGGGACATTTCTCTGCAAATAAAAGAAGGAGATTCTGACACCAGGATCCCACAGCCAGCACAGAAAACATGAGTCAAAACTAGAGGTTCTCACTCTATGCAGTTGACATTTGGGGCCAGATAATTCTTTGTTGTAGGGGACTGTCCTGTACATTGCAGGATGCTGAACAACATCCCTGGACCCCGGGTCTCTAGTCACTAGATGCTAATGCCCCCCCTTCCTCCCCATCCCATGACAATCTAAAATGTCTTCACACATTGCCACATGTAGAACTTGGGCAAAAGACTCCAGATTACCCCAGAATAGAGTCAGTGAGTCTTAGCCACACGGAGATAAGGATTTCCATCAGTGCCCTCACATGGACATAATTAGCAATTCATATCAGAATTCTACTGTGTGCCACTTGGAGACTGTTGTGTGTAATTATGCTGAAATTATCAGCAGAGTTCTCCTTCCATGGAGGGGATTCAGTCATTCCTAAAGAATTCTTTGTGGTGACTTCATTAAGTCTCAGTTAAAGAATTCCTTTAGGTATTAGAGTGGATCCAAGTATGCAAAGTAGGATCTTTTGAACAAAAATAAATATAAAGCTACCTGTATGGGAAACTGCATTAACTAGATGGATTTCTCTCTGAAGATTCCATATGGCAAGACAGTAGAATGCCTGATATATAATAAATACTCTGTAAACACGAGATAAATTAAGAAATCGTGCTCATGGGTCATGTCTCAGAGATTGGACTTACCTCCAGGGCAAGATGGGAAAACAGGCTCCATTTTACCTGCCAATTCTGAGCCATGAATTGTGCTGTCCTGAAGCATGGTGTTAAGAAGGATTCCGAGGGTGTGTCTATGCTCAGGAGCAATGTGACCGAGGATGACTATTTCAGCAGGGGTGGGGCTGGGACAGCCTAGAGGCCAGAAGCTCACCCCCTCCAGGCAGCATCCTTATCAAACTGGTAGCAAAGAGATCATTCTGGCTCCAAGTGGAGGCTGGATTAGAAAGAGACCCAACGTGAGGAACAGAAACCATGCTAGGTATTCTAACAGCGGGAATTCAATACAGGGAATTAGTCCACCTGGTGTTGCGGAGCTCAAAATGCAAAAGAGACACAGTGAGGAAAGGCAGAGGCGGTTACTGCAGGAGGCAGCGACCCCCTTTGGGCTCAGGGAGCAAAGGGAGAAGGTGAAAAAAAGAAAAACAAATCTTGGAGGAGGGCCCAGGACTCTGCGGGTGCTCCAGAGCTCTGGGGAGGAGCCAGGCCGAGCTTCCCAAGAGGGGCTGCCTGGGGGGATACGAAGAGGCCCGGCATCACCGTGACGAATATCTGCCCTGGAAACAGCTGTCACCACTGCATGAACAACCACGCCGCGGCGATGCTGACGAAGCTAACCGCAAAGGAGAGAAGCCAGCCGCCGCGGCCTCTCGCTAGCGCCCCCTATGGGCAGAGGCCCACAGAGGCGCCGCGGGCGCAGCGGGAACGCAGTGCGCAGAATGCCGTTCCAGCACCAGCCGGCAGGGAGCAGAAGGGCGGGTTTGGAGCCTACAGTTGAATAGTTTGCGCAAGTGGGGAGGCTCAGAGAGATGATCGCCCGGTGACACGTCCAGAGCTGGAGGAGGGCCCACCTGCCTTCTAACCCCGGTCCCCTGCCTCTGGGCTCCCAACTACATAGAGATTTGCAAGCTCCTGGCGGAAGGGGGTGATGGCTTTCATCTCAGTGCTCAGCAGCCCCCAGCGTGCTTTCCTGCACCAGCCACTTAGAAACACCGCTCTATCTCGTCTTACCAGAAATAGGTTCTGAGCCATCACTGCTTCCTGCCTCGCGCACGGGGTTATTCCTACTCTTCTTGGGATCACAACCGCCTTGGGTCTAGATCTACTTTGCAGGTTGCTTAGGATGCTCCTGGTGTGAAACGTATGGGTGGGGGGACTCGTGAAGGGGGGTAGCCCCACCCCAGCATCTCCCAAAGCATCACTAGAACCCGCTCCCTCCGATTGTCTCTCCAAGTTGCTCAGACCTCAGATGTGTAATAGGTCACGTGACTGTGCATCTGTCTTTTCATTTGGCAAGATGCCCCCCTCCAAAAGAAGGAGAGTGCCCTTTCTGTCACATCTCAGAGCTCGTAGAGAGATAAGGTCCTTCTTCTAAGGCGCTGGGCAAAACTCCTGGCGCACAAGCTGTATTCTACAACCTGCACGCACATGACGCAGAAACATTAAATATCTTACCGAGGGAAAAAAAATAGAGAGACATTTCTTGAGAAGTGAATTTTCTTGTCCTCTGTAGGGCTTCGTCTCTGTTGAACCCTACACACCCTTTTGTGAAGGCAGAGCTATTGAAAACCCTGAGAATAAAAGTAGGACTTGATTTTATGCTAATATATGTAAAGAACGTGACTACAGAGTCATAAGTAACACAATGAACTTAACTTTTTTCCTCCCGTTTTATTGAATTATAATGACTAGTTTCCATAGCAATTATTGCATCACCTTGTACATTACCAGAAGATCTGCTACACTTTTTCCCAATCATCCTTGTAAACATTTCTACTTTTTTTTTTTTTTACAAGATTCCAGGGGAAAACACGGGCCCTTTTGGCTTGGCAGGAATTGGGGAGCATATTTCAGGAGATTAATAAAGCCGGCCGGGGTGTTTTTATTTTCTAAGTTTGGCGGTTGGTTTTCCATCTTCACCGTCACCAGCTACTTGTCAGGCAGACAAAGAGGGCAAGAGGCACGCCGAAGAGAATGGAGGTGACGGAGATGAAAAGAGAGGCACACAGAGTCAGGAGGGAGGGCAGGAGGGGCTTGGAATGAGCCTCTGGATTCCACGTTTGTGTGTCTGTGGATTCTGGAATAGTTTGAGAACTGTCCCCTTAGATTGCAAACCCCTCTTCTCACACGGGGCTTGGAGGAGGCTGGAGGACGTTTCTCAGCTTACAGAAGATCAGGCGTGGGGGATACACAGGGATATCTCTCTGGTAGCCTTGAAACTCTGTGTCTGAGGCCCCCAGTCGCCTCCGGGGCCCCGTGAGGGGCTGGGGAGGTGGGGATCTGGACACCCCTCCATTCAAAGCCTCCACTTCCACCCACAGTTCCTTTAATGAAATTTTCCTCTTGGCTTCCACACTGTTTCATTTCCAGAAAGCCCTCTGCAGCTGATGGCTATCCGCAGACTCCTCTTTCCAGCTGAGAGACGGAGGAAGCGAGACCCAAAGGGGAGTGACTGGGCCGCGGCCGCCGCTGTGAGTGAGTTAGGGGGATGACCAGCTGTGGGGTGCCTGACGGGTCCCACTGCGTCCTGCTGAAGGTCAGCAGCTGAGGTCACTGTTGCGGGCTCTGGCAGACACCGAGAGCCTGTGCTGGGCTGTGGGGACCCTGTACACGGGGCTCAGAGCTCCCAACCCAGGAAAGGGGCAGTGGCCACACTGAGAGCCCTCGACACTTTTATTTCATTGGATAAGGGGCTGCTTCACCTTGGTTTGTGCAGCAGCCCCTGCCCTGGGGGGCTCAGAGGAGAGAGCAATACCCAACTGTGGTGGGGGGGCCTACTGCTTGGAAGCTCAGACCTCGAAGTCTGGCTGCTGGGTGCCAGCATGTGCTTCTCATGCATGCGTCTGGGGGCAGTGAGTCACATTGCTCTTCCTCAGTTTCTTCATCTCCAAAATGGGCTGATGGCAGAACCCACTTGAGGGCGTTTGTGCGGATCAAAGGAGACGGTGCTGGGTAAGTAAGAGCTCACCCCTATAAGGAGCCTTGTTGTTCCCAGTGGGCGCGCGTGTACTCACCCTCACCTGCTCCTGTGGCGTGACCTTGAACTCACCTGCTCCTGTGGCGTGACCTTGAACTCACCTGCTCCTGTGGCGTGACCTTGAACGAGCTCATTAACATCTCAGAGCCCTGACGTTCCCAGCTGTAAAAAGAGAAATATCGCTGAGCGGTCTTGAAGCTTCCTCCTAGCTCTGAAATTCAAGGGCTTTTGGATTCTAACAGCATTACTAGAGGGAGAGAGAGGAAGAGAGAGGGAGGGAGGGAGGGAGAGAGAGAGAATATGTAAGGGCAGATGCCTCCAGCAGAAGGGAAAATGCCCTAAGTGACAAGAAGGTCTGAGTTCACCAAAACGTTTCACCCAGATAAGAAGGATGCAACCGATGTTAGAAAGATTGTTATGAGATTAATAAAAGTGATTAAGGGATTAAGACTTCTCAAAAGAGATAGCGAAGGGACCACCAGTGGGAAAATCCTCTTCCCCGGTCCTTGGCCTCTCTCCTTGATTTGTAGGTCCTCCGTCATTCGGCCATCGAACAAAACGCTCTCAGCAGATGCTCAAATGGAGGACTGACTTCAGCCCATCTTAGACTTTGGGAAAGGTCCCCTGTGTGTCATACTTTTATACACACACACACACACACATAGTCAAGTGACTGGGTTTCTTTCTGGGAATGTCCTGAGTGGTTTAAGCATTGCCTCCAGGGCCCGAGTTTTGGGTCAGGTGGGGATTAATCAGCGAGCTGTCCTACTGAGCGCAGGACGCCCGATGGAGAAAGCAGCGGAGGCGGCCTGGGTGGATCAGGCGTCATAAGGAAGTCGGGCGTGTTGGGGGTGGGGGTTCCTTAGGAACTGAGAGATCCTGGTGGTGTCAGCCTGCTCAATGAGACCCAGCTTGCTCACCTGTAAACCAGGAACAAGGAATTGCTGAGATTCCTTTGCAAAGTGCTTTCCAGCACCCTCATGGAAGATTCCAGGCTTTTCTGTGGTTCCAGAATAACAAACAGGAACCTGGGCTGACTGCGCCTCCTCTGTCAGCAGTTGGCTCTGACAGGGGCACTGCGGTCAGTCCCGGGCATTGGAGCTGGTCACTCCTCAGTCCAAACCCGGCTCCATCTTTTCCAGCTCTGTGATCTCTCCGTTTCTGCGTCTGAAAAGTGGTGGTGATTTTGCTGTCTCATGGGTTAGCTGTGAGGGTGACATAAAATAAGACATGAAAATAGCCTGTGATAGTGCTCGGCATGTGGCAGATAAAAAAAATTAAAAATAAAAGTAAACAGCCAGCCCCCTCGCCCATTTTCAGCCCTACACAGATATTGTTGGAACACCTTTACCCTCCCACCTTGCCTTCTGCACTTGATCACTTGACACAAACTCCAGGTCAGACGATGTGGCAGCCAGCCGCCCAGATGGCCCCCAAAGACCCCGCTTCCTGGCCTCACATCCTCCTGTGCTCTCCCAGGAGTGGTCTGTGTGGCTAATACAATATGGCGGCCGTGGTGGCATCTCATTTCCAAGATTTGGTTATAAAAAGACTGTAGTTTCCATCTTGGCCTCCCTCTCTCTCTCATGGATCACTCACTCTGGGGAAAGCCACGTGGGAGAGGCCCACAAGGCAAGGAACTGGAGCCTCCAGCCAGCAGCCACTGGGATGAACTTGGACCCTCCAGCCTGGGTCAAGGCTTCAGAGACTGCAGCCTCGGCTGACAGAGTGACAACGAGCTCATGAGCAACCCTGAGCTGGAGACCTGCTAAACCCCTCCCAGAATCCTGGCCCTCAGAAACTGTGAGATAATAAACACTTCAAGTGTTGGGGTCCTTTGTTACACAGCAAGAGATAACTAATACAGGGGATACCCGCTGGCTTAAGATCACTTTCTGGAGTTGATGTAAACGGAAAATGTGGCTTCATGTTTATTTTACAAAGAGAATCTCAGCTATAGCCTGCTCCCGCTTGACCCCAAAGGCCTTCGTCTTGTTTTCAGGATTCGCTCAGCAGTAAATGATAAGCTCCATTTTACAGACCAGGACACTGAGGCCTCGAGATGGAAAGTGGCTTGCTCCAAGTCACATGGCAAGTCAGACACAAAGAATCCTAACGTGCGGTTCGTGCATTCCTACATTCACTGAGCAGGTATTCACTGAGTGCCAACTGTGTACCAGGCTCTGTTCTAGGTGTTCTCCTGCTGCCCTGCCTCACGGTGGCTGGCTTCCAGAGCGCGGGGAAAGGATGCTGTGCACCAACTCTGGGACCAGTTGTGTGTCCCTAGCTATGTTCAAGTGACAGGAGATAAAGAAGGCCGGACGTGGAGGCTCCTTACAATGGGAGAGAGCTCGTCAGACCCCCAGGATCTGTCGTGAGCCCCCAGTGGCTGGCAGAGGCCAGGAAGCGCTGACGCAGAGTGGACAGAGAGACTCAATCTCCTGGCCTGGGAGAGCGTGCCCTCCAGCCGACTCAGCCGACCCCCTAGGTCCCTCAGCCCCCAAGAGCCACAGCACAGCCCCAACAGCCTCTGCTGGGGGACGGGGATGGCCATCACGGTGCTGCTGCAGGCACTTCCCAGCAGCTGGGTGGAACAGTTTCTGCCGGCTCAGCCGCCACGAGAGGGAGGAGGGGCAGGAGCAGGGATAGCCGCAGTCACAACACAGTGACGGGTTAGTGAGCACCTCACGGGCACCCAGCCCGGAGCAGAGCTGTCGGCGCTGGGAGCTGGGGCAGGCTGGGGAAGTCCACCCCCAGGGATGGTACAGCTGGGTGGGAGAGGGGGCACCTCTGCCCTCTGCCCAGGGCAGAAGCCATCTAACAAGGCAGGTGGGCAGGCTCGGCCATCAGTGTCTCAGGCCACTAGGCGCTGGGGGTGTTCCCTGCATGGGCCGGTGAGCGTGGGGACCCTGGGCCCCTCTCCGCTGCCCAGTGAGGCGAGCATCCACTTAGAGCTGGGCTTCCCAACCTCAGCACTAATGGTATTCGGGGCCAGATCATTCTCTGTGGTGAGGGCTGTCCCATTCAGTGTGGGATATTCAGCAGCATCCCTGGCCTCTGCCCCTTAGTAGCATCCCTCACCCCCAGAGTTCTGGAAACCAAACACGTCTCCTAATGTTCCCTGGGGGCCCCTGGTTGAGAACCACCGACTTGACCCACAGCTCTCTGCCCTTGGGCCCACACTCCCCCCGAGCTGCCACATTCTACGCCTCCTCAGGGTGATAAAGCCTCCAAGTCCCCAGGAGCGTCATCTACACCACATCGTATCTCCCATCAACTCTGAGACATGATCTGAATGTCACCTCTGTTTTACAGAAGAGGAAAGGGAGACCTGGAAAGGTGAAATTTGTGCAGATTCAAGGCGAGGGAGGATTGAACCCCATGTTTCTGATTCCCAACTTGGCCCTTAGAGTGTCTTGTGCTATGCTGAATACTCAGTGCCTTGTACACAGCAGGTGCTCAATAACTAGTTTTTGAATGAATGAATGAATGAGTGAATGAAGAAATAGAGTTTTTCCTGGCCCACTTTGGGTAGAACGCTCTACGCGTGGGGACCTGAGGGCTGTGATCTGAGCTAGAACAAGCTGGCTGATGGAACAGGGGGTGCTGGGGCTGAGGTGTCACTGCAGGGAAGGCCAGGCCTCTGTGGGACACACCGTGTCCCGGGAAGAGAGAAGGAACAAAGAGTCACATTTGGCCTCCATCCTTTCCCTTTGCTCCAGCCTCCACACTGGCCTCCCTGCCTCCAGCCTCTCTCTCATCCGTCTTCACCTCGGCAGCCAGCGCCATCCCAGAACAGGCCATCACATCGGGTCTCACGTGCAAGCCTGCTGCGGCTCCCAGGACAGAAGATCAGAGTCTTTTGTCTATTCTGGCAATGTTTCCTCCTCTGGTCCAGGCCAACCTAAAATGATCAAAATCAGGACCATAACGAAAGTGTGTAAGGCCTGCGACATGTGGCCAGGTCTCAATATATGGAAACCAGCACCATGGTCATTCTTATTATGTGCGTAACGGTGCGCAGCCTCCAGCACTCGGAGAAGCAATCCAGCACACAGTAGCAGGGAGCGCAGCCTAGGGGTTTCACAGTGTGTAAAACTCTCGCCTCTGGAGTCAGACAGGCCTGAGTTTGAATGCCAGCTCTGCTGTGTGATCTTAGCCAGGTTACCCTACCTCTCTGAGCTTTAGTTATGACTTTTCAATAATGGGGGGTACAAAAACTGACTTTCCACTTTGGTTGTGAGAACAAAATGATATATGTCAGCTATGTAATCACAGTGCTTGGTATACAGTAGGCGCTCACTACTTATTAGGGATCATTTGATCCTCACAACACCCCAGCAAGGTGGACATTGTTGCTATCCCATTTTAAAGACAAGGAACCTGAGGCTGGAGGGTGGAGGGACTTGTCTGAGGTGTCCCCACCCTAGATTGGACCCAGGGCTGCCCGACTCCCCAGTCTGGTCCTTTAGAAGCCAGTTCCTTGAGCCTCCAGGGAAAGCTGGGCGCCTGGAAACGTTATCCCCAGACGCTGCCCTGGATCTGATTTAAGCCAGCCAAGGCGACTTAGTGAGCCGGAAACTTTGGGGTCCCCTCCCATCCCCTGGTGTTTGCAGCTTGTGTCTGAGCAAAGCTGAGTCAGGCAGCAGAGACGCCGCTCCTGAGGCGGCCACTGCGTGGGAAAAACAGAGCCCCCGCCAAGCCCTTGGAGGTCGCTGGCACCGCTCTCCTCTGAGATGGAGCACATGTGCCCAGACAGGGCAGCCGGGCCAGAGTCCTGCCACTTAGAGGGAGATTTAGGGGCCGCAAGTGGGAAAGCCAGACACGCCGGCTGCTGCATTTACTGGTCTTTTCGGCGAGGTCAGCAGGAGGGCCCTTCCGCGCCTGGCTCTGTCGGCGGCCGCGATCGCCGAGCGGGTGGCGGTGTCCAGCGTCTCCCTGCACGACGGGCTGGGCCGGGCGAGCCAGCTTGCTTGTGTTCTGGAATCTTTGGGGTGATTCACGGTTATTACACTGCGGAGTTCTGAAGCATGGCCGTCTGCCAGGGACTCGGCTTTGAAAGTTACCAGCCCAGGGGAGCCCGTCCCAGCGTTTGCCCAGTGCTCACCGGGTACCGGGCACGAATAGCCGGCTGAACAGCCACGAAGGTGTTGTCGGCACTATTCTGTTTCACAGACACAGACACGGACGTCTCAGAGACAGCTGGGTTTAGGGTTGCAGTCATGGGCTGCTAAATCCTTTCCAAACTGGGATTCAAAGAGAGAAACTGAGTTGCAAAGAGCCAGCCAGTTAATAAGAAATTGAAACTTTCCTAAGCTCCTCCACTTCCTCATCCACAAAATGGGTATATCACCAATACTTACCTTGTGGGTTGCTGATGGTATTTGCGAAGATAGTGCACGTATAATTGTTAGCAATTCTCCGGGCATACAGCAAGCCTTCGATCATTGCCGGAAGCTGCTATTCCTGTTTTAATCAGAACTGACTAAAGACTCAAAAACACAAGTAAGGATTTTTCCAGAATCAAATTGTTAAAACCATCCGTTCATTCATTTAGGCAGCAAATATTTACTGAACCAAAGCCATGTGGTAGACCATGTCCTAAGATATAGGGTTGTGGAAATGAACAAGGCAAGAAATTGTCTTCATGACTTTGAGCAACGAAGTGAAAAATAAATGGATTAATAAAGTATCTTACAAGGTGCTAAGAAGGTAAAGGACAGGTGCTGTGGGATAGATGACAGGAGGCTTGGCCTGGGGAGTCAAGAAGTGAAACCACAGGAAGTGATGTTTGAGACCTGGAGGATGAGTAGGTGTAAAATTGGTAGAAGTAAAGTGTGTGTGCATGCATTTGTGTGTGTGTGTGTTTGGGGATAGAGCTGAGCATTCTGCACAGAAGGAATAGCATGTGCAAAGGTCCTGAGGTAGGAAGGAATTTGGTGCACTTCAGAAATTCAAAGGTCAGAATGATCAAGCTAAGAGAGTGAGGCATAGGTGGGGTTAAATTCTGCAGTGTCATCTCCCACCCCTGTCCCCATCCCAAACTTCCCTTCCTGGCATCCATGGAGTGGTTCCCCATCCCCGCATAGCCAATACATCTCTCTACATCCATGCTCAACGTGTTCTCAGGTAAGTCTCAGCTTCATGACCACGTATCTGCGTCCCTGATCAGAATAGGACCAAATTAGGGACAGAAATGAGAATCATTTATCTTTACGAACTAAATCCCATCCCCAGGCCTATAACATGACAGCTAATTAAAACTATGTGTATGGGTGAATGAGGGAGTGAATGAATGAATGACTAAATGGCCACTTGTAGATGCCTGGAATTAATGTCATCAGCACGTCTGCCCACATGTTCTACTACAAAAGCAGTAAATAGGCATTGGGAGGGGGAGAGAACAGAGATAAGCAAAAAATAAGAAAATAGAAACATCATTTCCCCAATTCCCAGAGATTGCCGTTGTTAGTACCTTGGTATGTACATATGTATGTATGCATCTGTCTGTCTACGTGTCTGTCTGTCTGTCTATCTATCTATCTATCCATCAGTCATCTATCTATCCAGGTATTTTCTACCAAAATGAAATCATGTTCCCCGTCAGGCTCTGTAACCGGCATTGTTAATTATCCAGCCCCACACATCCACGTCTTCTTGTCTAATAACTAGTCTACACTCAAGTCTCCCTTTTTGCCCCCAAACGTCCCTTTGAGTTGGTTCTGCAGAACGTCCCTCCTTCTTGCTTGGTCTGGTGGCTTCTTTCTGGTGCCGTGTAGCTTGTTCTCCCCTCCCCTGTATGTCATAGGCTGGACGTTTGTTCTGAAGGCTGAAGGATTCAAGGTAGCCCCTCGTGACTAGAGAACATCCTGGGAGTGTTGTCTTCTTCCTGTTCTATCTCGCAGGACACTCGTGATTTCTGCATGACCCCCTTTCAGGGTAAACTGAGGCTGGCCAGGATTAGGTCTCCTCTCCATCATACATGTGCGTGTTTCCTCTTGAGACAATAAAATGACACACATACATGCGTACATCCCCCTCCACCACACCCCCAATGGTTTTAACACCAAATGATAATTTTGCTTGAATCGGTTATTTCACTGGGAGGGGCTGAAGACTGGTTTCCTGATTCTCATCGTTCCTGCCGCATCATGAGCCGGTGTTCTCCGGGGGAGGAGAGCTGCCCTCCTCAGCGGGGCTAGCGGCTATCAGGCAATATAGTCTGAATTGTTTTCATCTGCTCTGCCATTGCAGGGACTGTCGAGTGATCCCATTTCACCCACCTGTGCTGGATTCTTTACTCCAGAGCGTTTGAGCATGTCTGGGAGTGGGGCTTCCTGCTGGTGTTCTCACGGTGATTTTTAAGGCACTTGTTCTGGGGAGGAGATAAACCAGAAGAGACTGGAGTGCAGAATCAGAGACGTTAGGAGCCAACGCTTCACTCGGGGTTCCTGGTGGGGGGAAGATGCCAATTCTGGGCATCTGGGAGTCTCAGGATCCGCATTTCTCACCAGTCTCCCTGTGACGCCCATGCTCTGGGTACACACACCACACTTTGAGTTGCACGGCTCTAGAACATTCCAACCAACCCTTCTCCCAACCTCTGCTGGGAAGTTTTCTGAACAGTCTTCACAGGCCGACACCATCTCGCTCCGTCCACCATTCCAGCCACAGAATCAGCATTCTAAGTTATACGGTAAAGATTAAAAACCAAAGGTATACTGTGCATCTTACACGGTTGGCTAATTTTTGCTGACATGTACCTATCCAGTTCTACAGACAAAAAGAAATGAGAATGTGAGCATCTGCATATTGATAAATTCTAAATATGATTCCTTTAAAGACCTTCTCTTCCCTCCTCTCATATATATTTCCTGATTCACCTACAGAGCAACCTTCACTCTCTCCTTCTCTTCCTGAGGAGGTTCTGGTTTCTTCTCTCTGGAGATGTTGCAGATGAGCTTGAGTTTATATCCATAAACACTTCACCTGATTAAAGAAATGACAACACGTCTGCTTCTTCCAAATCCCTTTGCAAGCATTGTTGCAGAGAGTGCCTTTTAAAGGGACTCCTGAAGTCACCTTTCTGAAAATGAAGACGCCTAAGACAGGAGCCAGTAGGCCGTGCCACGGACATCAGGAAACTTGAGGGTCAGCATCGTTCCGCCATTTCCTTCCAGTAACTTCACACAGTCTTCTTCCATCTGAGTCCCCATTCTGTTAGTCATTCAACAACCCTTTATTGCACATCGACTATATGCCAGACCCTTTCTGAAGGGGTTGCAGTGGGGAACAAAGCAGACATGATGGTCCTTGCCCTCGTGGGGCTCACACTCTGGGCAGGGAACCAGAGCTGAGCTGTTGATGGTACAAGGACGAAGATCAACGTGGGAAAGGGCTGCAGAGGAGCGATGTAGGTTGTTATGAGCAGAGGCCAAGGTGGGAGATGGGGGTGGAGTGCGAGAGCCTGGTGGGCAGAGGCAGTGCATGGCTCTTGTGCTGGCGCCTTCCATGACCCCTGGCCACTCTCCACCCTGCCTGACTCTGCTCGGTGCCCAGGACAGTGCCCACGTGTCTTTGACAGCGTCAACGGCTTCAGGTTCGTCAGCCACTGGGGAGGCAGCAGTAGACAGAAGTGTTGGAGGAGACTGAGGTGGGGGTATTGATTCCTCCAGCTTCCTCCCTGCAGGGACCCCATAAGCAAGGTGCTGTCGCAGCACCTGACGAAGACCCTCCCCCACCGCCGCCTCCCCAGGTCCCAGCAACTGCTCCCTTCCCTGCCCTTCCAGGATGGGGTGACGGCTCCCCACTATGACTAGCTCTGTGGTTCTCCTCCACCCTTGGAAACAGTCCCTTCACGAAGGTCTCCTGGACTGACCCAATCCGGGGCCCTGCCTTATACAGTCCAGAGCCTGCAGGGCTGTGGACACTTATCCTGTGAGTGGTGGGACTCTCCCGAGGGTCTGGAGAGGGCAAATGGTATCATCTAATTTCACTCTAACAGAAAAGTTGCTAGAAAGTGCTGTTATAGATTGAATAGTGTCCCCCATCACAAAAGAGATATTGAAGTCCTAACCTCAGGATGTCGGAACCTGATCTTATTTGGAAATAGGGTCTTTACAGAGGTCATCACGTTAAAATGAGGTCATTAGGGTGGCTCCTAATCCAGCATGACTGGTGTCCTTATGAAAAAGGGAAATCTGGACACAACGACAGACGTGTGCAGAGGGAAGATGATGTGAAGAGACACAGGAGAATGCCGTGTGAAGGTTGGCGTGATGCCACCACAAGCCGATGACACCAGAAGCTGGAAGATGCCAAAGATCCTCCCCTACAGGTTTCAGAGGGAGCACAGCCCTGCTGACACCTGGATCCAGGACTTCTGGCCTCCAGAACTGTGGGACAATACATTTCTGTTGTTCCCAGCCAGCCAGTCTGTGTTATTTTGTTAGAGGAAAGTACTTCCTAGGGAACTAATTCAAGCAAAAGAAGTTCCATTTACTTTTCACCAGATTCACCGATTGTAAACATTTTGTCAGATTACTTGATTTTCTCACTAAATTTAAATATATGTATGTATGTGCATATACATATAAACATATACGATTAGCTATATAGTAGATTAGATACATAGAAGTAGATTGTATATATATCTCTATAGATACTATACTATATATACTATAGCTATATACTAGATTAGATATATTTATTAATATATGCATTATGTTAATATATATTATATTGTATGTAATATATGTACTAATATTAATATATTAATATACATAATATATTATGCATTAGATATATGTATCTAACTAAGGTATATATATTATATATATATATGTAAAGAGTGTTTTTCTGAACCATTTGCAGTAAGTTGCAGTATGGACGCCCGTCTCTAGAGTGACCAGTTGTCCTGGTCAGCCCACGACTTTCCCAGCTCCAGGACTGAAGTTCCACCCCCCAGGAAACCCCGGAGAGTTGTGAGCACGCTGGCACAGTGAGTCACCTGACTATTAACTATTCCAGTGTGTATTTCCTAAATACAAGAGCAATCTTGTACATAACCACAGTGCAATGATCAAAATCAGGAAATTCACCACTGATACCACGTGCTAGCCTGAACCACAGTCTCGATTCAAATTCCACCAACTGTCCCCATGATGCGCTTTGTAAATGTTTCCCCATCCCTGTCTCCAGGGCTGGACCCAATCCAGGATCACACACTGCATTCAGACGCCATGTTTCTTGAGTTTCTTCTGGACATCCAACTATTTCTTCTTGAATGGTTTCTCAGTCTTTATTTTGTGTGTGTGTGTGTGCGACCTTAGTAATGGATTACAGACAGCTGACCAAAATAAGAATCCATTCTGCTCATCGTCAGTAGATACACAGAAGAGAAGGCACAGCTCTCCTGCAGCCGACTAAGAAACGTGGAGAAATAGTGGAGTTAGAAGATGAGCATTTTGCAGCCATCGAGGGGACAGTAGATTCAGGCAGCTGTCATCAATGAATGCTAAAAGCCGGAAGTAAAAGTGTAAAGAGGGTTGGGATTTACAGGTTTGAAGTCGCCCAGGGGCCCGGGGGGCCACAGAAGGAGTGATCTGCTTTCTCTGGTCTTGCCCCACAGGGACACCAGCTCCGAGGCAGGCTGTCGTCCTGCCCACTGCCAGAGCCCCAGCGCTCCGCCAAGTGCCCGCGACACAGCAGGTGTTCAATGATAAACACCTGTAAACTGAGCAGTGGCAGGACGAGGGACAAGGGAGGGCTCTTTTGGGCAGGGGCTGGCAGAGGAGAAATGCATTCTGCCGCACCCTCCCCTTTCCCACAAGTGTGTCTTTCCTTCTGTGCCGGGTTCCACAGCAGAAGCAGTGGTGGGTGTCCACCCTTTCAAATGTTAACAGTGTAATAAACATGAATCATCAAAAAGTGCTTTTAAAATAAGGTTAATGGGGCTGCATTTATTCCATTTTGTTGCATGGTTAACTAGATCGGAATAATTACCAGCTCCACGTTTATGGATGCCCGTTTTAATGGTGTCTTTACGTAGCTCTGTGAGGAGAAGGCTTTTGTTTTTCCTCTTGGTTTTATAGATCAATATGGAGTAGGACGTTCAATAAAGGCCAGCTACAGAGGGGTGGCCATCCCGGGGCACGATTCCCCAATGCCCAGGCCCCCTGGAAGCTCATATCAGGGCGCCACCTCATCCCAAGCTGCTCCGTCCCTTCCGCACCTGCACAAGCTGGATACAGGAGCAAATCCTGGCCCCAAAGCGTCTCGGGAGAGGCAGGGGACAGCAGACCTGCCCCGTGTCACTTCCACCGCCAGCATGATTGTTACCCATTTGGAATTAGGGACCACGCCAGCCCATCCCCCTCCTTTATCTCTGCAACATACAGACCTGAGTGCTTCATCAACTTTTGCATAAAATGCCATAAATCATTGAATCTTAAAGCTGCAGGAGAGCTCAGAGGTCAACCCGTTCTCTAAGCAATGAACAAGGAGGCCTGCATCTCGAGGGAAGGGAAGGAGTCAGAGAAAGAGACCGGTGGCCACCTGTTTGCCAAGCACAGAGCTGGGCCCTTTTCAGGCAGCACCTCATTTAAGACCCACAGTCACCCTGCAGAGCCAGGGTTATGACATCCACTTGGCAGATGAGAAAATCGACACACGGAGTAATGGCCGGCCAGGGTCCCCCAGCTGGGATTCTCAGATGGAACTGATCTGCCTGACCCCAGACTTCATGCTCTGTCCATGGGAGCTCGCGGGGACCTGGGGATCTGGACATCCGGAGGGGCATGGCTGGGTCCCTCTTTCTCCATCTCTGGAATGGTCGTGATGAGGACAAACATCTCTCCGGTGTTTGCCCAGCAGGCTTCTGGCCATGAGAAAATATGAACATGGATGTGAACATGTTCTGGAAATGGAATGAGATACACAAAGAGTGGAAAACACAGCCCTCAGCACCCTGAGGGAGACTGGGGTGCCCCAGGTGCCCTGACTCCATCCATGGGATGGTCAGAGGCAAAGAAATGACCTGTGGATGTGAGAGTCAGACAGAACTAGGTTCAAACCCTACCTTTTCTACTTGATCAGTGTACGAACCTGGGCAGGTAGCCCTACCTGCCCCTCCACCTTCCCTTCATAAATATTCACAGAGTGATGCTCAAGTGTATAGATTCAGAGGCCAGACTGTCTGGGCTCAAGTTGGCTCTGCCACAGATGACCCGTATGACTCCTCACAAGTGATTTATCATCATCATCACCATCATCACCACCATCACCTTCACCATCACCATCACCTTCATCACCACCACCACCATCATCATTATCATCACCATAATCATCATCATCATCATCATCACCATCATCACCGTCACCATCATCACCATCACCATCATTGTCATCACCATCACCACCATCACCATCATCACCATCACCATCATCATCATCACCATCAGCATCACCATCATCACCATCACCACCATCATCATCATCATCATCACCAACACTATCATCATCATCACCATCATCACCATCTTCATCATCATCACCATCATGACCATCACCATCACCACCATCACCATCACCACCACCACCACCATCATCATCACCATCATCATCATCATCACCACCATCATCATCATCACCATCATCACCATCATCCTCCCCACCATCACCATCGCCACCATCACCATCATCAACACCATCATCATCATCATCACCATCATCATGATCATCACCATCAACATCATCGTCATCACCATCACCACCATCACCATCATCACCATCACCATCATCATCATCACCATCAGCATCACCATCATCACCATCACCACCATCATCATCATCATCATCACCAACACTATCATCATCATCACCATCATCACCATCACCATCATCACCATCATCACCATCTTCATCATCATCACCATCATGACCATCACCATCACCACCATCACCATCACCACCACCATCATCACCACCACCATCATCATCACCATCATCATCATCATCACCACCATCATCATCATCATCACCATCATCACCATCATCATCGCCACCATCACCATTGCCACCATCACCGTCATCACCACCATCATCATCATCATCACCATCATCATGATCATCACCATCACCATCATCACCATCACCATCATCACCACCATCACCATCATCACCATCACCATCACCACTATCACCATCACCATCATCACCATCACCATCATCATCATCATCATCATCACCACCATCACCAACACTATCATCATCATCACCATCATCACCATCATCACCATCATCATCATCATCACCATCATCACCATCATCATCATCCTCATCACCATCATCATTGTCATCATCATCATCACCATCATCAAGATGTAGCACCCATATAATACAGTGCAGAAATCTAAATGAAAGCCAGAAGACTTTTTACATATGCATACCCCGGTGTAACCACCACCAAGATCGGGACATAGAACTCTTCCAACAACCCAGAAGGCCCCACCCATGGTTCTCCTGGTCAATCCTCCCCTCCACCCCAGAAATGATCACTGCTCTGACCCCTATTGTCATCAACTAGTTTTGTTTCTAAACTTCATATAGATGGAACCATACAGCATGTTCCCTTTGTGTCTGGCTTCTTTCACTCAGCATTACATCTGTGAGATGCATCCATGCTGTTGCCCACCTCACTAGCTCACTCTTTTTCATTGATGTATAATATTCCACTGTGTACCTTCACTACAGTGTGTTTATCCATTCCCCTGCTGATAGACAAATTTGGGTTCCTTCTAAGTTTTAGCTCTTATGAATAGAGATCCTGTGAACATTCCTGTGCACATCTTTGGTGTCCCTAAACACTCATTTCTTTGGGATTTATACTGAGGAATAGAACTGCTGAGTCATAGTTTCGATGTAGAACTGCTGAGTCATTGTTGATCTACAGAACTGCTGAGTCACTGTTCAGACACATGTTTTGCTTTAGGAAATGTTAGTGTAAGTGTTTTACCTCCTCTGTGCCTCAACTTCCTCATCTGTAAAATGGTGCCGGCCACCTAAGGCTGTTCTGGGGATTAAATGTGATAATCTACATAAAGTGAGAAGAAAGCAGCAAGATCCAGGGTGAAATGAACAGTTTAAAAGTTTAAAAACCTGCATGAACAAAAGTGTAATGTTATGGATACATAATCGTGTAATAAACATTTAAAAACATCCATTGGCATAAAAATCTCCAAATTTAGGCTTGTGGTAGGAGGGTAGCAGAGAAGACTGGGATCAGGGTGGGCCGACGGGGAGCTGTCATGTCTTGTTCTAGAATAAAAAGATCTGGAGCAGACAGAGCATAAGGTTAAGATTTGTTTTTTTAAATCTTTTTTGTGTGTGTGTATGTGAGGAAGACCAGCCCTGAGCTAACATCTACTGCCAATCCTCCTCCTTTTTTCCCCTTTTTCTCCCCAAAGCCCCAGTAGATAGTTGTATGTCATAGTTCCACATCCTTCTAGTTGCTGTATGTGGGATGCTGCCTCAGCGTGGCTGGACCAGCGGTGCGTTGGTGTGCGCCCGGAGTCTGAACCCGGGCCACCAGTAGCAGAGCGTGAGCACTTAACCGCTAAGCCATGGGGCCGGCCCCAAAGTTAAGATTTTTAAAAGCTGGTGTTTATTATATTTTCTGTATTCTTGTCTGTAAGTTCGAAATACTTTTCATTAAGACAAAAACCTTATTACTAAATATGTAATATTAATCTACAAAATAGTAATACTATGTAATGATTTGCATACTGCCTAGGATAGAGTATGCAAATAAATGTTAGCTATTATTGTGGTTATTAATACGACGAGCCCATTGTACATCTGGTTTTATATCGAGTACAGGGTGATTACATCTGGAAACTAGATCCAATGAGGACCCAGCTCACACACAGTTTCTGGCACACAGTAGGTCCTCAATAAATCCTAGCCTTGAAATTTTCTTAAAATGATCAGAAGTCATTTTGATTAAACACGTCAGGCCTTCTGGATGTCCAGCTGTAACCACACTGGGAAACAAAGACACCCAGGGAATCTGTGCACTGAAGGGAGCAATGGAGCGCATGCTCCCAGCTGAGCTGAGAATCTGCCGGGTGAATTATTCCGCTTCTCTCGAGACCCGCACGGGGTACCCAACAGCCAGGCTGCTCCTCAGAGCAGGCACCGGCTTTAACAAGTGTGATGCTGGCACTGTTTATTTTCCAAACACGGATGAATTTCCACTCATTGTGGGGATGTAGTTGGGAAAAATAATGACCAGGAAATACACACACACACACACACACAGACACACGTTCACACACACAGAGAATAAGCCAATGGCAGCCAAGCTTCCCAGGAAAAAAAATGGAAAAAATGAAGATAAACAAAAGAAGCTTTTTTGTATCACTTCAATCAAAAGGAAGAAAAGAGCCCTCAGGTGCGTGTGTGTGTGTGTGTGCACGTGCATGCTTGTGCATGTGTCGAGTTGAAAGGAGGGAAATTGACTGGAGAGGGAACAAGTGTGCTTAGCTTGGGAGATGAGGGGACTTCCTTGGCCTCAACCCTTAATCCAGCCTCCAAAAGGATGCTTCTCGATTTGCATTCCCCAAACTGACTGAGCAGAATAAAGAGGGATTCTATTTTAATAATGACTGAGACAAGAGCAAAGGTTCACCAGTCCCCGCCCTAGCGTGGCGTGAGGATGGAGTGCTATTTCTGGGCTCCGGCGACAGTGGAGCAGAGGAGATAATTGTGCCACTAATCGCTCCATCTCGGGCTTGGTTTACAGTGATATTAATGCCCTGGCCTCCCGTAGATCGGCATCATAAAAAGAGAGAGAAATGGCAGCCCATTAGAACGGGAATGAGCAATGCTGGGTGCAGGGGGAGGGAGGCTCCACGCTTAGGTCAGCTTTGCCAGTCGAATTTCACTGGTGACATCTTGGGGACGCTGTGGGGGTTTCTTCTAAAGCAAACAGCATTTGGAGTCTTCAGGTTTGAGGTCAGCTCTGCCACTGCCAAGCTACGTGCTACCCCCTTGGAAACTGAGTTTGCTTCTCTGCAAAATGGAGCAACGCCCTCCGCCCCCTGGGTTAGGGTGACAATTGCAAGGAAGAACGCCGAGCACCGTGCCTGCCCCACCACCATGGGTGCTGACTGGGTCTGATTTTTAGAGGGAGGAGGCATCAGACTCTCTGCAGGCAGGCAGTCTGGGAGGGAAGACAAAACCTCAAACTGGAACCGATGGAAAGAGGCTCGGGATTGCGGAGCACTCTGTGGGAAAGGCAGCCAGGTGCCACTGGGACTTATCTGAAAGGCAGCTAGAGGTGGCGCGAATGGCAGACCAGGCTGAATTCCCCAACACGCTGGATTTCTCTGTCAGCCACAGTGACCGGTGGAGGCGAAGGAAAGCTCTTTGTTAATCTCCCATAGGCTCCTGCCTCCACTAACGTGCTTTACATGCTCTGTCTCCCGCAAGATTCTCTCCTTACAATGTGGTGCGTGCCAGAAATGAGGCTCGATGGCAGGACGTCAGCTGGAACTATGGGGAAAGGGAGGTTCTCTCAATGACAATTGCTAAACTAGGAGGATATAGACTTGAGGCTGCTGGCATCCTTTTTGTTACCATGAAGTAACTATTTTTGCAACTCCTTGTGAACTGTAAACTACTTAAAAATAAAACTATAATAAAAACATAAAAGATATTTTTTAAAAATCTGTGTCCAGACAGCCCTAGAAGTGGTGGAGAGGAGATGAGGGTTATTCAAAAGAACCGTTAAGACATGGTCCTGCCTAAGGATAAAACCGACACAAAGAAATCAGAGTGGAGACGAGACAGACCCCTGAGAGCACACTTTGAGCACCTAGATCCAGCCATGCCTGAAGTGAGATCCTTAGACTTTACAGGTATGTGAGCTAATACATTCCCTGTCTCTCAAGCTATTTGAGTTGGGTTTCTGTCGCTCGAATCTGAAAATAGCTTGATGCACCCGGTTTTTATATTGACAATACATCCCTCAGGGAAGCTGGGAACATATACTTGCCTGAGACCACACAACTAGTTAGGTAGAGGAACCAGTATCAACCCAGATTTTCCTGAATCTTGACTCCATAATATCAGCCACTGGGCAATTCTACTACTGACTTTAACTTAAAAGAGATGTTGGATTTTTTTTGGGGGGGTAGCAATTGGTCACTTGGAGCAGCAGGACTGGCTATAGTTTCTGCCATGATTATGTATCTTATGACACCTTCAGGCCCCTCTGACTCTGGAGATGAGAATTGCCAATTGTGGCCTTCTTGACATTTCAGTGGGGTGATGAACCATGTCTTATGGTTCTTGTGAATAACCTTGATCTGCCTCTCCACCATCTCTAGGGATGTCTGGACACAGTTTTTTCAAAATATTTTTTCTCTTTATGTTCTTAATACTGTTTTATTTTAAAATAGTTGACAGTTCACAAGGAGTTGTGAAAATAGTAACGAGGGTTCCGTGTACTCTTTGTCAGCTTCTCCCAGTGAGAAGATCTTATAGAATCATCATAAAATTATCAAAACTGGGAAATTGACATTAGTATGATACTATTGACTTGAACAGAAGCTAATTTGGATTTCACTAGCTTAATGTGAATTTTATTTTCTTTTGGTGTATAGTTCTATGAAATTCTATCAGACATATAGATTTGAGTAACTGTCACCATGAACAAGATACAGAAATGTTCTATCGCCACAGAGAAATTCCCTCCTGCAACCCTAAATAGTCACACCCTACCCCAATCCTAATGCCCGGCAACCACTGATCTGTTCTATATAGGTATAAGTGTGTCACTACGAGAATATTCATATATAACATTCTCTTCATCTTTGAACATTCATGTCTTCGAGATGAATCATATAGTACATAATCTTTCAAGACTAGCTTTTTTTCACTCAGCACAATGCCCTTGAGATCCATTCAAGGCATTGCACATAGCAATAGTTTATTCTTTTTCATGACTGAATAGTATTCCATTGTATGGATGTACCGCAGTTTGTTTAACCATTCATCCACTGAAGGACAAGTTATTTCCTGTCTGAGGCTATTATGAATAAAGCTGCTATGAACATCCATGTACAGGTTTTTGTGTGAAGATAAGTTTTCATTTCTCTACAATAAATACTCAGGAGTGGGACTGCTGGATCACGTGGTAAGCATATTTTAGATTTATAAGAAATCGCCAAACTGTTTTCCAGAACAGTTTTCCAGAACATTCTGCTGGCAGTGGATTGGAGGCATGTGACCTTCTTGCCCATCTTCTCCTGATGAGCAGCACCACATTTGAAGCCTGTCCCCCGATCACACAAAACACACATTCTCCCTCTTCTGTGCATGTGCTTAGGAGCAAATAGGAAATGAGATCCAAAACTTTCATTCAAAAAACAGCTTTTATTTTTGCCGATTATAAACACAATGGTTGGCCAAGGCAAAATATTTGGAAAACTCAACAAAGGGTAAAGAAGAAATAAAAGTCTCCCACGACCTCGTGCTCAGGTTGCAGGGTTGGAATCTCAGGCTCAGCCTCTCCTTCTTCTTCAAATGTCCGCAAGTTGCCGCCATCCTTGGCTCACGGGTGCCACGTTCTCTCTTCCCCTTAATAAGAAGGGAACATGAAACAAAACAAAAAAAATCAAGAAATCGGAGGGGAAATTACGCCCTGGGCCTTGGCTGCCTCTCGCTTATCAGCATGCACTTCCTCGAGCAGCAGCTTTCCTCCCAGCGCCCTCAAGAATAGACACGTTTCTCGTCATTCCTGTCACGCGTCTCAGGGCTGTGCAGCCAGTTCTTATCAGCAGAAGGCACCTGGTGCATTGTGGGAGCTGGGAGCCCTTCCCAGAGAGGTCCCCCCGCCTGGGCCCCGGGCCAGCAGCCCTGCTGACCTGAAGTTGATTTTTGCTTCTCCTCGCAGCCTTCCCCTCCCCACCTTCCCTGGCTTCAAGGAGGCTCTGGCTGAATAGAAATGACCTGCTGATGCGCTGAGCCCCAGACAGACCCGCCCTGCGATAGTCCCCAGCTCTCCCAGAAGGCCCTGGGCTGGGAGGCCTTTGCGAGAAAGTTGAAGTCCTTGGCTGGGGGGAGAGCAGACCCCAAGGGGAAATGAGAACGTGCCGGTGCCCTCTGAGGCCCAGTGGTGGGTTTCAAATCTGGGAGCACGTGAGGATGGCATTGTCCCCTCCCGAGCCCCAACATTCTGATGACCACGATTTTCATTATTTATTTTTTCCCAGCGTTGGGGAATTTGGTTCAAGCTTATGGTGACAATTCTAATCTGCTGGTGTTTTTCCATTTTCAAAGGTCAGGCCCAGTCCCTGTCATGTTTAATCCTCCCAACAACCCTTAGCCAAGGTGGCTTTTATTATTCCAGCCTTACAGATGACAAAGTGGAGGCAGGCACAGAGACGTGAGAGGACCAGCTAGAGGTCACACAGCCAGGAAGTGACAGAGCCGGGGTTCTGACCCAGGCGTGTCTGCCTCTGACTTCCTGCTGTTTCCAACAGCCCCTGGACCTCAGCTGCGCCATCTGCACAGAAGGGGCTTAATCTGGATCCTCTCGATAGCTCCTTCTCATTTGAACTTTTGATGATCCTGTTTCAGGATCAAATATTTGCAAAATCCAGCTCAATAGGGGTCCTGACTCTTGGAACTGAAAACATGAATAGAGTCATGTGTGAATTTATCCAGGTTGGCCCAGGCCCAGCCCATCCCATGCTGGGAGTAGGTGGTGGGGGTTATGGCACCTGACCGAAAGCTCAGGCAATCCAACAGGAGAGAAGAGACAAGGGAGGTGCCAGAGCGATAGTTTACAATCGATTCATTGCTTTGGGGGAAAAAAATCACAATTAATATTAAAAGTGCTACGAGAATGGAAACTTATCACCAAAATCAGCAGAGGGCCTACGGCCTAGGAGGACCACTCAACATCCGTCTGAAGTGATTCTGAACGTCTATTTGCACGTTTGCATTTCTAGATGAAGAGCCAGGGTTTTCCCACATGGGGTTACCCTCGTGTCCGGTCATGGCTTGACTTACTGTGACAAGCCGGGTTCTTCTTCCATGTCAATACATGATCATCATATGTTCGTGGTTTTAGAATAGTCAGTATTTGAATACACTGCCGTTTGTTGCATTGCCCTACGGATGGGTCCTTAAGTAGTTTCCAAATGCTTGCTGTTGTGAGCAACACAAAGCTGCAGTGAGACCTAGATGAAAGACACTGGAGACGTCGATGTAGCCGCAGGTGTGGGTGGAGATGTTGGTGTAGGTCTAGGTCTTGGGGTGGGTGTAGATATAGACGTGGGAACAGGTATTGCTGTCAATATGGAGAGAGGATTTTAGCCACCGGTATCAGAGCTTACCTTGCAACGAGGGCTTGCTTTGGGCGGGGGGATAAGTATCTTGCTAACCGATCAGTTTTGGGTGGAAGATAGAGTCTGAGTTCTTGCTTCATCTTGCGAGGCAACGTGGGCCAAGGGCAGACATACAGTAGTTCTCAGCGATCATCCCTTTCCCCTTCTCTCTCGTTCCTGCCTCTCGTAGGAGACAACAAAGAGGCAGCATTCACTGAATAATTCATTCAGAAATCCAAACAAGGACTTCACACCTCCCCTGTGCCAGATTCTGTGCTAGGCGTTTGGGATGCAGCCATGGGGAGGCAGGGACCTCACTTTCAGGGGCTCCAGGCGAGGGAGAGATGCCCCGACGAACAGTGTGGTGGGATTGAACGGCAGCGTGAGGGGTTCACGCAAAGAGGCACAGACCAGGTCAAGAGGGATCCATGAGGTTTGGGGTAGGCTTGGGGGGATGGGCGGGCATGGTCCGTGAAGACTTTCTGGCAGCAGAGGCACCAAAACTGGGCCTGGGGGGATGGTGGGGATTTTCAGATGGAAAGTGCACTTCAGAGAGATGGAAGAGAGTGGAAAAGGCAGTGAACTAAGGCAAAGCTGACGTGGCCGGTGCACCATGGTTTTCTTGCAAATGGCGGTGAATGGTGCCCCTTGGACTCATTGCCTTCAGTAACAGGAGGCGGGTGATAAGGTGTCTACAGGGCCTGGACCAGGATCAGGGGGAGGCAGCAGGACGAGATGCCGCCTGGCCTGTCTCTAGGCCTTGTGGTCCTGGGCACCAGGGGACAGTGTCCTGGGAGGCTGTGGGTCACATATGCACAATTCATGTCATTTTCCAGGAGAAGGCGAAAATCATATCTTTGACATAAAGCCCTCGTGATTTTTAAATCTTGCAAAGGATTCAAGATAAACACTCAATGAAATAACAACAACCACGAAAACAAACCAAAACGACAGCCATCCCCCAAAATGCCTTGTAGGCTAAACAGAAGGCATCCAGATGACAAAACTCCTCCCAAAGGGCCCCAGTTGGCCAGCTTGTCACTTGACACTTCCTCAGGGATGTGTGACCTTAAAAGACACCCTCCAAATATAAACTGCAGAAAAGATAACCCCTATCCATGTGGCTGGGTTTATTTTTAAAGCAAGGTTCTCTTGCCTGTGTTCAGCTCGGTGGGTGGAGAAAATAATTAGAATTGATTTCTCTGCACCCGCTAAGGAATAGAATCAGAGGCGACGTGCATCTCCATACACAGGAGAAGAGAGGAAAAAAGGAAGAAACTTCCTTCCAACCCGTGTCTAATTCGGTGGATTGTCTTCTCGCTTTTTGGACTGTTTTAGTGGTATCTTTTGATTACAACATTGGTTTGAAGAGACACTAATTGTACCCTGCTTACAATGCTTGTAATTATGCGTATTACATTTTGATTCATTTCCATGTGTCAACACCACTACGAGATGGGGGGGTGGGTGGCTGAGAACTGCTTTTATAATCGGTTATTGTCTATGAAAAAAAAATCAGCACGGAATGTGAGTGAAGTGTTCTTTGTTGAAATTGGAAATAAGATTATACATAAAAGTCGTCCTCTGACACCCAGCAAATGGACAGTTTAAAATAAATTGCCACTGCTGATCAACAAGATTGCTAGCTTGCCTCTTTCCTTTTACACTAATGAGGGAAATACTCTTCAAGTCTCCAACGGCAATATGTTCAAGTGCGTCCTTTCAATAGCTTTCTTCTTAATAAAAGATGACCCCAAAATTCCCCCCTTAGCTGAAGACATTGCCCTAGCCCGACATATTTGTGATTCGAGACTCCTTGTGGAAAAGAAAAGAGAGAAAGAGGAGGGGGTATTGAGGGGGGGAGAGGAGTGACAATGTCTCCTACGCTTGCAAAACCCAGCAGCGTGGTGGTGAAGAGAATCGGAGCCCTCTGGTCTGGAGGGAGATGACTCTGAGCCACAAAATAAATAAAGACCCAAAACAAAACAGCAGCTTCAAAGAGCCTGTGTGTGGACGTCACTTCCTCCTGACGACCGTCCTGAGCGCAGACCCCTTTCGTGCACGAGATGAAAGGGCTTACTTCTTAGCCAACATTTCCACGCGGAGGCCGAAGCGGGTTCTTGCCTGTGACTCTGGAGCCTGAAAGATGCTGAAGGTCAGCTCTGGATTGCAGATCTTGAAGGTCTGAGTGGGCCGAGGCTTGAGCGGTTTGGAGCGGGATTTGCAAAGGGCTTGGTGGGGGGCAGGGTTGGAGGGAAAGGGCATGGGTCAAGGGTGACCCCCGTGTCCTCACTTGCATGCTGGGTGCATGTATTCGATTGTGTCCCCCCTCCCAAAATTCATGTGTTGAACCCGGACCCCCATGGTGTCAGAATGTGACTGTATTTGGAGATACATCCTTGAAGGAGGTGATGAACTTAAAATGAGGCCATTAGGGTGGCCCTAATGCCATCTGACTGGTGTCCGTACAAGAAGAGGAAAATTGGACACACAGAGACACCAGGGGTGCACGCACAGAGGGAAGACCATGTGAGGACACAGCAAGAAGGTGGCCGTCTACAAGCCGAGGAGTGAGGTCTCAGGATAAACCAGCCCTGCTGGCACATTGGTCTTGGACTTCCAGCTTCTAGAACTGGGAGAAAACAAATTTCTATTGGATAAAACACCCGTCTTTTTGTTACAGCAGTCCTAGCAGACTAATACACTGGGTGACCGAGGGCAGCCTCTGTGTGGCTTGGTGGCCCCATCTGTAAATGGAGAAGATAACGCCCATCTGGCCTTGGTGCTGCAGGATCACAGTGGACGCAGGGATAGTGCCTTGTGGAGCTCAAGGGCGAGGGTCTCTGGTTCCAGAGGAGGAGTTTGTATCACAGTCAGTAAACGCATTCAACGAGAGTAATAGTGGAAGTGACCGTTCGTGGAGCCTGAAGCAAGCGCTAGACGAGGACTTCCCCACTTAACCCCTCTCCAGCCCGAGGGACCGGCCTGCTACTGTCCCTGCTCGAGACGGGAGATCACGTGTGGCTGTTGAGGATTTGAACCCACTTCAGCTGACACTGGCTCCGTGCGGCTTTGCATCTCCTGATCTCGGGTGTGAAAACGGTTCAGACCCAGCATTTGGGGAAACGCGTGTCCCCTTCCAGACGAGCTCCCCCATCCCTCACCCTCTTCCACCTCCAAGGGCTACACGTCGTCCCTTCTGGGCCACCACCACCAGCATCGGTTTTGCCCGGGCTGGAGGTCAGGCTCCAGGTACTGAGCAGAGAATACTTTCTGCTTTGCCGTATTGCTGGGAGCTTTTCACGTTTTGCACAGCCTGGCTGCACACCAAGCTTCTGCGGCACGCTTGTGCGCTCCTTGGGGCCACTAACATTGTGGCATTTTGTGATTCGGTCTTTTCTCAGGACTCCACAGGGTTTCAGCCTCCTGCTCCGTCACTAGAACGACAGCCTCTGGGACCCTTTGCTCCTTGGGACCAGCGGGCCCTGCCGTGGGGTCCGGCTGTCTGAGCATGCATGGTAAGAGGGTGCTCTCCCCCATAGAGGGCTGTGTTTCGAAGTAAAGGAGGAGATGCCCCCAAATGTGGCCTGCAGGCTGCCAGAAAGAAACCCCAGCCTGGCCAAGCGTGGACCCGAGAATTTCTTCTCAGCATCCTGGCGCCTCTCCTGCAAGCTCCAGCCTGTGGTTCCTAAATCAATGATAATAGCAGCTCACCTTCGCTGTCGGGGAGGCCTGTGCTGAGACCTTAGGCTCATCACAGCCTGTCACCCTCCCTACCAGCCAGCAGGGAGAGGTGAGGACCCCTGTTCTCCAGAGGAGGAGACTGAGGTTCAGAGAGGCACAGCAGCGTGCTGAAGGTCACACAGGGAGCATGGTGGAGCTGAGCCGGGATTCGAACACACGGATTCGAACACACGGCCTGATTCCACAGCCCGTGCACCAAACTGCTGCTGTTGGCCCAGGCCCCACTCGGGGCAAGGCCCGCTTGGCAAGGGGCCCCCTTCTCTCTCAGTCCCACTCAGCCCTGACCTGTCCATCAGCTCCCCACTGACTCCAAGACCCTGTTTCAAGCGTCTGCGCCCTCAACTAGTGCCGTGCCCCTGCTGACTCTGGCTTCTGCGTTTGCCGCCTCTGCCCCCGTGGTCCTGATGCAAATGGCACACCCCTGGGCCGCAGGGTCCCTTCAGATCCACATGTGGTAGAGACCCGCGGGGATCAGCATCCTCCTCCACTTGTTTTGTGCCCGTGCATCATCTCCACGTTTTTCTAGCTCCTGTCCCTTCCTGTCTTGTTCCGTGTGTAGCTGTTACAGGAATGTTCATTGATTGGCTCCACGTCGTCCCTGCCGTCCCAGAATGCCCCTGGTGGTGCTGTCAGCCCCCCGTGTGCGGCGCCCTGTCTGTCCAGTTCATCCTGGGTCTCCCTGCTCCACAGGCCTGGCTCCCGGTCGGTGTGTGGTAGATGGTAGCTAAGCCTGTGTTATTATTATCTGTCCATTCCTGCCACTAGTGTTTATCGGGCACCTACTGTGTGCCAGACACGGGGTTAGACACGATGGATACGACAGTGACCAAAGAGACAGACATCCCTGCGTCCATGGAACGTACAGTCTAGTGGAGGGACACGGACGGTGAGGAGACAGGAAGGAGGGAAGGAGGGGCAGAAATCAGAACATAAGGAGGAGAGGGGAGGAGAGGGGAGGAAGGGAGGGGGAGGAGGAGGGAGGGGGCAGGAGGGAGGGAAGAAGGGGGGTGAGGAGAGAGAGGAGGAGGGGAAGGAGGATTTACACATAGAAATGTCTCAGAATACCGGAATGTCAGTGGAGGTTCCTTATTCTTCAGCTGTGCCTCTCTTTTCTATTACATTGCCTTGTTTTTTTCCTTTTCAACAATGAGCCCGTACAACTTGTTTAATGACTTTTTTAAATGGGGGCTTTTTGGGCTTAAAAAGGTAGGAAACCACGGTCTAGTCCAACATATTCATTTTACAGATGAGGAAACTGAGGCCCAGAGTGGGTGAGTGACCTGCCCAAGGTCACAGTGTGTGAGGGACAGAGCTGAGACTGGGATTCTGGCCGCCGTCCTTCCCCACAAATGCAGATCCCCAGGGAGGAAGACCCCACAGAAATGTCGTGGGGCCAGGCAATGCCTGGGCGGTGGCCCTTGGGACCTGTGTCACAGCCCTTAGCTCTCCTCAGAGGGCAGCCTGGCTGGGGCGGGCGGTTCCAGGCAACTTAGACTCAGGCCATGGCGCCCACGGCAAGCACAAGTGGTATGGCTTCCTGCCTCCTGCCAGGGGCAGCAGTTCCAATGTGCGTGTCAGCCCTCAGCAGGGGGGACTGGAGGAGGACTCTGCTCCTTGGATGAACAGTTCTGAGAAGTCTCAGGGGAATCGGGCCTCTGTTCAAAGCAGTGACCATGACAACCACCCCTACATTGGCCCTCCCTCATCCCCTTCTTGCTGAAGGGACATTAAATAAGTAGATACTCTTTCAATAAGTAATATGCATAGCATGCCAGATGGTGCTGCCAGCTAAGGGTAAAATAAAGCAGAGTTTGGGGGGTGGCAGTGACAGGAAGGGCTATTTTGGAGAAGATGGCCAAGGAGGGCCTCTCTGATAAGAAGGCATTTGAACACAGACCTGAGAGGAGGGAGGGAGGGAGGGAGCCCCAAGGCTATCTGGAGGAAGATGGTTCTAGGCAGAGGGAAATGCGTGCAAACAGCCCTAAGCAGAAGGGTGCCTGGACTATGAGAAAAAGAGCAATGTGCCCAGAGCGGCAGGAGGAGAATGAGCAAAGAGGACGTTGATGGGACCCGTGAGGAAATCTAGTGTCAGAGAGGTGAGCTGATTTCCCTAAGGTCACACAGCAGGGCTAGGCTTTGAACCGCGATCTTTCTGAGTCACTCTTCTACCTCACACCAGGTATGGTCCTCAAAAATGTTGAATGGGAAAGAGAAAAAGGGAGGAAGGAAGGCAGGCAGGAAAGATGGATGGATATAAGGATTATGAATTGATGGATAGATAGGTGGAAGGAGGACAAGAAATAAAAAGAAGAAAAAAGGGAAATATGATGGATAGATAGTAAGAAGGAAGGCAAGATGGATGGATGGATGGATGGATGGATGGATAGATGGATGGATGGATGGGTGGATGGATGGATGGATGGATGGATGGATGGATGGATGGATGGGTGGATGGATGGATGGATGGGTGGATGGATGGTTGGATGGGTGGATGCATGGACGGATGGATGGATGGATGGATAAATGGATGGACGGACGGACAGACGGATGGATGGATGGATAAATGGATGGATGGATGGATGGGTGGAGGGACAGATGGATAGATAGTAGGAAGGAGAGAAGAAAGAGAGGAAAGAATAAATGAAAGAGGGAAGGCAGGAAGGCAGGCAAGATAGATAAATGGAGGTATGGATTGAACGAATGAACAGATGGATAAGTGGAAAGATGGAAAGAAAGAAAGAAGACAAAAAGGAAAGATGATGGATTGATTGACATATGGATGGATGGATGGATGGCAGGAAGGAAAGAAGAAAGAGAGGAAGGAGGAAGAGAAGGAGGGGATTTTTTATGTATTTAACCTCTGTGCTTCCTGTGCTCAATCTGGCCTGCTAAGCTGTGGGAGGCTGCTGTCTGCACCCCCCACCCTATCTCCACACCCCTCCCCACAACCCCCCTTACTGTTGAGCTCACTGAGCCCTCCCCCCAGAAAGGTGATTCTACCCTCTAATTACAGCACTTGTAAAAGTAAGAGAGGGGCTCATTCTTCAGAAATAAATCAATACAAGTTAAAAGGCCGTCCTGTTTGTTTCTGTAACAATGCTCTTTAGAAAATTGGGTGATGCTCCATCTACTGAAGGGTCCCCCATCCGTCATCGGCAGCCAGAGTCACATCACCTTATGTTGCCAAACATAATATAGCCTGATCAGGATGATGCATCAAATGGGAGATTGGCAGGGAGACGAATTTTAGTGGAGAGATCTCGCTTGAGAAAATATATAAAGCCAAGAAAGAGGAAAAGCTTAGAGGGAGTTTTCAGAATCAGAGACCAGATTTAGAAAGCTCAGTAGTGCAGAAATCCTATGATCAGGAAAATCACAGCAATAACAAGATATAATCATAAAAACATTAATAATCAGAAGAAAAGGGAGGCCAGAACAGTCAGAAGTGTTCCCTCTGTGGAGACACACAGCAACGCATGAGACAGGTCTTGTTATTCCTATTTTATGGTAAGAAAACCGAAGCTCAGAGAGGTTACGTGAGTTCCCCGAAGTCACACAGCCATTAAGCCATTAAGCCGAACCAGGGTTTGAAGTTGGATCTGCTCATGCTGGAACCAGGAGCGCCAAGACGTGTGTGGTCAGTTTCCCAATTAGGTGTAAACAATACACTTGACTTTCTGAGCAGCCCGGAAGCTTACCTGAAGCATCAGACTACACAGATACCACATTCTTGCCGAGGAGAGATGGCTGGTCTGGATGTGCCTTCCAGCCTTATGGTCCTCTGGGTCCATAAGTAAGTGGCATCTGGGCTGTGTTGGTTCGAGGGAGGGAAACTGCCCTCCTCCTGGGAAGCCTGAGGCTCTGCCTGTGGCTGGTATTTCTGTGGGTGCTGGCTGAGAGTGTGACTTTGTACCAAGGGCAGGGTTCAAGGTTAGCAAGACTTTTCTCCACGTGTGGCTCCAGCGGGGCCCCCAGCTCTGCGCAGGCTGGGGCTTGGAGGAAGACGGAGGTGGCTGTCCATCAGAGGGCTCTGCTCTGCCTTGCCCAGGCCCTTTCTCTGTCATGTCTGAGCCGCGTCTTTCTCGGAGTCACATGGCCTCTTTTTCCTGGTTGATCCAAGCTAGTGAGACGGGCATGTGAATTTCATTCCCTCCAATGTGACTTGAGCATCTACTCGGCCTAGGGGAATTAGGCTCAGTCTCTGCCCTGGAGGGACGCAGGGGAGAATATGGGGAAATAGACAAGCATAATATGCTTTCATTTATTTGCAAACACTCTCTAGCATCTCAAGTGCTGAATACAGTATCAGACTCATTGTGAGGTTCAATAATTGGGGGTTCAGATTGTTACCTCTATGTGGAATGTTCGACCAAAGAAGGAGAGAGTAATTAACTGAGCTGGGAGGAAACGGTGAGGTTCAAGCTGGGTTTTGAGGCATGTGTAAGAGTTCAGTGACGGGCAAACTTACCAGGGATAAAGACATTCCAGGAAAAGAGGTTAATGGGCAGAAAGGCAGGAAGAAATGGCATGTTTGTGGAATAATACAACCTAGGAAGAAGGTATTCCCTGGTGTGTCAATTGGAGGTGAAGGAAGAATGAGAAATGTATTATAAATATTCTTAGCTCAGGTACCAAGCCAGACTACCCGTGGGTGGCACTAAAGACAGGGTTCAGATGACATGCTCCAAAAACTGCGTTTTCTGAAGCTGTATCGAGTTAACGGAGATGCAGAAGCATGTAGGACCTTAATGAGCCTCTGCCTCCCTTTTGAATCCTCCTTTCCTTCAAATAATAAGAGAGGGTCTCTAATTTCAGCAGACGTCAAAAATCACACTTGTGGAAATGCAGATTCCCAGGCCCCAGAGATTGTAATCCTGGTGGCCCTGGAGCCACACCCGGAGAAACACACTCCCTGCAGACCCTGAGCGAGGACCCCATAGAGACAGAATTCTTCATGCTGCTGCAGCCACACCAGGGGCTGGAAGCCTGTAACAGACATTCCCCCAAGGAGGCAGGCGTTTCAAGTCGTGAAGAAGGGAGGCGGGCGAGCGCTCGGGATCTCACAGCAAGGACTTTGTGAGATCACCACGGCAGACTTTGCTGTGGAACCACAGCCTCACCTTATTAAAAAAAGATCAGTGGGCCCTTGGAATTGATCATAAACTATTTCTGTCAATGTCACACACAACCGTGTTTGGGGAAGTTTGCAGGCACACCTGCTAAATGGAAACACTTTGAGGTTTGAAAACAAACAGTAAATGAATCTATAATAAAATGAAGGGGCGGGGGAATCACACTTTTAGTTGGGAGACGAGAAATCCTGAGAGAAAGGAAAACGGTGTATCCACGTTGAGTGTGTGCCTGGTACCAAGCTCGTAAGAGTGTTCAGGGAGTGATGAATGAATGAAGGAGGGAAGGAATGATGGGGAACATATTTCAAGGACGATCTGAAGGCAGCTGTGCCTGGAACAGGAGCTTAGAAAGGACTCGATTTCCAGTTCTTCGTGTTGTTTCCAGAAGTGGGATATTCTTTGTTAAAAGGAATTTCAAGTTAGGCAGGCTGTTGTACCCTCCTGAGCAGCTGTTCGCTGATGGAGAACAGAGAAGTGACGTAAAATAAGAAAACAGACTTAAATAAGAGAATTCTTATTGACAGAGTAGAAAGGGGCCTTGCAGAGCATCCATTCGCTGCACAGACTGGTACAGTAAGACCCGGAGAGGAGAAATGTTCCCTGGAGGTGACACTGGCACTACCAGTAGGACCAGGGCTAGAAACCAGGCCTCCCAACTCTTAGTCAGTGTTTCTTCTGCTTCGTGCACTGAGGGTCCAAAGCAGCAAGATGTCCCAGATCCAGTGCTTGGGACCATCTGGAGCACGGGGGAGCCGATAGCAGGCAAAGCCACCTGAGCCAGGTTTGGGTCTCAAGTAGGAGGTGTGGGTAGACTGATGTTATGTCGTCTGTTGGCACCCAGAAAATACAGAGCAAGGATGCTTCATAATTTTCATGATGGTTCTCAGCGGCCACATTTGTTCAGCAGGGGTTGCTGGGTGCTCAGGCCCTGGGGCCACAGTGATAAGGAAGACCAGGCTGGTCCTGTCCTTGTGTCTTTTCCCTCCCCCTCGCTCTCTCCTGGAGGGCTGTCATCTCCCCTCTCTTATCCTCCCAGAGAGCCTCAGTCGTACACTGATTAGGGTGTTTCCCACACTGTTCTGGAACCTGACCTTACAAGGCTGTCCCACCCCCAATCTGTGGGCATCTCGGGGGCTGGAATTTCATTGTGCTGTGTGTTCCCAGCGTGGGACATGGTGTCAGGCTCCTGGTAGGTGCTCAGTACAAGTTTATCACATGAATAGCATGCACAGTGCTTCCTGTAATAAATCTTGTTGCAGGCTGGAGGCCATCTCCTAACTCAAGACCTCAGCAGACCTCTGCTCGAGGGACCAGAGCCTCCTTATTCCTCTCTAGGGAGGTCAAGGAGGGAGTAGGAGCAAGGGACAGGCAGGCAGGGGGAGGTTCCTTCTCCCACAATGATTACCGCCATATTGGAGATGGGGAAACTGAGGCTCAGAGCGGTTACATAACTTGCCCAGTGTCATATATCGAGGGAGTGATGGAGGCAGGAACCAACCCCATATCTGTCTGACTCCAGACCTGAACACTTTTGGCTAAGCCATGCTGTGGGCTTCAGGAGTTGGCAGATGGTGGCTGATGCCATGAAGGAGGATGTAGTCTTGAACAGAACCACAGAGGCAGTGGTCAAGTGGAGCCCTTTCAATCACTCTTCCTGTCACCGTCTACAAGTTCCCACCGCTATGTTTCCAAAGCCACGTGGCTCTCCAGATGCTCCCAACACACTGGCCTCAGGAATCCTGGACCTTCTCATCTCCAGGGACCTTTTCTCCCTCTGTTGGACATAGACGCCTTTCCTCTCCCAGCCTACAAGGTCCTGCAAGGCCTGGCCATGAAGCCCTCCCCAGTCCTTCTTGTTCACTGAGTGCTGGTCACAGCCTCTTAGTAGTTCTGGGAGACAGCGGTATTCCTTCCCCACTCAGCCTTCGCCTAACATGCTCCCACCACGTGGGAGGCTCTTTCCTTCCTTTTCCATCTACTCAGCTCCTGCTCATTCCCTGATATATCCGCAAATGCGACTTCTGTGACTCCACGTAAGTGAGATCCCTTTTACTACCTCTCCTCCTTATCATTTGTCTCTGTTTTAATGTTATACTTATTAGTGTAATTATCTGATGGATCTCTCTCCTCCACTACACTGTAGCCACCTTGAGGGCAGAGACCAGGTCTGTGTTTTCATTAGAGTGACCTACTCATAATGGAGCTCAATAAATATTTGTTGGTTGGCTGGATAGAAAAATGGATGGATGGATGGATGGACGGATGGATGGATGGATGGATGGATGGATGGATGGATAGGAGAGTGGATGGATGTCTAGACGGATGGATGGATGGATGGGTGGATGGGTGGATGGAGGATGGGTGGGTGGGTGGATGGATGGATGGATTGAAGGGTAGGTGGTTGAATGGCTTCATGGATGGATGGGTGGATAAATGAGGCTGCTTCCCTTGAATTACTCAAAGCAAAGCACATTGGACATTATTCTGATATTTTATCCTCTTTTAAATTGTATCAAATGGCCTTACATGAGTTGTGCATTGGCCCCGCTAGAGCAGTTTGCAGAGTCTGGCATTTTACGTCATTTTCTAAACACTCTGAGGAGTCAGATAGACTTCTGGTGCAGCAGTTAGGGTGGCAAGGTCTTCCGTCAGTCTCACTGGATTCCTCACCGCCCTCCTCCCCATCACCTGTAGAATATTGAATTACTGGTCTCAGCTCTTGTCTCCTCTGTAGCACTGTGATATGTTCACACCTTCTCCAGGGCTTCATAGAGGGCGAGGGTACTCCTCCAACCCTTGACTCTGGACTTGACAATGTGATTTGCTTCGAAGCCTGGGATGTTAGCACCTGCGATATCTGGCTTTTGTCATAAGTAGTTGCTGGTCCAAGGAGGATGAGAGACAAGTGGAGTGGGCCTGGGGCTGAGCCCCGTCAAGGCTAGCCTAGGTTACACAAAGCAATCCTTAGATGCACAAGTGAGAAATCGACACTTGTTGTTTGCCACGGAGTTGTCTACGGTTGCTTGTTACATAGCATCATTGGGGCTGTAGCTGACTGATACACCAAGTGTGTGACCTTTGGCAAGTTATTTAAGCTTCTTATGCCTCAGTTCCCTCATTAGTAAAATAGGGAACAA